>NC_059379.1:31184879-31494879 GCF_019703515.2 Myxocyprinus asiaticus | reverse complement strand
AAACTTTTAACAAGTGAAAATATGATAATTTTTCAACATTGCATTTTTTTTGCCAAACTTTTATTCAACAGCTGTCTTGCATATGATATTTTGCTTGATTATTATGATTATCATTCCAGTAAATATGACATTTTACTATATTTTTATTCAATTTCTTCAATTTCAGGCATCTAGATTTTATTTTGAATCATTCTTTTATTATGACGAGTGTTTTTTGCCAGAAGCTTCACTTTCCCGGATAAACAGTTTGCGACACATTTGAGTCACATCTGAAATCTCATCTCTTTACATTGGCCTTTGAGTCTGACAAATGAAATGTAGGACACAGTTTTGGAGTGTTTTAGACTACTGGTGTTTGTGTATGTGGTAATTTTGAAATGTTGTGTTTTAAATTTTATTACTGTGAAGCGCTTTGGTCAACTCTGTTGGTTTAAATGCGATATAAATAAAGCTGAGATTAAAGAGCAAATGCTGTGATTTAATTATATAAATATATAGTTTCCATGTGCTGCGTGGTTCACAGTAGATTAGTGCTCTGCTCTGTCATCTCATACAACACGTGAATGATTCTCAATATCTGTGGAGTTTCTAGTGGATGAAAGGTCGGATTTAAAGTACGCAGCTCGTCCACAGTAAGATTGCAGCCTTTAGTAGTTTAATAAATCACACTGGGTCATGTCACAATTTTAATTTGATTAATTGTCCATTTCAGTGTACAAGGAGCATTTTAAAGCAGTCGTGTGTCAGTCATATTGCGTGCTATACCGGATAGTCTGTGCTCGGTACTACTGGTACTGCAGAAACACTGGTATCGTTACATCTTTTTTATTTTAGTATCGACTTGGTACTGAAGTACCGGTACTTTTGACAACACTAGTATTTAATGCGGGGGTGTTTCCTTTTTAGACGTTCTGACTCTCAAGTTTTGCTCATGCAGAACGCCAGGTACGGCTCCGCATTATTTCATGTCACAACGGCACTGCTTCTGTATTTACTTATTTTGAATTTTTGTATTATAATTACCTCATACATTACGATCTACATCACCTTAATATGTTTGGAAAGTTTGGAGTGCGTCTGGACTGTGAGCAAATGATCTCATGTTGTGTTTAATGAGATCAAACGACTATTTGACTAAGAATATTTTTGTAGACATTTTTTTTATTGTCGACGTTGTTGATAATGTCGACTAATCATTTCAGCCCTAGTACCGAAGTACCGGTACTTTTGACAACACTAGTGTGGTTTTGTTTTTAAAAATGTTCGATTATGTGATTTCTGTGTCATTTTCAGAATGAAATGCTAAATGTTTGGGCATGGAAATTAGCTTTCAAGTCATGGAAAGGTCATGGAAATTCATTGTAGGGCTGGGCGCTAAAAAAATGATCACAACATTTTTTTCATATCGTTCGATATCAGTATTTATCACGATATACATTTCATATCATTAATGGGGGCAGAACTGCATTCCACATGTTTGTTAGACCTCAAGAATTAAACATAACTTAAGTAAACTCCATAGGGTAAACTACCTTTAAAGTACACTCAGTTTTAGGATTTAATCCTATTTAAGGTGTGTGACCTCTTTTTTATGAAATTTAGCCAATTTCATTATCTTCAGCTGATGTTTGACTCCACTAAAAGACTTTCGTGTAACGTTTTACTGTCCTGCTCAGTAGGTGGTGGTAATGCACCAAAAACTAGATTGCCAACCAGCAATAAACATCACTAGCTAGCGGCTACTGAGCCTGATTAGTTTCCATGATAGCAGGGCTGCCTGCTAATACTTCTTAAAATGCTGATTTCATGTCTGTGATTCAGTTAGCTAGTTGTGAGTTAGTTAGAAAGCTAGTTGACACGTACCTGATCCAATCGTCTAGATGTAGAACAAAGGCTAAATATAAAAAATTACTCAAAAGTTTGTCATTGATATCGAAAATGCATTTTTTTTTCAATAAATATCAATATTGTTTTATCACCCAGCCCTAATTCATTGGTTGAAAACAGTGGGAACCCTGAAAAGAAGAAGAATGTGAAACTGGAGATTGATAGTAAAAAGGACTTAAATATTGATTTGTTTCTCACCCAAACTATCAAAATCTCTTCCGAAGACATGGATTAAACCACTGGCGTCGTATAGATTACTTTTATGCTACCTTAATGTGCTTCTTGAGCTTTAAAGTTTTGGCCACCATTCACTTGAATTGTAAAAATCTTCCTTTGTGTTTCTATAATCTGGGATTGCATGAGGGTGAGTAAATAATGAGATATTTTTTATTTTTGGGTGAACTATTCCTTTAATGCTAAAGTCACTGTTGCTCTCTTGTCATGTCAGCTTGGTGTATGGCAGCTCTAGATCATCACATCCGGAATCTGAACTTCTTCATCGCCAGGCTTATGCCACTCCCCATTCCCTGCCGGGTTATGCTGCCAATCACCATCCTGGTGGTTCTGGCCAGGGTGGGGCTTGGGGTGCAGCTGGAAGGAGTCTGGGTGAGTTACACTACTTTGACTCTATATTCACACATCTGGTTCTGTTACTGTACATATGTGTTTGAAGCAATCTCAACATCAAATAAGCTAATCAAACTAAAACCTGTTTCATTGTGTCACATAGACATGTATAGTACAGCTGCATGTGGAATATTGAATAGCTCACATACAGCAGTAATTCAATTAGGGATGTGCAAAACGACATAGACTATTTGGTGGGTGACTTGAAAGACTAGTCAATTAATCGGTTTTAATGAAGCACTGTGGGGGGCGTTGACATAAGACGTGATCTTGTGTTAAAAAAACAGCTTGATGGAGAACAGCGGATTGCATGGATCTCAAGACACATCTTTAAAAGTTTTTCACAATTTTTACTTTTCTTGGAGGTCTAGATTTTAAAGTCCTTTAATCCCAAAGTATACTTCAGTTTTAACATGAATGCTTAGCTTCTGCATACAGCTGAATGCTTCAAAATATACTTAATTTGATGGTGCACAGATACACAGATGGTGGGTGCATATGCGCTACGACTGCCATGAGATACTGGACTACTTCTCTTTAGGCGTTAAGACCCATACAGATGTCTTTATATTCCTTCAGACTCAAATACAGGTATCTCCTTACCTCCAAACATGCGCTATTGACGTTATTATGTAAATTGTTATTATGTAAATTGTTTCTGTTTTTTTTTGTGAATAGAGTTAATTAGACACATTTTACAGGTATTAATCTTTGATACTAGTATAGAGTATGTTTACATGCCATAAAATCAGTGGACATGCTGTATTTACAATTTGGGCAAAATCTTCTTGCATTTACGGTGGACTTTAAAAAAAATAATAGGATCAAATGGGCAGATTCAATTCATATCAAACTTTATTGGCAAGAGAAACTTAACTGTACATTGCCAGTGCATTATTTGACACTATACATATAGATATAAAATATATTGAATGCTGAAGTTTAAATTGCTGAAGTTTAAAGTCTCAAAACTATTATTTTCTCTGGCTGCCGTTCAGTCTCTACAAATATACCTGTCTGCAGCTTGCTGAACTGCCAGGTCCTTCAGTCACTATTGCGCACACACTGGGTCTCTCTTGGGCGGGTTCGCTTTGACAGTGGTTCAGATGAAAGTGAGTAAGCATTTTCGGGGGATGCAAAGAGTTACGGCAGCTTGCCAGTATCTCTCGCACACCTGGTTCACCGCTTGTGGGTGAAGTCTCCATTCTCCATATAGTAAATCTGCTCGCGTGTTTATTATGCCCAGGACATGGGTGGCGCATAATGAATAAGTGTGCACTGCTCCACACAGTCAATTTCTGTGCGAGGATGTGCAGTTGAGTTGAGCGTGCACCTTCATAATATTGATATATGCCAATTTTCTTTGTCAATTTACAAAGGTACCTGGGTCTGTTCCTGGCAGGCAGCAGATGCCCTACATTTGCCCCCACCCTAATTTGAACCATATGGAGCCTGTGGCTGAGTAGCCTGCCAGGAACAACTCTGGACACCTTTCTCCTATCGTGTGAAGTTTCAGTAAGTAAAGGAAAAAAAAATACGAATACTGCATTAATTGTGTTACCTCAGCCCCCCCCTGTTAATAAAAAGATTCATTGCAGAAATTAACACGTTAAATTTCCCAGCCCTGCTCTAAATAAAATAATTATTGTAGGTTTACCTTAGTGAATCGGGTAAGACAAGGACTAGGGCCGGTGATACAGATTTCCCGATTTTATTCCGATTCACAGGCTCTTGATTTGATTCTGATTTTGATTCCGGTTCATGGGCTCTTGATTAGATTTAGATTCGATATCAGTTCATATAGGTATATTTCAGTTATAATGTATATTTTCCTTACGTATGAAAGAAATTCTCTCTCTCTCAGCTAATGCTGTTAATTACACAGGAGACCTTATAACTAGGTACATTAGGTACAAAAATATAAATTATAAAATCACACTGTGTGTGTGTGGAAATACCCTTACTTTAATTATTTAACATAGCCGTGAGTTCTACTGTCGATTTTTTACGATGTGACTTCAAGCGTTTTAGTGATCTCCGATCACAATAATTCAAGATTTTTTTTCTGACCACATTTCTTCTGCGAAGCTGATGATTCACCACTATCATTCCAGGTTTTAATAATGCGTTGGACAGTTCTTAACCCAATTCCAGTGATTTCAGCAATCTCCTTCTAATCTCCAATTTGCCCCTTCCGAAAAACAGTAACATCTTTTTCATGACCACGGGATACGTCTTCCGACATGGTTGTTTAAGAAATGAGAAGCTACACACTGCATCAGTTAAGGTTAAAAGAATTGTTGCTATGCAGCTGACACATATTAATCACTGCAATAATGATCCAATCATAGGCTCTTAAGGATCTGCTTATTTAAATCCAAACGGCGAGTTTATTTGGCCGGGCAGTGTGTATAAATATATATATATATATATATATATATATATATATATATATATATATATATATATATATATATTATGGATGTCCCGATACCGATACAGGTATCAGAATTGGGTCCGATACTGGGCTCACGCACTCATAAAAAGGCTCCGATACCAAAAATCGATACCATCTGCCATACGAAGGTCATTCATTCAGTGCACAAATAAAATCCACGATCTGTCCTAGTGTGATTATTAAACAGCAAAGGCTGCAATTTCATTAAGTAACTGTGCATTTCTTATCCTCAAGAAAATTGGCAATACACAGCTTTATTAATAAAAGAGAGTGTGTTTTTTTGTGAGTTAAAGATGGATTGAAGTGAACGGAAAGGTGAGAGCGGTAGTCTTCGCCCCATTATACACTGCAACAAAATACTTTTTTGATTTGCTTTTGCTTTGGCTTGTTTTCCTGTATAAATATCTAAAACAATGTATGTTTACATTAGCAGTTATACTGCAGAAGAAATTTTTTTATCTGAGAATGTTGAATATAATATTAAAAATACAAATATTTTAAAATATCTAAAAATCATTTAAAAAAAGATGCATTCACATGAGAAGCAGCATATAAGATATTTAGACTTACTTTTAGAGAATAGATCTTGAATATAGTGCCCGACTGATATAGCCTTTCATCGATATATCGGTATCGGCATATATTTTACCGATATGTGCCGATATGACTCAGAGCTGACTCTGAGCTGACGTGGTTCTGCAGACAGGGCGGAGTCAAACGGTGTGGATTTGAGTGGTCTCTTTTCCTTAAATTGCTAACTAGTTTGTGAAATACATACTGGAAAGTTAATAAAAAATGACCCCATCATTTTATATAACTAATATTACGTTAACCCTGTCCCTGACAACCATGTCACTCATGTTTATCACATCTATTTGCTGTTAGCCAGCTATAGTTTGTCAGTGCAGTCAGTAATGTAGCAGATTGAAAGGTAAACATCAGAGCATCTTTTTGCAGCTCAGCAGACAACGGTGCCTTGGTGGATTGTGTGTGGTGAGTGTTGATTTCACGCTACGCTGTTACCTAGTTGGTGAGACGCAATGCTGGAAAGTAAATAAAGTCCATCTTTTACTCTCCGTGGTAATGAGCTTACAGATAACTAGCTAATCACATAGCTACTTTCATTGTTGTCAGCATGTAAACATGTATTCACTAGGGTTGTGTGCTACGACTAATTTATTTTCGTTTAAACGGAAGTTTTGTAACCGACTAGTCTAAAGAGAAACCAACCTTCAGAAAACAGTAAAAAAAAAATTATAATTTATGTGACCCATTTAAAATACTTAATCTATTACAAATCCGATGCTAAATTCCACCGAAAAGGGGCATTTATCTGCGACGTGCTCACCTTGAATTATGATCATTGTACATTAAATATAGAACATGACATGCATTCACTGAATCAACATTAGCGTATTTTTAACTGGCATATTTATTGAAAACAATTGATTGAATCGTGCAGGATTAATGGAACAACCCTAAAAGCCTGTTCTAAACAGAAATCACCAAGTAAAAGTTACTTAACATATTAAAACAGTCAGGACATTGTTGAAAATAATTAACAAGTAGACTAAGCCAAATCTATGATAGAGAAAAAAATGCGCTGAAAAGTTGCACGTATTTCACTCCGTGCAGTCGTGCATCAGCCATTGATCTAATATGACAGCTGTTCGGTGAAGAACATTAACCAATAAAAGTTACAATGTAAAAAATAAATAAAAATAGTAGCTATAGGATAGAAAAAATAGGCCTGTGATGTAGCCTGCAATAAACCTAATGTATTCTAAACATGATGTACACACAGAATAACAGATAGTTTAACATGTTAAGCAGTCGGCACCTCGTTGAAAATAGCCTTCTTAATCAGCAGATTAAAAAAATGGCATACCTAGCTAAAACAGTTATTTTCTAGGCTACTTACTCAAAAGCATACATTTTTGGATGAATAAAATTAACACGTCGACATGGTCCGGTGAAAGACGGGGCTTGAGTCACCTGAGGCGGCTATCCTGCGCTTGAAAAAGCCTGCTCAGCGGAAAAATAACGTACAAGCATGCACAGATTTAAAGAAGACTCAAATGTAAAAAAATCCTTAGGGACTTTCAAACGTTTGGAAAGCCGATTCCCGCACCACCACCGGAGTGATTTCATAACTACTTTGCTGAGTTTGCTTGTCTAGCGAGAGGACATTTTCCTGCGTGCGCCGCGAGAGAGAGGGAAGAAGCACGCGCAGCCTGAGGTGAAATTAAACTCTATATCTGCTCCAGATATCCTCTTTTTTTTAATAATATTTGTACTATTAATTCTGTTTAAAATATGTAACATTAATATGACAGTAATTTAAGCGCAACCTCTGCAAAAATATAAAGCCAAACATAAATGTGTAAAAATGATGATCAGTTTAAAGGAGGGAAATATTAACCGACTAGTAATTCCAGTGTCGACTAACATTGTTCAGGATTCACAGTTTGGTACCCCCTTCAACTGATCAATTCCAGTCGTTGCATTTACAAAATGTAATATTTAAAAGGGTGGTTTTCCAGACATTAAAATAGGATACGTAATAAAAGTAGATTTAATAAATAGTATATTTGCCCTGTGTAAATAATAATTTATATAGGAACGGTATCTAAAATAAATGAGGGGTGATACATACTAAAACAACAGGCTGGAAAAATAGACATTTATTCATTTTAATATCCTAAATATATATATATATATATATATATATATATATATATATATATATATATATATATATATATATATATTGAATGTGTTGAAACTTGACATCGGGCGACGCACTCTGAAAACAGCACCGTTAGAACGGTTTCATACTGAAGAACTGCTTAAAAGTATGTTTTTTTTCTTCTCTCTCGTAAATGTAAATGTCAACATCATCATATATGTTGAAAGGACTGAAGCCTGACAACCAAAACATGAGCTCATTGATGTAATTAAATGAGTCTGCTTTTTTATTCCATCAGTTACTCCTGGTCGGAGGCTTCCGTAAATATTTAGTTTATATGTAGGGTTATGTCCTACATAAATGTAATGGTGCAACGCTCAAATATTTAGTAGAGCGTAAATTGTGACTTAGTGCCCATTTACGCCACAACTAGGCTAAGTTGTAACGTACTTATAGCTGGTGCAACCGGCCCCTGATGTTTATTTAGCTATTTATTTTATTTTTTATTTATTCTTTATTTTAATGGTCAGCATTTGACTGATACTAAACATATAGCACTGATGTTTATTTAGCTATTTATTGTATTTTTATTCTTTATTTAAATGGTCAGCAGTTGACATACTAAACATACAGTACTGATGTTAATTATGCTATTTCTTTTATTTTTATTTATTCTTTATTTTAATGGTCAGCATTTGACTGATACTAAACATATAGCACTCATGTTTATTTAGCTATTAATTTTATTTTTATTTATTCTTTATTTTAATGGTCAGCATTTGACTGATACTAAACATATAGCACTGATGTTTATTTAGCTATTTATTGTATTTTTATTCTTTATTTAAATGGTCAGCAATTGACATACTAAACATACAGTACTGATGTTAATTATGCTATTTCTTTTATTTTTATTTATTCTTTATTTTAATGGTCAGCATTTGACTAATACTAAACATACAGTACTAATTTTTATTTAGCTATTTATTGTATTTGTATTTATTCTTTATTTAATTGGTCAGCAATTCACTGATACTAAGCAGTACTGATGTTTATTTAGCTATTTATTGTATTTTTATTTATTCTTTATTTTCTCAGTGTTCACTTCTAGAATTTGTTGACAATGTATTATAATAATAATGTCAAATGTTCTTTGATAAAAATATCTGTTTAAGAAAGCAGCCTTCTGAGTACCTTTGCATAGTCATATCGGTGCAAAATCGGTGCCCAATCCACATAGAAAAGGTTTGTTTTCATTCCAGCACAAAAATTAGCTATATCGGTCACCATATCGGTAATCGCTGAATTTTCCTTCTCTAAAATCGGTATCGTAATCAGTCTCAAAAATCCCATATCGGTTGGGCTCTACTTGAAAATAAGTATATTTTGTCTTTACTGCACTCACAGAAGTATAACCAAGTGAAAAAATACACTTATATACAAAATACACTTATATTTAAGATACACTCTCTTAAAGCAAGTCTAAATATCTTATATGTTGCTCAAGTAAATGTATCTTGTTTTAAGGATTTTTAGACAATTTTAAATGGAAAGCAAGACAAAAACACTTGATAACAGGATTTTTTGCAGTGAATTTCTTTACTGAATTAAACTTAATAAAAAGTTTTTTCTTTCCCCTTTAATTCAGTGAATGTCATTTAGCGGTAATTTTAAAAGATGATTTTGTCCTCTTTATTGTTAGTAAGCACATTTAATACAACCTTTTAAGTCAGGGCACAAGCTGAATAATCGGTTAAGAGCTAATGATTAATCGTTCTAATAATCTTTAGATTAATCAATTATCAAAATAATCATTAGTTGCAGCCCTATTTTCTAACAATGGTGTTCAGTAAAGTTAAGTGATAAAATACATTCTATACATATTTGTTTTCTGTTTTCAGACTATTCTGACAAAGTTAAATATTTTTCCATCTCAACCATGTGTTGTACATGGAGCCATTTTGTTTTTTCCTCAGTTAAAGCTGCCCCATAGCCTAAACTAAAATGCTAAATGATTCCACAATTCTAACAGAAATTATCACAATGGGATTACAATGTTGACATGTTGAAGCTGTGACTGTAGGGACTTCAACATTGTTTGTTTAAAATATTGAAAAAATATCAAATTTACCAGACTACGTGTCCTACTGTTACATCAACCATGAGCAGAAAGTGGGAAAGGGGCCCTCAGAGTTATAGCTGACCATGACATTGTCTGATTTATTCTGGATTATACAAAAATCAAGTTGATGCAAAAAGAGGACACAGCTTTGATAGGCAGTTGCTTATGGAAAATATGATTTAAAATGTATTTGATGTATAGTTTGATATCTTACAGATCCCTACCTTTTAAACACTTCCTTAGCAGTTTAACATTTTGACCTGCTGAGGACAGGTTAAATGACATAAAATTGCTTCCAAGTATAGAGCATGCATTTGAAAAAATTCTAATGAAATTACTTAAAAATATTAGTAATAAATGCCCTGAGTATTCACATTTCTTTCAGATTTAACTTTTTCAGTATTTTTATTATTAGAATTTTTTTTATTTTTAATATAAAGAGGACTTTTGCATGTAGGAAAACGAGCACTCTATACATCCGGAGCTCATGCGTGTTTGCACAGGGACTGGGACTGCTTGAATTAGATTTTTTGCATACTGGTCTATTATTGTGGTAACACAATGGCACGTAACAGCAAAAGGAACCGTCATTCATGCATCTCAAATGGCTCTTTCATGTGCAAAGCATGCGTTTCTCGGCTCTGCTGTGACTTGTGAAACTAAACTGCCATATGGGAAAATGTATCACCCAATGCCGATAATTTTAAAATACCAAATGTCAGCCGATTTATCGTCCTCGGCGATATATCGGTCAACCACTACAACATTCTTCACTTTCACACGTTATTTTAAGGCTCAGTCTCCAATTACACCCGCGAGCCCTTATATCACATGAAGAAAGACCTTTGAGATGCTGTTTCTTAATTCTATCTTGTTCTTAGAAATAGAGTAAGTGGGCGTGACACAGGGCTCCTCCTTGTCACAGCATGTCATTAGCACTGTGAGTATGAACCTCTGCCATTAATAACATTTGCTATTACACAATCATTTAATTAAAGTGAAAAAGGATAGCTTTCTGTTCAGTAAAATCTTTGTTTATATTTTCACGGAAGTTCAGCAAGAACCTCCACAGACGGCGCATGCATCACAGCGCTTAAAGCCTGGTTCAGAAGCAATTCATCTTTACACGCTCTTCAGAGGCTGCACTGTGGTCTGCAGTGAGGCGGTCAGAGTTCAATTGAATGAGAATCTCAAACGCACCATTAGTCCCTTATTTGGATAGTAAAATGTGATTGGAATTTAAAGTGCACAATAATCGTGGTTATCTCAAAGAACCGCGGTTAGATCAAATAGCCGTGATTAGAGGATTGTTCAATAAGCGACAGACCTATGCGTCCTGTACGCAGACGTCTAGCGTTCGCGTCTGACCGAAGTACAGTATACTCTACATACATTGTACTTGCCCCTATGTTTACCTTAGTTCTTCCATAGTGTCATTTGTAATTACATTATAACCACAGGTATGACCATGGATGGCTCCTCATTACCATGGTAACAAGTAAAATAAAATAATATAAAATAAGATAAGTAAAACAATGTATAAAAGATTCTCCCTGAGAGATTATTTATTATGAAACTATCAAATTTCTGTTAACTCACAGTGATAAGGGAAGGGTGATGTGTAGTTTTAAAAGTCTCCTCTTTTCCTCGTCAGTGCAGAATTTTGTGGCTGTCTAGCGTTAGAGGTTTCACTTTCCATAGCACTTAAAAAGTAGAATTAGATTTGTGGTCTGCGCCACAATATCGAGCCCCTTTGACTCGAGCCCCTTGGACCCTTTGATCTGCTCTGCGCTATCCTGTCTCTAAAACACACATTGAGGGAAACCTGGCTGACTCGCATGCACCTGCATGCTCCAAAGATAGGACAGCACAGAGAGGTTCAGAAGCGCGAGTGGTTCTGGGATAGCTTGTGCGACACTCGAGTGAATAGGCATCAGTCGCACTGCACAAATGCACGTTTTAGATGAGAAGCATATTTACTCATTTTAAAACAGTGAACACGAGATGAATATAATTAAATATACAGAAAAATTATCAATGCAGGAAAACCCCTGCACTAATCAACTAGTTGACCATCCCTATGTTCAATCTCAAATTTTTATTTGAGATTGTAGATGTGTTGTCAGTTAGTATGTGTTTATTTATGATGCTTGCCATTTATTGAAGTTTTTTTTAACATTTATATATTTTTTTGCTTTTGATTTCTGATGGTTGATATGATATGTGAATGCAAATCCATAAAGGTTTGTAGCACAATATGCCCATTAGTAAGCTTTATTATAGAGCTGCAGTATATTTAGCAGTTTACCTGAATTCATGTTCATTCATGTCAAAGTAAACAAAATATCTGTTTTGTGAAAAATGTATGCAGTATTTACCATGATGTGCTCATAATGTTTACATTTCCATATGTGTTATTCTTAGGCTTGTCTGGACTTTTTGATGCTGGGCTGCACCACGCAAGCCCATCAGGCCCAGATCCATCGGTTATGAACCTTATATCTGCATTAGAGTCCCGGGGTCCACAGCCTCCCCCCTCTGCCTCATCCCTCCTATCTCAGTTCCGCACTCCATCATGGCAGACTGGTAGGCAGAGATCAAAGAGTTGTAATTGATTTGCATAGGTGTTCCTTGTATTTGAATAGAATGCAACAAAATGAAATTTCATATTGGATAAAGATACCACATCAGATAAAGAATGCATTATCACTGTTTACTGCACAGATGTACTGAATATATGTTGGAAATGCTGTTAAAGTGTGCAAAAGTGCAGTCAGCGAGCACTGTCAACAATGTTGCCATAGCAACAACTCGTAAGGCACATATTCGAAAATATTAATTGGATATTGTAATAACTCTATGCTGTGTGCACAGCTGTTGAAAGTCAGTCTTGTTTTTTTAATGGTTAGTTTCTTATTTTAGTTTAATTGAGTTCTTTGATTTTTGTTTAATATGTATTTTCTTAGCCTTGGCATTTTTGTCTCTTTTCTCCACTTTTTAGCCATGCATACACCTGCCCCTGCAGAGCTCTTCATCTCTGGCGCCCTGCCTGGTTCTGGATCCTTCCCATCCTCTTCTGCTTTGTCTGCCTATCAACACCCAGCTTCATTCTCAGGGCGGTCATTTCCTGGTGTGACCCCATCATTATCCCTACAGGACACGCCTACCTTCAGCCCCACCTCCAATGGCCTCCTGTCACCCCATGATCCTTTACTCCACATCAAGACGCCTTCTCAGTCAAGCCTGGGCTTTGACCGCCTGTTGTCATCACAGAGTGCAGCTGCAGCTGCAGCTTACCGTGGAAGTCATGATCCAACTGGTGGTGGTGTCTCATCTGCTCAAGCCTCTTCTGTAGCCTCAGCTTCTGCCCGCCATCTGCAGTCTCATCAGTTCAACTTGCTGTCCTCCCAGCTTCAAGATCAGTCGTCCCAGTTGTACAGTGCCTCTGTGTTTTCCTCTACCCCAGCTCCACCTCAGCCAACATCTCAAGAGCGGACAGTACCAAGACAAGACAGTGTAATTAAACACTACCAACGCCCCTCGCCCCACTACCTTAGCTGTGGAGTGTCAGGATATCAGCAAGCCGCTCATTCTCGTCAGGCTGGCCTCTCTTGCAGTCCTTTAGGTGAACACAGTCCCTCCTCAGATCATAAAACCTCCCAAAGGACTGAACAGTACAGACCCATTATCCAGCCTTCTTATGGGTCCTCATCATCCTCATCTTCTGGTGGGGCTGGCAAGGTTACAAAAAGCAGCTCCAGCAGTGGTTACTCTTCCTCTGGATCTGCATCCTCTTCCAGAACCCCCCACACACCACCTTCTGCCTCATCTGCTTCTTCCTCATCCTCGTCCTCTTCCTCCTCTTCTGCGTCTGCTAGTGCTCGTCAGTCTAATTCCATTCCAACCTCCACTTCTGCCTCTGCATCCTCTCGGCAACAGCCACCTACTCAGACTGTACCCCCTCCCCCCCAGACACATTCCCAGACCCCACAAAGTTCCTCAAACTCCACCCAGCAAGCCCTTCCCAAGTTGTGCCTCTCGGGCTATGGATCCCCAGTGGCTCCAGTCAAGTCATCCAGTGGTCTAACTGGCCAGACCCCTCCTCAGCCACAACCTCAGTCTTTCTCTCCAAGTCAGCCATCACACCTTTCTCAGTCATACGGGGGATTCAGTTCTCCCCAAACTCATGATCTGCCTTCAGCTAGGACCTCTGGAGCTGCTAAAGGGTATGGAAATTTGGGGAGTCAGTCATTTTCAGCAGAATCAGTATATGGGACCGATTCAGGTTATGGATCTCTGCCACCATCCTTAGGGGGTGCTGGAAGCCCCTCAATGGGCTATGGTGCATCAGGACACTCTCCTGCCCTTCTTCGGTCGGGAGCAAGTGGTGGAACAACCGGTGGTAGTAGTAGTGGAGGCAGTACAGGAACAGGAGGCAGCAGCAGTGGAGGAGGTGGTGGATCTTACCACATCCCTGATTCTAGCCCATCTCCATCGGGGAATTCTGGAATCATTCGCCCTGGTCTGCATTCTCCTGCACCATCACGACCTGCTCAATCACCCGTTGGAACGGGATCCAACAAATATCTATCTTCAGTCCTCTCTCCTTCGTTTCAACCCTCTCCACAAGGGTACTCGGACACAAGAGGAACTCGATCACAGTCCTACCACACCACTGCTCCTTCCAAAACAAAATCTGATAACAGCATACTTGGTGTAACAGAGTCTCAGCAACAACAAGAGGATGATGTTGATGATGATTTTCTCATCCAGCACCTTCTTCAAGCCCAGAGTCCAACTCCTGAAGCATCCCACCACCATGCTCCTCAAAGCCATCATTCCTCACAGCCTACCCAGCAGACTCCAGTACTTCCAGCACAGGATGGAAATAAAGGGCTTGCTTATGAGATGAGCAAAAGCTCAGAAGAAAGGTACCACCTTCAAAGTGTTATTCGAACCCATAGTGCCACCTCAAATGCTGCAATCTCTGGCTCAGGGAGTGGAGCTGGACTGGACAGTCAATTGGAGATGTCCCTAAAGAAACAGCAGCAGCACCAACAACAACAACAACAACAACAGCAGCTTCAACAGCATCAGCAGCAACATAAACAACAACATCAACAGCAGCCACAGCAGAAGAGTAACAGAACTGTTAGTGATGGAGGACGAGGGAACTCAGATCAGACTCATTCCCATTCTCATCATCATCATGATTCTCTGGGATCAGTGGTACATTATGGGCGGGGTGACCCATATTCCCAGCACTCTATTCCTCAACACACCACCTCCCACCATCAACACACTCCACATACACTGACACACCCACACCTTCATTCTCACTCGCACATGGATCTTCAGAAAAAGCCTCAAGAATCAGGAGATATGGCTTACATTCATAAAGAACCTGATGTGCAGCAACACCACCATCAACATCAACAGGCACATCAGCAGCAAACTCAACATCATCAGTCCCATCCACAACATCAACAGCAACCGCAGCAGCAACAGCGTCACTCTCAGTCCCAGTCACTTATAGACTCTCCCACTGACCAGTCTCGCCAGCCTTCTCATTTGCTGCAGTCTGTGCTGTCCCACACCCGCAGCAAAATAGAGCCTCAGCAACAGCAGCATTCTGTAAGCCAACAGGCCCTGATAGAAGCTAGTGGGGGAGTTGTGTCAGCTGAGACCCATTCACAACCCCAAGCATCCCAACTTCAACTCCAACTTCAATCCCAGGCTTTGGAAGCAGCTGGTCACTATAGCCATGGTTCCCAACAAGAACAGAGTCACCCTAAGTCTAGCACAGTGTCTCCATTAGACATGCTGGAGCACTCCCTCTCTCAGACCTCCAGCCAGGAGGGAGGAATGGTGGATGAGAGGACAGGAGGTGAAGAAAGCAGGGGGAATTCTGGAGCATCAACAACAGGAAGTGTAGAGAGGCGCCAGTCACAGGAGCAACAAAGAATTTCATCTCACCATCCCACACCGCACCATGCCTCTGAGTTACACTCATATCTTTCTGAGCCAGACATGAGTTTATCAACAACTTCCCATGGACACCATCTCTCCCACCATCACCACCAACAACAACCACCGCAAGGTCCTCAGCATCCTAACTCCCACCACCAACACCCTCACCCTTCCCATCCTAATCCACAGAGCCATCATCATCTTCCTCCACAGGCATCTTCTGCAGCTTCTCAGCAACAAGAGCAGGCCCACACTTCCCATTCCTCCCAGATTTCTCAAGCTCAACTCGACCAGCATCAAGGAGAATCCCACTTTGACACCAGGAATTCAGCTGTGAAAGCAAATCAAAACCAAACCCAACAAAGCCAGAGATTTGTTCCTTTAACATCCATCTGCTTCCCTGATTCTCTTCTCCCAGATGAAGACCGCTCATTCTTTCCTGGAATGGAGGATATGTTCTGCCCAGAGGAGTACAAATCCACTTGCTCAGGAGGAAGTGGACAGGGTCAGGATGGGGTTGCATCTGGCCAAACCATACAGGAAGGTATGGAAGGAAATAAAACAACACCTGGAGAAGGAGACAATACAGGTCCAAGTTATGATATGCTTGGCCATAACAGCGATCAGGGGTATGGGCAGTATTGCCATGATCTTTCAGAACCTGACAATGTAACCATGCATTTGGATCTTGACTCCTTGAAGACTCATGACCTCCCATCGACAGTCAACACAGAGCAGCTTGGGTTAATCCAGTCTCAACCATCCAACCTTGGAATGGGGACAACTGGAAGTGTTGGGGAAGGATCTGGTGCCAAAATAGGAGGTACTGGAGGATCTGGGTCTGGATCAGGGGGTCTTACTTCTCCAATCTTCTGTTCCTCTCGCCCAAAGAAGCTCCTGAAGTCCAGTTCTTTCCACCTGTTGAAGGAGAGACCTGATCCAAACTCCTTGCCCAAGAAGAGCTATGCACAGGAGTATGAATTTGAGGATGATGAGGATAAGGCTGACGTGCCAGCTGATATTCGCCTCAATAGCCGAAGCCGACTTCCTGATCTGATACCAGATCTTGTGTCCAGTTGTCGCAAATCGAGTGGAATAGGAGGGGGAACTTTAAGCCCTTTAATGGGTGATTTGGATTTTGGATACCCATCCCTTGGTCCTCCACCTCAATTGTTGCCCCATGATGGACCGAAGAAAAGGGGCAGGAAGCCCACAAAGCCCAAACGAGAAGGACCACCAAGACCACGAGGACGTCCACGAATACGGCCATTACCAGAACCTCCCCACACTAGGGGTATGATGGGACAGTATGGAACGGGATATGTTCCAGAGAGAGGCAGAGGCAGGGGAAGAGGAAGAGGCAGAGGTAGGCGTGATGAATCTATGATGGACATGGATATGGCCAATAAAGATCCGAATCAGCTGTATCAACAGCACATGCAGCAGCAAATGCATCACCAATCACAGCATCAGGAGCCAATTAAATCCATCAAGGTAAACTAAGAACCGTTAAAGTCTATAATATGTCGTAAAAAATCAGAGAATGTTGAGTATTTAAGGAACTCAAACCTATCTTAGGGCTGAACAATTTGGACAAACAATCATATTGTGATTATTTTGAAAAGTATTGTGATTTGAACTGTAATATGATAAACATTAAAAAAACTAGTAAGTTACTCCCTTTGGCCAAAATTAAGTCATGTTTTACCCATGCTTTACTGCTAACTAAATACTTACTCGTTAAAGGTGTTCATGTTTTTGGTTTTGTGAGGGTGTTCTGTGTACAATTGAGTTGACAATAACCTTTTAATGTGCTCCACATTCCAAATAAGGTGAATGCTCTCACTTCCTTTTCTGTCCTCAAAACCCTGGTGTCATTGGGTTACTTTAGATTTGTATATTAACTTGGAGCAGCCAATCATATTTGAAATGGAATTAAAGTGAATCTAGAGCACTTTTAATATTATGCACTCGGTGCATGTTAGCACACTGAACCAAACTCAGAGCATACCTTATACTCTCAGAACTGCTCTGAACACTGTACGTGACCCTCAGAGAATGTGTGAAACATTACAGACAGAACAGAGCTGTGCACATAAGCGCAGCAAGCAGCGCATGCAGACTGTTTATTTATTAAATTAAATCTCAGCCCTATCGGTTTGATAATTCTTGTTTTATTTCGATTAATCGCTGATTGGCTGCCTTAGTGGTTAAATGTTTGATGTTGGGACATGTACTTCGATCACCAGGAAATGTTCTATAATGTCTTGCCTCTGTCTATTAGATCAAACTTCCTATTGGAAACATGTCATCTTCTGATGCCTTGTTGCGGACAGACTCCTTGTCAGGTACTGATCCGGCTCTCTCAGATGGTTCCCTTGGCTCAGCTCCCTCTTTGGGCTTGAGTCCTGGGACACCTGGAGTGCCTGACATGAACAGACCTCAAGACAAAAACAAGTCCAAATCACAAGAGGTATGAGAATGCAGTGTGTTACTATTTGATACATATTTCACAGTTGTATTTATGAGCATGTGTTTTTTTTTTTTTTTTTTTTTTTTTAACTATTAACACATTTTGTCTTTTAATGTTTAGATGGAAGAGAAAGAGTCAGAGAAGACTGGCTTTGTTGCCTCATTTCTAGATTTTCTTAAGTCTGGAAAAAGGCCATCAGGAATGTCAACGGGGTCCACTGACAGCACTGGGAATGAAGATGCATCTCCTGGGAAAAGTGGAGGCATTCGCCCATTATCCCCTCAGCCACCACCTCCACCAACTGCTGCAGCTGTTTCTGGATATGGAGATGGTGAAAGTGATGGAGGACTGTCTTTGGGTGGCTGCCCTAGCCCATGCAAGCGCTTGGATGAAGAGCTGAAAAGAAACCTTGAGACTTTGCCCTCCTTCTCGTCTGATGAGGAGGACTCTGTTGGAAAGAACCAGGACCTGCAAAAGAGCATCTCCTCTGCGATCTCTGCACTTTATGACACTCCTCAACTCAGCGCCTCCTCAATGCAGCCTCCTTCACTTCCACCACATCCTCCTCCACCTCCTCCTGAACCACTGACACCAACACATCAACCACCAGCACTCAGCCCTCAACCACCAATGCATATACACCCTCCCTCACATGCCCACACCCACTCTATTGAGCCTGCAAGATTACAAAGAGAAGAGGAGGAAGAAGAAATGAAAGAAAATGAGAATGTTGCAGACGAGATAGTGGAGCAAGACAAAGAAGAGAAAGAGAAAGTCCAAGACATGGGGGTTCTGAGTGTCCCCAAATTTGGAGGTAAGGGCTGGGAAGAGGGTAATTTTTGGAAAGTCTCAAAATATAGTGTGTATAAAGCTGCTTCGCAAACAAGTTCCCACACCTGTGCTTCGTAAAATAGGGCATAAGTAAGAAACAGCACTTGTTTGCTATTGTTTGTTCTGAAATTGTGTGTGGTTGTAAAATAAAGAGGACCCTTCTCTCTTGCAGACTCACTCAAAGAATCTCTTGAAGCCCAAGCTCCCTCTTCTCTCCCACCAGTTTCCCCATCATCCCCTGCTCCCTCCTCTTCCCCCTCCCATTCGCCGCTTCCTCCCCTCTCTCTTCCCTCTCCTCTCCCTCCATTGGAGGATAATCCAACCCCTCCTCAGACATCTTCACTACAACAGAACTCAACTCCAGTGAGTCCTTTGGCTCCCTCTGTGCCTGTCCTTTCTCCTCCCAATGTAGAGCCCCCTCCATCCTCATCCCCACCTCCACCCAGTCCACCTCCGGAAGAGGAGTCCATTGTAGCACCCCCCTCCCCTGAAGAGCCCCCTGCGCCTCACATTCTACACAAGCACTTGGCCCAGAAACAAAGTGGTGCCGCTATTGTTGGAGAGACTGATGAGGATGAGAGTGAGAGTGGAGGCGAAGGTATTTTCAGAGAGAGGGATGAGTTTGTGGTGCGAATTGAGGACATCAGGAGTCTAAAGGTACATATTAAATCAGTCCACTTTTTCTTTTTCACTTCCATTGTGGACCTTTGTCCAGCAAATGTATACTGTCTATTTCATGTTTCATATATCATTTGACATTGTATAGGTGTAAATCTTTGATTCCATCTCTCCCCAGTTGGCCCTGCAGACAGGACGAGAGCCTCCTCCTATTTGGCGCGTACAGAAAGCTCTGCTGCAGAAGTTTTCCCCCGAGATTAAGGATGGACAGAGACAGTTTTGTGCCACTAGTAATGTGAGTCATGACCCAGAATGTTAATTGTAACAAGCAGAAAACAAAGTTTATTCTATTTACTGCATATTGTTACTGAAAATTCTGATTCTTAGTGTTGCTTGCAAAGCTATTACTATTGCTAAACCTCTAACCCTAGGTATTACATTTGGGCATGCACTATTTGTGCATTAGACCTCAAATTATGCTGCTTGTTGAGATGTGCCATCACACTGGAAAGTGATCAGACTTACAATTTCTGTCTGGTGGACAATAAATCAGATAAAACTATCAAATAAAATTGAGTAACAATCATTGTAGAATAGACCTGAGGCATATCTAGGGGCCAGAAGATCATAGAGACTTGGGGGTAGGTTCTTTTGACCTGAGCCAGTAAGTAACCACCTAGTTACCTCAGCAACCTAGCATCCACATAGCAATGTGCTTAGCAACCACCCAGAACATTATAGTGGAGAGATTTACACAGCAGACACCACTCACATTTTCACATTATTTCTTTAATAAAAATTTAGTAATGCAAACTGAGCAAAACTTTTTTTTTCTTCATCTGGCATCATTATTTTGATGAGATGCATTTTAAGTTGTGTTACTGTGTCAGTTTCTAAATATTTTCTCCTTCCCTTCTTGTGTCTTTCTCCTCAATTTCTCTTCTTCCTCTTAGTATCTGGGTTTCTTTGGGGATGCTAAGAAGCGCTACCAGCGGCTGTACGTTAAGTTTCTGGAAAACATAAACAAGAAGGACTATGTGAGGGTCTGTTCTCGTAAGCCCTGGCACAGACCTTCTGTCACCCTGAGGTATTACGAACCCCCTATGATAGCTAACTTTAGTTTTCAATTGACATGAGACATCAATGCCTTCCAAGGGTAGAAAAGTATTTTACTGTTTTTGCTGTGCACTGTAAACAAGCATGACAATCTAATCATTATGATCTACGCAGATCACAGCAGCGTTTACCATTCTAATATTTTTGCGATTCCCACTCTTTAGGAGGCAGACTCAGGCAGTCCCTAAGTTAGCTCCACTCCCCAATAACCAGACTCTCGTTGCGAGAGTTGAGAAAGAAAGGGAAAAGATTAAGGAGACTCACGAAACCAGAGAGAAGAACAACATTCGGTCAAAAGAACAGACAAAGGACAAAGACAAGGTGTCTAAAACCAGGGAAAAGGAAGAAAAGAAGGAGCGGGAGAAAGAGAAAAGAGCTCCACCTCCACCGCCGCCACCCCAGAAACCTGAGAAACGAGCAGCAGTGACAGAGCGAGGGAAGGTGAAGGAGGAGAAGAAGATTGGTGGAGTGGAGAAGAAGACGGAACGTGCTGCCAAGCCTCTGCCACCAAAGATGAAGGCAGAACCTCCGCCCAAGAAACGCAGGAAGTGGCTAAAGGAAGTGCCCTCATCATCAGAATCAGACTCTTCAGCAAGTGAGGATGAAAGTGAGTACACTCCGTAACACAACACATAAGAGTATGTCAATGTTCAAAATGGCATACTACTATTCGCACTATTCTTGCATTATGTCGAATGAGCTCACTATGAGTGTTGTCTGTATGCATGGAACTCTCAGATGGCCTACTACATTTGTGCTGTATACAACAAGAGCACACTGCGTAGGATACTGAATCCCATGGTGCAATGTGGTTAACTTGACCTTGATTTACATTTGTACTGTGACAAATGAACAAAGTTATATATCAAAGCAATTTATAACAAATCATTATATAATTAGGCTGCCAAAAGACATTTTTACACACAACTGGCTTAAAAAAGGGTGAATCTCACAAAACCAAAAACATGTCTAGGTCATAATTCACCCTAAAATCATAAGAAAAAAAATGTAAGCTCTTTTTTTGGTACCATTAACAAAAATATTGCATTACCGTAATGCAAACAAATTCTTTATTTAAAATGTGAAGTATTTATACATTATAGTAGTATTTAGGGATGCACCGATATGAAATTTATGGGCCGATACGATAATTCACAGCTCATTGTGGCCGATACCGATATTTAAAAAAATTTAGTTTTATCTTTTAATCCTTTAACCTGGAACTGCTATTGAATTCATTAAAAGCTTATTCTTTTAAAAGCTTGGAATTTGGACTTGCTGCTAGGATTTAGCCAGCGGATGCAACATGAACCAGTGATGTGCCTTTATTACAGATGTATGCTGATTTGAATGAGAAATAAATTACAATACACTTGCCTAAATTGTATGGTGCACATTTATATGAGTGCTTACGGTAATCCTGATGAATGGATCACAGAGAGAGAATAATTAACTTCTAACAGATGTAACAAACATTAAACAACAAAACACACAATACAAAGTTGTGGTTCTCAACTGGTTTTACACTGGAAATCAAGTGGCGACCCACCATATTAAAAACGTAACCTGTATTTAATGTATCCTGGGTCGCATTTCCTTTTATGTTGCATAGTTTTGTTCATGGTTTTCAAGTACAAGGACATGCATCAAGTGACATTATTTTTGTTGTTGACATCAACAACAAAAGCGACAGAAAGTTTTCTCTCCCCCCTTTTAAAAACTGAAGAGCATATTTACTTATATGAACCCATTATTATCCCATTTGTTTCTAATTTCAAACATAATTCAAACAGAACATACATATTACACAGGAGGAAAGGCTCCTCATTACCATGGTTAGGTCAGTGTAACTAGTCTTAAATAATAATAATAATAATAATAACAAATTATAGTATTTATGAAATAATAAATACTGGCTGAAACACATTTTGAAACTTTAACTACAACTGCCACTTTTGATATAAAATGAGGTCTAATAATTCTACTTTTAGATTATTTCATATGAAATTAACATTTTGTCAAAATATAACAGTTACTTTTACTCGTGTAAAATCGTGAAACAATTTTGTAAAGCTGATGATTCATAATGAAAAAAAAGAGTGCATAGCACAGTGTTGCTCTTTTCCTCCTCGGTTCTGTTTGGCATGTCAGGGCTGCCTACTGTCTGAGAGGTTTGACTTGACTTCCTCCATAACACTTTAAACTAGAAAAGTCTCACTAGAATTGAAATTGGTCACATCAGTTTTGAGGTCAGCGCGCCGCAATATCGTGGGAAGCCCGGTTGTTGCATGCGCTCGCCAGAGAGAAGAGCAGATCACGATCGCAAGCTGGTTCCGTTACACTCGTGCGAAAGTGCAGATGAGAAGCCTTTAGCTGATTGCGAGATTATCATTAAATCTGCCTCGGCAGTCCTAAATAGGCTATCACTTGGGCAGCCGCTGAAATATCTTCAATGGGAGAACCATGGCATTGTTCTTTCCCTGCTGTCCGCGATCCAGTCCGAATAGACCTGCGACCCACCAGTTGAGAAACACTGCTCTAACTCACAAACACACTTTATGTCAGACCCCTCGCTTCTCTCTGACATTTTCTCCGCTGCACGTGTGTGTGTGGCGCAAGTTGACATGTCTGACAGACAGTCGAGGAGGAAAGGAGATGTGCACGCGCAGGTGAGATTCTCCGTCCGGTTGCATTTTTTTTTCTCAATACCGTAGATAAGCAAATGTACATGGTATGAAAACCGTCAATTTTCATACTGTGGTATACCGTGAAACCGGTATACAGCTGCAACCTTACTCTGTATTCATGGTGTAATATTTATGATAGCAGCCAGACGGCGATTGCAGTAGTAGTTTGTGTGTATGTATGTGCGTGCTTTGTGCTTATGCAAGTCTCATTAACAGACGCTTATTACAGCACTCATCTGTGACAGTTCCACTGTAAAACGTATTATCATAATGGGAATTGGGAACATCATACAAATCGAAAAGTCATGAGTAGAAAAGTCTCAAGTCATAAATTACAGCAAGCACATTTGTTTCACTCAAAAACTAGTCATTTTAGCCAGATTTTAGGATTATTTCAATATCTGTGCACCTTGTTAGGTTGTGTTTGGGTTAATATTAAACGCGATTTTGTGCTGCAAATTACAATGTGCTATTTTCCATATTCTGTTGTTTGTTTCATGAAGCGATAAGCGAAAATTATTGTAACATGCATGCATGTTTTTGCAGCGTTTTCGTTGATGCAGTGCGAACATAATATTCCTTAATATTCCTAAAACTAGGTTTAGTTTTCTTTTATCCAAAGAAATTGAGTTGAAATTATTTTTTGGTTGATTGTAGCTTGATTGCAATAAAGCAAAGTTTGTTCTTTGCATCCTTGTACTAATTTTAAAAATAGTAGGCACTGTATAGAACTTTGAGCAGTTTACAGTAAGATGATGGAGTTCTGATGACGGAGTTCTGATGTGATTATAACTTGATCTGTTACTGCCCAACAGTCTCAGTAAAAGTTGGCCTGAACACGCGTGCAATGCGCGAGATGTACCGAAGCTATGTGGAGATGCTGGTCAGTACGGCACTAGATCCGGACATGATCCAGGCTCTAGAGGACACAGAAGGTAAGAGAGTGTGCTTACTTGTGAGACAAACTACAGCACCCTGTCATTATCAAAGCATATGATGAAATTTAACCCTCTCTCTCTTATTGGCTATTTCAGATGAGTTATATCTTCCTCCAATGCGCAAGATTGACAGTCTTCTGAGCGAGCAAAAGAGGAAGCTTCTGAAAAAAGTCAATATGAGCTCCCAGCATCAGGTACTTCAGCTTTTATTTTCTGCGTGCTTTATCCTAAGATGATGTTCTGCAAAGAGGATGTTAGCAACCATTCTAAGTCATTCTGAATTCCTTTCTGTTCCTGCTTCACAGGAAGCTCTTCACACGTTCCCTCAGATAACAGCAGAGCCCCTGGACTCGGGGACAGTGAGGGTCAGACTGGGTGGGGAAAGCTACAACCGCAAAACCCTGAACCGCATTAAAAAGAGTGTATCCAAACCACAGGTGATGTTAAAATCCTAATTTTCAATGCAATATCGGTAGTACAGAGTACTGATTCGGTACCCGAGCGCTGTCTGACTAGTAGGCACTTTCAAATGCCAACATGCGTATTTTCACACATGCTCTGTAAAGATGTAAATGGCGAAAAAGAGGTGGAACAAAAAGTTGCATGCTTCAAAATATCAAATCTGTGCCTGTGGCTTAAATTTCTGAGGGAGGAATCATGCAGATCAAAATGCAAATGCAGCCACAAAATCGTTGCTGAACGCAATTTGCATGTGCAATTTGCACGAGCAATTGCGATCTTGCAGGTCGATTCTGAGCTCTATAGTGGAGGATGGAACAGACCACCACAATCTGACACACTCTGCCAGGACTGTACAGCATCACTGTGATCCAGACACCTGGATCATCCTGCTAAAAGTGTGTCTGAATTCACTATATACTGAATTCCAACATCATTGGATCATTATTTGATGAACTGCTGCTGATATGATTTTGCTATTAACAATTTTTATTGATTCTTGTATAAAAAAACAGAATAAACAATATATATATATATATATATATATATATATACAGAATCAACTTTAACCCCCATTATTTCCCCCTCCCCAAACCCACCCTGTACCTCAACAAACATCCCTGTGGTCAAAGCCTAAATTACACAATGCACACATATAAACAAACAAACAAACAAAAAAGAGAAAAGAAAGAAATCCACAAAGAATAGAATCCACAATTACTACCACAATTTTGTCTCTCTCCACATGGTTCTCACTTGTTACCATACGCGTCCAATCTGCCAACCCGCTTATATGACATCTTTTCAAATGCCGTGACCCTGCCCAATTCAGTGAACCACTCTTGAAATAAGGGAGCGCCAGTTGACTTCCATCCTCTAAGAATTATCTGTCTGCCAATCATTACACTAGTTTGGACCTAGCTTTTTGTATATTTGCCACCTACTTTAATAACCACCTCATCACCTCATTTGAGTATCTAAAATCTCACAGATAAAATTCTGGACTCTTAACCAGAATTCTTGAATCTTAGCGCAGAACCACAGAGCATGGGCCATGTCTCCATCCTCCAACTGACATCACCAGCAGGTAGGTGTGTCTTTTAAACTAAGTCTAAACTATCTAGAGGGAGTCCAGTAGAAACAATGCAAAATCTTAAACTGAATAAGGTGTACCCTTGCATCCCTAGACATAGTTTTAATTTTTTTTAAATTCTTTCACACTCCCCATCCTCCAATACCAAGTTCAAGTCTCTTTCCCATAACCTCTTAAGAGCTGTTAACGTGACATCACCAAGACTCTGAATCAACAAGGAATAATACACTTGACACTTCATGCCCCTCTAATAATTTTATTTAGGCTAGGCATAGATCATCTAGGGTCTGAGACTAATAATAATATATCATCTGCGTAAAGTAGAAGTTTATGCACCACACCTCCTGCTACAATGGCAGGAAAATTATCCTATTTTCTTATTGCGGCTGCTAATGGTTCCAGGGCAAGACAGAACAATAAAGGGAAGAGAGGACAGCCTTGCCGGGTTCCCCTACCAAGAGAAAAAAATCTGAAATTAATCCATTAGTTTGCACTGCTGCTAACGGTTGTTTATAAAGTAACTTAATCCACCCAATAAAAGTGTTCCCAAACCCATACATTTCCAAAATCTTAAAATGAGTTTCCACCCTATCAAACGCCTTCTCGGCGTCAAGTGAGATGGCAGCGATCGGGGTCTGATCATTCGCTACTGACCACATAAAATGTCTAATATTATCAGAAGAATTACGACCATGAATAAACCCCACTTGATATAATGTATATGTATAATAGATATAATTACTCAATCGATTAGCCAGAATGTTAGACAAAATTTTCACATCTAACTGGATCAGAGAAATTGGATGCTCACTTTTACACTCATTTTAAGAATGAGACTGATCAGGGATTGCGTCATGTTTGGTGGTAGTTCACCTTTCTTTAATGACTCTGTGTAAATTTCTAACATAAGTGGAGCCAGTTCTGTGACATAAGATTAAAAAAAAAATTATCTGGCAAGAGGTTTCCCTGCTTTGTCCCCTGACTCAAAGTATATCTGTCTTGCCCTGACTAACCAAAACTCTACCTTCTGTGACTCTCTAAGACCATTGGATGACATTTGGTGCTTCAGCTTTGTTTTAGCACTTTTAGTGCACTTTTCCAATTCTGTTAATTCCTGTGCTTTGATTTTTTTAATGAATGAGGCATGTTGTATGATTCGCCCCCTAAGAACTGCCTTAAGCGTCTCCCATGCCACACCCATAGAGGACACTGAGGAACCATTGGTTTCTACATATGACTTCTGTCTTTAACATTTGTTGAAATGCTGGGTCCTGCAGAAGGGATTTATTAAAGCGCCATCTATATGATTTTCTTTTCTCTATATGCGGCAACATCTCTAAACACACCAAAGCATGATCTGAAACGAAAATATTCCCAATTGAGCAGTCAGTGGCAGATGGAATAAGTGACTTACATATATAAAAAAAATCTATTCTAGTGTAGATCTTATGAACTGATGAAAAAAATTTGTAGTCTCTCCCAGATGGATTCAGGAATCTCCAAATGTCTATAAGACCAAGATTTTTACACATCCTCTGTATTGTCAACATTGCTCTAAAGGGTCTACACACTTTTGCATCACTATGATCAAGGACTGGATCCATTAAAAGATTGAAGTCTCCACCCAAAACCATATCATGAAGGATCCCATCTGCTTGTAACTTTCCCTTAAAATCTATAAAAAGTTCTGATCATCAGCGTTGGGTGTATAAATATTAGCCAAAATAAGATTTTGCCCCTGTATTTCAGTCAAAACAACAATTACTATTCCTAAATTATCTTTGATCTGTTTGAGACATTTCAGTTGTAAATGCTTACTTATCAATGTGATGACTCCCCTGTTCTTACTCGAACCAGCACTACGTAAGATTATAAATATTGCGGAGGCATGTCATGTAGTTAACGCAATCCAACAGTTTGATAAGCCTTTTTACAGCTAAACTATTTGTTAGGCAGTGTCAGACAGAATCTGCAGAATGACTTCTGACAAATACTCTCCACAACTCCTCTCAAATAAACGTTTGCATCATGCATAATTGCAAGAACGTTGATCACAGCAGAAGATTTTAACATCCGATAGTGAACAAACGACGCTTTGATGGCTGTAGCAGCGGTGCATTAAAGGACTAAACGTAAAGAATTAAAGAGACAAAACATCTCATAGAGAAAACCTGTTATGTGGAACTCTGCACAAATATAGTTTCTTATATTTATCTATAAATCATTGTAGCATTAAGATAAACATGTATTTTTTTTATTAAATAAAAAAAAAAAATTTCATCAGAGAGACAATTTTAAAACAGTTTGACTCAAGAATAGCGATTTGTAACAAAATCATTTTTTCCCCCCAGCCCTATTAGATACCTGAAAAATGTGTTTACTTGTTAACGTCAAAGTATTCTTAGTTTTTTTGCATGCCGCTACATGTTGCACAAGCACATTTCATCATCAGCACAGTACAGACATGCAGCCCATGTGTGTCCTTGTCTGTTTACGTCGTCTGCACATGCACCTGCCGTTGACTACTAAAAGAGGTTTGCAAAGAAGTCATAGTGCACGTGTCGAATGCATCCATTTGGGCTTGCGGTCAAAAAAGTATACTTTGAAAGGCTTAGCGCTCGATCGCACGAGACGCAACGGCACGGCATGCGGAAAAATGAAGTATACCCTAGCCTTTACACAAGCACCGTTTATGTAACAAATATCTTTGTTCTCTTGTTATTAATTGTTCTATTATTTTTATTTGTTCCTTTGTTCTTAGTTTTATTATTATTTAAATGAATAATAACTTCAAAGCTGTTTACTTAATTGAGAAGTACTTAAAGGCTAAAGGAGTGTGCACAGTACTGGATCAGAATTTGTTGTGGCATCAAAACCGGTGATGAGAATTGTGAAATTTCACTATTATTGGTATCGACTACTAAAATATTTAAATGTAATTAACAAAAGAAGTGTAGAAATAGTGAAAGAACTTGAATACTAACTTGTCGCTGTTCCTGTCTCCTACAGGACCTCAAGTTGTCAACTGAAACATGCAGAATCTACAGTCTCTACCATTCACTGCATCATTATAAGTACCATACCTTCTTACACTGTAAGAAAGAGGTAAGATCATCTTCACTACATTTACCATTAAGCAGCTGCAGTTAACAGAACATATTTAAATGCATTATTGTAGTCAAGATGAAAGTTTTCATTTAAACTCTTCCCTCATTTTCCTGAAGACGGACACTATAGAGCAGGCTTCAGAAGATCCTGGGCAGGAGGAAGTTGTTCAGCAGTGCATGGCCAATCAGAGTTGGCTGGAGACACTCTTCAACTCTTTCTCAGAGCTGATGGCCCTCAGCGCCAAAGCTTAAGAGACAAGAAAAGAAGGGAAGGGGAGCATGAAAAAGGGGAACCACTGAGGAATCAAGGAGGCCTCACGGTACAAAAGAAGCTGGATTTATTGTTGCCTAGCTCCCCTATCCTCCTCCTTTTGTTTTACAGATTATTTTCTTTCAATGGCTCTTATACAGTGGCAACAGGACAGGACTGCCAGCAGGTTGCCACTGGCAAATAACATTATTAACTCTTTACAAAGGTCACCGAGACCATAGATCTGGTGCAGGACCCCACCTGAGTGTTTAAAGGAATGGATGTGACCAAACTGAGATCACCTAAAATGAGCTGACCATACCGACTACACTGAACCAGGGGGAAATGGATGCACAGCACCATTGAGTTACGGTTGAAGGAATATACTGTGTGGAATCTTTATACGTTGAATCGACTGACAAGATTCATCATGTTGGAAATAACTGTCAGTTTGTCAACACTAGGGAGGAAGTCTGTTACTGTTTGAATTTTACACAAATAATTTTTTTAAAGACAGTAGCAGTTTTATTCCGGCTTTTTTTTCTGAAACAAGAGATACGGCTCTGTTTTATAATCGAGTAAAGAGTGGCGTGTGCGATTGGAAACGACATGATGCAACATTCAAATGCGTGCAACGACATGATGACATTCAACACTTTAATCTACACACGTGAAACAAGTGAGCTAAAGTAATGCATTTTTATTATTTATAAAGACATTTTTAACGGGAATTCGCACATACAATACAAATCAGTAACGCTTCATTACAGTTAAAATAATGTTTGTTCAGATGTTATAAATGGATTCTATTGCCACATTATGAGCTGTCTTCCTTTTCGCTCATCAACGGTGGGTAGATACAATGGGAATTTATTATTGTTTATATCTGTCACCTAAAAGAATTGAAAGTCAGAGTAGAACAAAATATTTCAAGCTACGCAAAACGGTATTATTGCAATGTGTTGAATTGAGATTGAGAGCGAAGCATTTGGTTCCCATTAGGGAGGGATTATGTATTAGTACTATTTAAAATGGAAATTTGTTTTTATTTGTTTGTCCTTTGTCTGTATTCTGAGTATTATTTTGGAACAATCTAATACTGTGCATCTTTCAAAAGTAATGCCTTTGTGTAAATATTGTACAGCTCTTGACAAAATTCTCCCGGTTCTTCTGTACATGGACTATCCCTGTATTTGACAAACAAATAAAACCGTCAACAACAGAATTGCATCCTCTATATTTGATAGGAGTTCTTCTGGTTTTGTCCATCAGAATGTTCCATGAGGAAATTAAAACATTTTTAAAAATGTCCAGCTTTTTTATTCTAATCTACATAGATGGGATTCTAGGAAATCTGTAAACGTTGTTAAAGGAAAATTCCAGGTCCAATACAAGTTAAGCTCAATTAAACACATTTGTGGCATAATGTTGATTTCTACAAAAAAAAAAAAAAAAAAACTATTCAACTCGTCTCATTTTCTTAAAAAAAACAAAAACAATGGAGGTTACAGTGAGGCACTTACAATGGAAGTCAATAGGGCCACTTTTTGCAGGGTTTAAAGGCAGAAATGTGAAGCTTATAATTTTATAAAAACAACTCATGTATTATTTGAGCTATGAAGTTGTTTAAATTGACGTTTTTACAGTCATTTTAGGGTTTATGGTGTTGTGTCATCATGGAAACAAAGTAGTACAATTGCATATAATTTTAAACAGAAAGTGTTAGTAAGCGATTTTGTCACACAAAATCATGTTAACATTTGTTTATGTCTTGTATTTTAACATTTATGGATTATCTCCATTGACTTCAATCATAAGTGCTTCACTGGAACACAGATTTTTGCTTTTTTTAAAGAAAAGTGGGGATGAGTCAAAAAATTTTTTTGTGGTAATCAACATTATGCCACAAATGCTGTCGATTGAGTTTAAAGGGATAGTTCACCCAAAAATGACAATTCTCTCATAATTTACTCACCCTTATGCCATCCCAGATGTCTATGACTTTCTTCTGCTGAATACAAATGAAGATTTTTAGAAGAATATTTCAGCTCTTTATGTCCATACACTGCAAGTGAATGGGTGCCAAAAATTAGATGCTCCAAAAAGCACATAAATGCAGCATAAAAGTAATCCATTAGAGTGTTTTAATCCATATTCTCCGAAGTGATGTAAGTGTGGGTGAGAAACAGGTCAATATTTATAGTCCTTTTTTTGCTTGAAATTTATCTCCCTGCACTGTAGGGGGCGATATGCATGAAGAATGTGAATCACCAAAAACACAAGAAGAAGAATGTGAAAGTGATCTGTTTCTCACCCACATTTGCAGATCACTTTTGCAGGTATTGAGACTGAAGTCTTATGGATTGCTTTTATGATGCCTTTATATGCTTTTGGAGTTTTAAAATGTTGGTACCCATTCACTTGCATTGTATGGACCTACAGAGCTGAGAAATCTTCTAAAAATCTTTGTGTTCAGCAGAAAAAAAAGAAGTAATATACATCTGGGATGGCATGAGGGTGAGTAAATGATGAGAGAATTTTAATTTTTGGGTGAACTAACTCTTTAACTTGAACTGAACCTGTACTATTCCTTTAAGGGGTTTGGAGTGTTTTCAAAATGTGCACAGACTATTTTTACCTACAGGTACATTGTAAATATGCTCACAGTCAGTCAAGAAGGACATTATTATGAATTTCCTCACATATATGGCAGGAGTTTTAGGTTATTACAGAATTCAGCTCTGTTCAAAATACCCCATAAAACAAAGCGAACCGATCAGAAATAATAAAAAGTTATTGTTTTAATAAAACAAATATATTAAAGCTGTTGCTACTGCTTTTATGAAACGCTAACTCGTATCCAGGAGACAAAAAGAAGTTTCTGAGTTGGTTATCTACGCCATCTAGTGGACATTTAAAGTCAGAAATTCCCTGGACTGACGTAAAGTGACGTCAGAAATCGAGTGGTGTACAGTGACTTTTTGAGGTATAATCCGTTGATTTAAACATAGTAGTAAATAGTTATTGACAGGACTCATGCCTCATCGTTGTGATATTATAAGGGATCATTGACAATTACAAGAGGCCGCAGAGAAAATTGTCGCCTTAACTTGATTTGAATAAAGGTAAGTGCTCTGACGATATAATATTGTATTTTCCCCCTTCTATTTTTGGCTTTTAATATGAAGCCATAACTCATTATTCATTATCCAGATTCTCGTCTAAAGATATGTCACATATGGGTATCATATCTCGTTAAAACATATATTCTATTTCACACACACATATATATATATATATATATATATATATATATATATATATATATATATATATATATATATATATATATATATATGTGACGGTGATTTTTCATTTGTCTTGCTTAGGCTAATTTCTTAATTTTTTTCCTTAATTTTTTGTTTGTTTGTTTGTTTTTTACATTTAATGAATCCTGGTTTACACACAGATATATAACATTTCACCCTTTCTGTTTTCTTTCTTTCTTCTTTTTTTTTTTTTTTTTTTTTTTCATAATTTGGCAAGATTGCAGCTTGATGAAATAAAAACGCTAGACGCAATATAAATATTCGCTCACACGTGATGTTGATTTTTCCTTGTTTTCTTCAAACATGACATATCTCATATTTCATCTCAACCATGCTCTTCACTGAAACAATAGTCAACTTGGTTAATTAGGCTGTTCTAACTTTTGTAAGAAAAAATAAATAAATAAATCAGGCGCACAATTGTTTGGTGTGGTGGAAGACGCCACAACTAAGGAAATTGTTTTCACACAGTTAATATTGAAATGTTTACTTCACTCTTTGTTTAGATTATCGTTGTTTCAAGCATGTAATAATTTATATTTTTCTAATGGATTTTATAGTTTAATATTGAAAGTCTGAGACTTGGACAAGGCTGAAACACTCAAATCTATAGTTCACCCCAAAATGAAAATTCTCTCATCATTTATTCACCCTCATGCCATAATAGATGTGTATGACTTTTACAAAGTGGATTCGAGATGCCCTCTTTTTTCTAAAATAAAACATTCTTTAAAAGGCTCTTTTAAACGTTACAATAAAACTTGGGACTCTTTTAAGCAATACATTAAGGAACATGTTGTATTATCTGACCTGGACTCATACAGACTGTGTACCTTGACTACTCTGTTAAGCCACAGCTGCATAATTGTTTAATTATTTTATATAACATTTATTTTGTTATTCATTTTTTTATTGCCGTCATTTATCCAATTTATTTATTTCTTTGTTTTTGTCCTCATTTTTGTTGATTTTATCTATTGTTCATTTTTTTTTTTTTTTTCCCCTTCTTGTAAAACTGGTTTAAAACTCATAAATAAAGATATAAAAATATTTGGTCTGTTCTCACCCAAAACCAATTTGGATCACTTCTGAAGATGTGGGTTAAACTACTGGAGTCATATGGATTACCTTTATATGTTGTTATGGTCCCCATTCACTTGCATTGTATGTACCTACAGAGCTGAGATATTCTTCTAAAAATCTTAATTTGTGTTCTGCAGAAGGAAGAAAGTCATACATGTCTGGGATTGTATGAGGGTGAGTAAATGATGAGAGAATTTTCATTTTTGGGTGAACTATGCCTTTGAAAAATTATCAAAAATAAGTGATGAAGGCATGGTAAAAAAAAAAAAAAAAGTTTCCATGTTAGTTTCGTATAAGAAAAAGAAAACAGTTCAGATCTGTTATTTTGAATTAAATTCAACCCTGGGACATGACAGTGCCCAAAGTTGAAGAAATACCCTCATGTGATGCACTGGCCTTTACTTTGATGAATCCAATAAAACATTGAATCTTATTTGAGGTTTTACTCTATCAGTTTTTTGTTAAACTTACTGTGATTTGCAGTTGTGAGGGTTTAAAGACGAGAAAAGTTCAACATGTTCTGGTTATGAAGGTACATGGTTTGGTGGGTTGTTGGCTTGTGTAGTCTGCTTGTACCATGACCAAGACAAAACCACTCTTCGTCCCCTGGTGCTTTTATATTTACCATTGTTCTGAATGATTACAACCACATTTATAAACCATAGAATTTTCATGGTACTCTACAACATTTCAGTGAATACGTTGGTACCACCATTTTTTGTATATACCGTGGTTGGACCAGAGTATTGTATGAAGTATTGTGGAGTACCAATAATACAATTGGTCCACAGTGGTGGTCTTTGATGTTAATAGCATGATACTGAGTGATAATGATGATCGCGTAAAAAAATTAAACACACACCTTAAATTTTGAAGTGCACCTCACTACACATAAATGAAGAACAATATAACAAAAATAACAGATTTTTTTGTCAACAAAGGTGTGACAAAGCTACAGTGCTCCTAAAATTTATCAAAAAAGTTGTACTACATTACAATCGATGTTGGTTAAATTTTACAATTTGAATGCATAAAGGCAGGGCCGCCAATAAGGGGGGACAGCTGGACCTTTTGTCCTGGGCCCGGGCTTGAGGGGTGGCCCACAGAAAGGCTATTCCATATTGTAGAGCACATTCAGCAAGAGACGTAGATGTTAAAACAGAGACAATGTGCAAAAACGAAAGCCGTTGTGTTAACACGTTGATGGGATAACTGTCCGCTCCACCATATGTAAATACATATATATAAATATATATTCCACTTAGTCTCACAATTAATATGAGAATATAACAGCTGCATACATAACAATTATACAATAATAAGCTAAATTAGCTAAATCAGTATATAAAGGTGTATAGCATGTCACACTCAGGACATGTCGACTTTCCAGAAGTATTTAATGTCAACTACCCATATATCAAAGTACAATTTTATTATCATCTGCTACCATAATTGCACCATTACAGCCAAAGTACTTTTTGCTAATAGTACTTTTTTCTAATATCACTATCTTGGCCCTGAGTTAGGCATGGGCTCAAACTAGCTCTGCTGGAGATTGTCAGATAAATGGAGACCCCTCTGTTTGGAAGAGAAACGTCCATAGTGCTCTTCGTGCTAAAGGCTTCAAGATGGTGTTGGACAGCAAGAATGATGCTGCTAATCCCCATAAAGTCTATCAGTTTCCAACTGATCCTCATTCTGCAGGTAAGAAACATTATGCTTGCTGTAAAGAGGTGGGTTTCCCCATAACGTTAAAACTTAACTTATCACTCATTATAAAGTTGAACTTAAGTGCTTCGTTAAGGTCGGGAGCTTAAGGTGCTTAATCTTTGGCCTGTTTGTCCAGGAGTTTGTCTACTCAGCATTAAAATAATGCGGAAATACTGACAAGCATGGAAATTGTATGTAACCTTGTTGAGGCACCGAAAGTGATTAACTATTACTGAATTTAATTAAAAAGAAATAATGATGGCTTTGATAAGTATTGATGCTTCATTGAGATTTATGGAAGTGACGCAACAAATGCACGTAATGTGAATGGACGTGATCTAAATCATACTAACGGGCTCTTTCGAAGCCGAAAGTGTTGATTTTTTTTGGCTGGAAATGGAACAGATGCACTCAGAACAGGATTAAATGACAGGCATCAGTATTGAACTACTCGTAGACCAATTGAAATATTAATAGAACATCTAGTTAGAGTCCAAGTCACTGTGTATACATAAATGCCATTATGCAGCCTGCAATTTGTGACTGCCATGTAAACAGACTATAGGAATATTTGAACCAGCCATTGGAGGAAGGAAGAAGAGGAGGAGGTGGAGGATGAAGAGAGAGTGGAAGTAGATCATTGTACACTCTCACTCTCATTAATCTCCTTAATAGACTTACAAGTAGTTCAAAGCTCTCGTTAATTTAAGAACGTTTTTACATACTACTTAGATAATGATGCTTTTGGGAAACTACTTAAGTGCTACTAACGTTCTACTGAGAGCTTCGGGAAACCCAGCCCAGGTCATTAAGAAGATTGTAGATAACAAATAAGAAATCTGCATTGGTTATGCTGTTTGTTGAATGTTAGAACTGTTACAGATCTTATATTTGTGCTCTGTCTTCCCCTCATTAAGGATCTGAGGGATCCCAAGAGACTGATGTGAGTATCTGTTTCATCCTTTTGATCTATCATATGTTTTTACCCTTATTCATTTTTCATCTAGTGTCTCTAAAGCGCACTTGTGGAGACAACCTGAGGTATCAAATATGACATGCATGCTGATTTTGGGATCCAGATATGTTTTCCATTTTTAGGTCTCAAAAGAACTGTATTTGGGGCAGGGAGAAGTCTTTTCAAGTAAGATTATTCTCAGTCGTGCCCATAGGGATGGGAATGCACGATTCCATTAACATTAACGATTCCATTAATATTTTGTTTAGGATTTTTTTTTTTTTTTTTTTTAAATGGACAATGTTTAGAAATATATTGTTATTGCATTCGCTACCTTCAGCTGCCTGTTATAAAATGATTTCAACAGAACAATAACTAATCAGAAAAAATTCATAAACAGGTTATAACCATCCATGTTTTCACATATATTGCATTTAGCAACTTTGCTGTCTTTGTTATCTCACCTAAAAACCCATAGATAGTATTTTGTATGTGAGGCATGTCATGTGCACGTTGTGTGAAACCATCACTGCAAAAGTTTTATTTATTTTTAAATCACGGGAAACAAGTAGATTGTTCATTCCCGTGCACAGCTGTTAGAAACAAAGATGCACCCTGATCATAATTACAACAGCAATGGTGATGGATATATAATGTTTATATGCATATATACACAGTGTTGGGGAGTAACGGAAAACATGTAATGGGATTACGTATTTAAAATACAAAATATAAGTAACTGTATTCCACTACAGTTACAATTTAAATCATTGGTAATTAGAATAAAGTTACATTCAAAAAGTATTTTGATTACTGAAGAGATTACTTTGCATTTTATTGTCATTTGATTCATTTAATATTTAGTCCTTTCAGATGGAAAACATTTATACATATAAAAGATGTGATCCAAAGTGCATTTGAACAGCGGTGAAACACTTTCTTATGATGTGTTACATTCATACGAGCAGACAGAGAAGTAAGTCTGAAGTAAGTTTGGAGCAGAAGAAATAGAAATAAACCTTGTGTAAATTGTCAGCTTTACGCTAAGCTAAAATGCTATTTCAAGCCATTTTACATGCACGTTACAAGGCACTGTAACGCTTTTACCCAGAGATAAATGGTTTAGTCTGACAAATCATGGAGCCAAACAGCAAAAGTCTGTATTCCACACATTTAATGGCAGATACACAGGCTGCACGCACTTCTCATACATGAGAAAATTAACAAAACATTAGCATCACAAAACATAAAAGTATAATAAAGGTCAGGGAGAGCAGATCGGTCATCATCCTCCTGCACCTGCACACAGACTGAGTAACTCTCTAATCACACAGCACACGCATATGCAAATGAGATGGTCAGTGTCTTAAAGGTACCCTGCATACTAATAGAATACATGTAAATACATTGTCTTAATCATTACAGAACGATCATTTTTTTAATCAAGAAAATTCACTTTGGATCATAATTTCTTTTTTCTAGTAAGACCTTTGATATTAGGGCAAAAATTGTATTCTTGATCATATTTTTTGTATTGTTTTCCTGTAAAAATATCTAAAAATCCTTAAAACAAGATCAATTAGATTAATCTTGTTTTAGAATTAACACTGCATAACATATTTAGGTTTTTCAGAGAATGTATTTTTAACATGTGTATTTTGTCTTACTGTACTGGCAGAGTTTTTTATAGTCAAAACAAGTGAAAAAAATCTACCAGTGCTGAAGAAGTAATCCAAAGTATTTAGAATACATTATTGACCTTGAGTAATCTAACAGAATACATTACAAATTACATTTTACAGCATGTATTCTGTAATCTGTAGTGAAATACATTTAAAAAGTAACCCTCCCAACCCTGTATATACAGTATATTTATTACGCTGTTCTGTCCACATCTGCAAAAAAAAAAAAAAAAAAACAAATGCAGAAAAAAAATAAATAGATAAAAATCTATTGGTTCCAGAATAAAATAAATAAATAAATAAAAATGTAATCTGTACTTTCAAACCTACATGCATGTAATGTATTTGTGAACTAAGCTTTTTCTTCATGATGACAATTGTATTTTTTTTTTACCATATATCCTTTGTTTACTCTCACTGTATATGTTCTTACTTCGCTCTCCAACCCCAAAATTTGGAGCAGTGTTTTGTTGAACTAAACCTTCAGGGAAGTCCCACACAAGGTAGACTGCAAAAAAACAATAAATTTTTTTCCTTTCATTTTAATGAGTATTTTTCCATTTATTTCATTTCATTTCATTTCTGAATTTGGATTTTTTTTTTTTTTTAAAGTTTATGCCATCTTTTGTCCTGATTGAATGGTTATTTTAATAATGTAATTCAATCCAAAGTCCTAATGACTTTGAATCATTATTATATTTTGACATTGACAGTTCTAAACCTAAACTCTATAAAAATATATACTTAATGTTTTTAAAGCTGACTGTTTAAAAAGAAAAATCCTTTTACTAAAATAGTTATGTTCCTTAATTCTAGTTATGCTTATGAGTTATGCTTGCTTTTTGGGTAACACTTTACAATAAGGTTGTATTTGGTAACATGAATAAATGCATTAAGTATCATTAACTAACAATGAACAATATTTTATTAAAGTATTTATTAGTGTTGGTTAATGTTAATTTATGAATACAGTTTTTCATTGTTAGTTCATGGTATTTCATAGTGCAATAACTAATGATAACATACACATTTTCATTTTTAAAATGTATTAGTATATGTTAAAATTAATATTAACCAAAGTTAATAAGTGCAATAAAAGTATTGTTCATTGTTAGTTCATGTTAACTAATGTTAACAAATACAACCTTATTGTAAAGTGTTACCGCTTTTTGTTTCAGTCAGTGTAGTTTGGAATCCAGAGAAGCTATCAATTGTTACCAGTCCAAGTTCTGAAGCACAGTTTACCCCCGCAAGTTCTACTGGGATTGTCCATTTTCCAGTACAGGAGACTCATGAACCTTTTTCTATTGCTGGAGGTGCTGTTGGTGGTTTGGGGCAGATGTCTCCTCCTGAGGGGGCAGCAGCATTCCAGCATGCCACTTGCAACCCAGACGGGGAAGGTGCGGATGTTCAGGTTACCTCACCTGGGGCAACTGGTACATTGGGTAGGAAACTCACAAGACCAGTACATATTCACACATATTTCTGGTCTTTGATTACTTTCATAACTTTATTTCTATTAATGTTGATATTCATTTTCTCCACAGAGACACATTTTCAGGTTAATATTTATTACAAATAATGGTGTTAAATCAGTTGGTGGAGAATGACGCTGGTTTCTGACTGATGTGTCAGGGAAGCATGTTAGTCTTCTATACTTAATTTACTGATTTTAGGATTAAAGGAATAGTTCACCAAAAATGAAAATTCTGTCATCATTTACTCACCTGATTTTCTCAGACTGTATCCTTTTGTGTCATTTTTTGCCTTTATGAAGCTTGAAAGCTTGAGTCTCCATTCATTGTAATCGCATGGAAAATTGGGGAAGAAAGAAAGTCTTTGACATGAGGAACGACATGAGCGCGAATAAATGAGATCAGAATTGTCATTTTGGGCTCAACTATTCCTTTAATTTATTTAACTAATGCCATGGATCACGTTTTATACAGATGAATTCTGTATCTGTATACTCCTATAGGAGTGATTTCAGCCTAATGGATGGTGCTCTACCAGTGGTGGAACTACCTAGTCCAGACTCTATCGTGGATCAGGTGCAGGCCGAGCTTACGTGGAGTGGGGGTGGAGCTCAGGAGATTGGATGGTGTGATTTTGGGTCATCGCTGAGGAAAGAGCAAGGTTTACTGGAGTCTTTGCAAACATGAAAAGAGCCAAACACCCAGAGAACTCGCCAAAAACACACCTGAAGCAATCTACTTATTTAAAGACTATTTATCAGTTGAATTATTCACATACAATCACATGAAAATATAAGACGTTAGCTTTCTCACAGTCAAGTTTATACACAAGTCCATGTAGTTCAGTTATTGAGATTAATGATGCGGTTGTGTATCTGTGCAGGTATGGTTGATCCTTAATGGTTGCAAATATATTTGTGATAGAGTTTATATTACAGCTGTACATGATACAGCCTTGTGTGCAACTGCAAAAGACTGTGATTTGATGAAATAAATGTGTAGTCTGCATGCGCAGTGTGCTTTCAAGTGAAGGGGTGCTACTCTGTTTTGTTTTATACTATGTGCGCACACTCAAAGCGTGGGTGGGGCTCATGATATGGTGTTTTCTGCATTCTCTGAGTGGGTTAAATATGTGCAATGTCTAATCAAACCCCATTTTAGAAGGTGATCTGAGTTCAGTTTGCTTCGAGTCAGCAATGTGAATCACTTCTTTTGCGATTTGTGAATGCGATCACTCCAGGTTCACTTTATATTCTCATTTTTATAAATGCAAAAAGTTTGACTGATGAAAGTTACTGTACAAATGTAATGTCACCTGGGACAGAAAAGGGGATGACAGCATTTCACCAGATCTGGAATGAGGAGTAGTGGTCGACCGATATATCGGCGAGGCTGCTAAAATTTTCCTGTTTGGCCGATTTGTTTCTTGAGGGTGTCGAGAATCGCCTGCTTGCATGTGAAGTGACTGAGACATGTAAACAACCAGTCACAGTTCGTTTTGTTGTTACGTGCCAGCGTATTCCTGCAATAATAGACTGGTGTGCAATATAATATCATTTAAACTGTCCGCATATCAGAGCCGCGAAAGATGCGTTTGAGCTCATAATGTTAAAGTGCTCGCCTGTTGGAGCCACGTGACGCCATGCGAAGGGCAGATGTGTGAGAGACAGCTCTGCGCACTTTGCTAATTTTTAAAATAATTTTCATGATATAATCCAGTGAAATTCGATACACCCAGTAACACATTTACTGTTTGAGGTAAACATGGCAAAGAAGTCAAAATCCTCGGGCTCTGGAGACATTAAAAGACACTTACAGGTTCAAGATGAAAGCCCAGACAGGCCTGTGGACCGGGGACTCGATTTGGATGGCGCGGCGGGAGAAGGAATCCAGCGTCAACTGTCCAACATGTCTGTGATGTTGACGAAGGTACTTGCGGACTTGGAGGATCTCGCTGTAATACATCGATCGATTACGGTGATGGAAAAAAAAAATTCTCTGAGCTAGTCACAAGAGTGACAGATGTTGAAAAACGAATCGATTATTTGGAGGCATCAGAGAGGGAATTAGCCGCTAATCCGCCCGCAACCAAAGTTGATTTGGAACGTGTTCTTGAAAAGCTTGAAGATCTTGAGAATAGAAGCCGCAGGAATAACATTCGAATTGTTGGAATTCCTGAGCATGAGGAGGGCAGAGATATGGTGAAATTCCTAGACAAGCTTTTCCCGAGTCTGCTCGACATAACAGGCCACAAGCTGGAAATCAAGCTCTGTACAAGCTCACAGAGTCCCAGCTCACAGATCTGCTGAGGGAGGAAGGCCCTGATTGATTCTGGCCATCTTTCTTGGAAGAATTACAATATTTTCTTGTTTCCGGACTTTGCGAACTCGACGAGAGAGAAACACGATCGGTTTAAGGAATGCAAGAAGCTCTTACATCAGCGGAAGATCACTTTTGTTCTGATGTTTCCGGCCAGACTGAGAATAAACACCAAGGAAGGCAGCAAAGTATTTACATGTCCCAATCAGTCAATGTCTTTTATTGAAACAAAGGGTGAGTAACCACTGGGTGTTTTTCTTGTGAGTGGATTGACTCACTGTACATACTCTGGCTTTCGGAGGAAGCTGGGCGCCATTTTTGTTTCTTTTTGCGTTGGCTCTGCGGAGTGGTTGGAGTTTGTTTTGTTTTGTGGATTAACACTTTTCCTTAAAGAAACTTTTGCATTGACGGAAGATCACTTTTACAGTGAAGTTCCCGGGCAGATTGAGAATAGACACTATGGATGACCGCAAAATATCTACATGCCAACACAATGGATGTCTTTTATAAAGTTGGTGGACTGTGTAAATCATGGGATATACTTCTATGCGGCCTCCGAGTGAATTGACTCTTGACCATCCGAGGAACTGGGATTCATGTTTCGTTTCCTTTTGTGCTGGTCCTGCCTAGCGGTTGGAGCTTGTTTTGTTAAATAACACTACTTCGGGACAGTTATGGATGAATCTGTCAGTTCCTTGTACTTATGCCTCCTGTTGGCTGGAGTATGATTTGTGGAGTATTTTCGTGGGACTTTGGAATGATTATGTCATCTGCTGCACTCATCAGAGGTGATTGCGGCTTTTGGAAAAGGTCATGAGGCATCAGTGTATTACTCCCTGTTAATTCAGAGTCTGGGGGACGGAGCCTTAACTTCTCTCAAGAGAGTTTGGGAGAAAGATTTCAACTTGGCATTGGAGGAAGGAGTGTGGGCTAAGATTCTTAAAAACGTTAAATCTGCATCTAGAGATGCAAGGGTGTGTCTTATACAATTCAAAATTTTGCATAGATTTTATTGGACCCCCTCTAGACTGTATAGGCTTGGTCTTAAAGACACACCCACCTACTGGAGATGCCAATCGGAGGATGGAGACATGGCCCATGTTTTTTGGTGGTGTGTAGAGATCCAGAAATTCTGGTCGAAAGTTCAGAATTTTGTGTGTGACATGGTTGGCACTCGGGTTTCGTTTTGCCCCAGACTTTGTGTTCTGGGCGATGGGGTGGTCATCGATGTGGGGGATGGCCATATAGAGAACTGGGTTCTGACCTGTGTGATGATTTCCAGTCAGGTTATTTTGAGGGGTTGGAGGTCAGCTGGTGCACCCCCATATCCGGAGTGGTGCACGGAGGTGGGGAGGGTGGCAGCTTATGAGGAGGTGTCATCGGGAAGACGGGGTGGCTTGGATATGTTTATACGGAAATGGGGCAGGTATTTGGAGTTTTTGGAGGGCTCTCGGGTGGGGTGTGGAGAGAGTAGTGTAATATAGTTAGTATGATTATTATGTGTGTGTATATATATATATATATATATATATATATATATATATATATATATATATATATATATATATATATATATATATATATATATATATATATATATATATATATATATATATATATATATATATATATATATATATATATATATATATATATATATATATTTTATATATGTATATATGTGTGTCTGTTTGATTTTTATTTCTATATATTTACTTATGTTTGACCACAGGGTTGTTTTTTTTGGGGGGCGGGGTTGGGGAGGGAGGGTTGTGGGGTTTAAATGTTGATTTTATATATATATATGTTTTGCATTTCATTGTTATTGTATGATTTATTAATAAAAAAATAAATGTTAATAACAAAAAAAGTGCTCACCTGTTTCTCTCTCCTCAACAGTTCTCTGTAACTTTTAACTGTCTTGTCTAATGATAAAAAGGCAAATATCAATAAAACTAATATCATATACCATCTGCAAATATGCACATATCTCATTTAAACAGATGTAATAACCCAACCTCACACAACTTGAGCAGATCCAGCATCCTGTTTAGCGCTCATTTATTTACCTCTAAAGCACATATTCTGTCAGCCGGTCCTCAACAGTTCCCTGTCAACTTTAACTTAATTTTCTAATGATAAAAGGCAAATATCAATAAAACTTGTATTATATACCGTTTGCAAATATGCAGATATCTCATTTAAACAGATGTAATTCACGAACTTCACGAAAATCCAGCGTTTTCTTCCCATCGAGCGCTCATCTAATATCTTCCTCTGACGCACATATTCCATCAGCCAGAATCAAAAACATCAGGATCAAAAGTTCCTTTGATTCACAAATCATGATGGTCACTCTGTGTCAATCCAAGCAGGCGATCCAGGCCGTTTAAACTGTCAGGAAATTGCTACTCACACTGGATCTGCATGAGTGTGTGAGTGCAATAAAATAAATATAAAAATAATTAAATAAAGAGTATATATATATATATATATATATATATACATATATTTGTAGCAATTTTCTGTTTGTTATTTACTATATTAAATGGTGTGATATATCGGCATTGTATCTGCCTATCAGCCACCCTGCTCTCTAGATATCGGCATCGGCCATTAAAAAACCTGTATCAGTCGACCACTAATGAGGAGCATGTTTAAAGTATACTGTATGTGTGTGTGTGCGTATGTGTATATATTCTGTATACAGTGCTGAGCGGAATACTTGTGAATTGTAATCAGGTACTGATTACAAATTACATGACAAAAAAATGCAATCAGTAACGTAATCACATAGATTACATTTTTGAGGTAATCTAATCTGACTTCTTTTGTATTACTTTTGTATTACTTTCAACCTAATTCTGCATGGTTTAATTGTTTGAGTGGTGCTTATGTCCACAAATTCAGAAAAATTATCGCAATGTAAAAATATGAAGGAAGTTTTCATATTTTCATGTTTTCCCTGTGATGCTGATAGGGGTCTAAACCCTCCGTCAATGACTGACCCATGTATGTTTGAGATTAACAGGCATTTATTATTGGAGTTTCGAAAATTATGGACAGGTACCTGGGGCACGTTAACACAAATGTAGTCATGCAATTTCACCATTTTACACACGGCATCCACGTGTGGTAAGAGATCAGACCAGTTATATTTGTGAATCAGCGTCACAAAAACATCTCAAAGTTATCACTACACCAAAAGTACATTCATATACATTTTGAAGCCGACTCCAAAGGCAATTTAAGAAACTAAAAGTAACTTTACAGTGCTAGTCTAATTGAATATGAAATGACGTTTATTTGTGCATTTTGATGCGTTTGATGGACAAAACTCTTCCAAAGTTATTGTGACACATGGTTATATTACACACAGAGTGATATTTCAAATAATAATTGAAAAAATGTGTTTGAGTTTGTTAGATTTGCAATGTAAAGTAAAAAAAATAAATAAATAAAATACAAAAATACCTCCAAATGATTCTTTAGATTTGACATAGAATCCTTTGCAGTTGACAGGATATCAACTTTTGGAAGGCAGAGTTTACATTGCACAGTGATGTTTGTGCCCCCTGTCTCCTTAAAAATGTAATTGTCTCTATAGATCCAGTGGTTAAATGCTGAGGTAGACCACTCCATCTTCACATGGCTGGCTAATAGCCAGTATCAGTTCTGAGTGCAATACACACAACCATCCCCCTCTAGTCTGGAAACACTTGAAGAATTACCTAACGTATATCAGCGGTGTGCTGATTTAGAATGAAAAATGTAAAAGATTGAAAAAAGAGAATGATTAAGATGATCAATAAATTATTAACAATTTACTGCTGTTGCCTTGTTAATGTGTAATCAGGTAATCTATAAAAAAGTAACTGTAGTACAGAGTATTTTAAAATGTAACAATCCAATTACAAGTACTTGAGTTTTGTAATCTGATTACGTAATCCAGATGACATGTAAGCCGTTTCTACCCAGCACTGTGTGTATGTGTATATATATATATATATATACACACTGGCGGCCAAAAGTTTGGAATAATGTACAGATTTTGTTCTTATGGAAAGAAATTGGTACTTTTATTCACCAAAGTGGCATTCAACTGATCACAGTGTATAGTCAGGACATTAATAATGTGAAAAATTATTATTACAATTTTAAAATAATGTTCAGAACTTCTTAAACTACTTCAAAGAGTTGCTCCACGTGCAGCAATGACAGCTTTGCAGATCCTTGGCATTCTAGCTGTCAGTTTGTCCAGATACTCAGGTGACATTTCACCCCACACTTCCTGTAGCACTTGCCATAGATGTGGCTGTCTTGTCGGGCACTTCTCACGCACCTTACAGTCTAGCTGATCCCACAAAAGCTCAATGGGGTTAAGATCCATAACACTCTTTTCCAATTATCTGTTGTCCAATGTCTGTGTTTCTTTGCCTACTCTAACCTTTTCTTTTTGTTTTCTGTTTCAAAAGTGGCTTTTTCTTTGCAATTCTTCCCATAAGGCCTGCACCCCTGAGTCTTCTCTTTACTGTTGTACATGAAACTGGTGTTGAGTGGGTAGAATTCAATGAAGCTGTCAGCTGAGCACATGTGAGGTGACTATTTCTCAAACTAGAGACTCTGATGTACTTATCCTCTTGTTTAGTTGTACATCTGGCCTTCCACATCTCTTTCTGTCCTTGTTAGAGCCAGTTGTCCTTTGTCTTTGAAGACTGTAGTGTACACATTTGAATGAAATCTTCAGTTTTTTGGCAATTTCAAGCATTGTATAGCCTTCATTCCTCAAAACAATGATGGACTGATGAGTTTCTAGAGAAAGCTGTTTCTTTTTTGCCATTTTTGACCTAATATTGACCTTAAGACATGCCAGTCTATTGCATACTGTGGCAACTCAAAAACAAACACAAAGACAATTTTAAGCTTCATTTAACGAACCAAACAGCTTTCAGCTGTGTTTGATATAATGGCAAGTGATTTTCTAGTACCAAATTAGCAATTTATTATGATTACTCAAGGATAAGGTGTTGGAGTGATGGCTGCTGGAAATGGGGCCTGTCTAGATTTGATCAAAAATGAATTTTTTCAAATAGTGATGGTGCTGTTTTTTAAATCAGTAATGTCCTGACTATACTTTGTGATCAGTTGAATGCCACTTTGGTGAATTAAAGTACCAATTTCCTTCCGAAACAGCAAAATCTGTACAATATTCCAAACTTTTGGCCGCCAGTGTATATACATACATTACTGTGCAAAAATTTTGCATAGTGAGGATGTCTTCAAAAATAATGCCATAAATAGTTATCATGTATCAATTAAAGGGATAGTTCACCTTAAAATAATAATTCAGTCATTGTTTACTCACCTCTGTGTTGTTATAACCCCATTTGACTCTTTTTCTTAACACAAAGGGAGAAATTGTGAACAAATGTTGTACTCAGTGATGTCATACAATGGCAATTTGTGGTGACCACCTCTTCAAGCTTCAAAAGGACAAAAAGTATCATTCAGAAGTCTAAATTTTTTTCCATGAGACTCTTGATTGTTATGAAAGCATACGATAAGTTTAGGTGAGAAGCAAACCGAAATCTAATGTATTATTCATTGAAAAGCAAGATGGGGCATTCAAGCGAAAACCCTCTTTGTTAATCTAAAACTGGACCGCCACAACGATATTAACAACAGAACACTACACAGCTACACAGAAACCAGAGAACTGAACTTATAAAACATGTCTGAAGAGTTTGAAGTAAAAGAGAAGAAATTTCCTTAGCCAGCCTTAATTGTATGAATAAGCGTACTCTGAAATCAAACTGAGAGAGAGCAGCAACAGTCACACCGTGTCCTAACCTGACGGCAAACAACATAGAATATTGTGTTCTCTGTGGAGGTCGGGGAGTGTCCAAAGAAATGGTCCAGGACATGAGCAGGGTCCGGTGTCGCATGCGCTCCCCTGCTAGGTCTGGGGAGCGTCACCCCCGTAGTGATGTCACCTAATGTCAAACACTTTTATTCTGATGTTGTTTGCATGCGCAATTCAATAGCAACAACAAAATCAACAACACCGGTGGAGGACGCCAGGATCGGAGCTTCACTTTTCTTAAGGCTGTTTTACACAAACTGTGTCTTCAGGTTACAGTCTTTACACTGGGTGCGTGAGTCTTGCATGTGGTGCTGCGTCCCAGAAGCCAGAGTGAGAGGAGAAATGACAACACTCCCATTGTGAGCCTGGCAGAAGGATGGCCCTCAGAGGTGGGGCGACGATGATGAGGGAGAGGGGCGAGTCGTTCTGCCACACAGTTTATTTAAACCATCATCTCACTAGCTGGTTAAAAACAACTTGATTTTGGCAGAGGGTGTCAAGCCTCTCTTCAATCTTTTTTGTCAAACATACACACCGGTTCAGAATGGAGAAGAAGTGACAGACATTCCTGCTCCACTTCTTCAAGTTTGGTTGTCTGGTTTCTGTGAAGCTGTGTTGTGTCCTCTGTTTTAAATATTTCTGTGATGGTCTGGCTGTGGCAAACAAAGCGAGTTCTCGTGGACAGGAGAGCAATGGTCGGTGAAGATTTTCTTTAAATAATCCATATGTTTTGGTTTGTTTCTTACCTAACCTTATTGTATGCCTTCAGAACATTCGCATGCAATAATTTATAAGACTGCTGAATTATACTTTTGCATCCTTTTGATACTTGAAGAGGTGATCACTGCACACTGCCGCTGTATGACATTACTGAGCACAACATTTTTTCAAAATTTCTCCTTTTGTGTTCTGAAAACTTTCTGTTTTCTATTCCCCTATGTCCAGCAATATGTAAAAAAAAGAAAGAAAAGTATATTGTTTTTTGTAAAGGTTGAGACTGATTTTACATTCAGTTATATTTGTAAAATTGTACATTTGCATTTTTATTCATTATGTATTACAAGCCTTACTATTGTGTATTTTTGTTATATAACAAGCCACGTCCACACTAATCCATTTAACATCATTGTTTTTCAAAGTATGCTGTTATGGAGAACATTTTCGAAAGTCTCCGTTTTCAGTGCAGGTCCAGTGTGGATGAGAGCTGTAAACTTAGTAAGGAATGCGTTTTCTACCAAAAACATACTAGTGTAGATGTGGCCATAATTATTTCTAGTCCACTAATTTGATTGGACAAGTGGCGTTCTGATATGTAGTGTAATAGCATTAGAACATTTGACTGTTTGTACCCTACACAGAATTCCAATTATGCAACATTGTAACTGAACTATTTTCATTGGCTGAGCAAAAATAAACAGAATTGCTGGTCTATCATGTCTGAAGCAGAAGTTAACTTGATATAAACTTTCTGGATTGTACAAAAGCAATATCATCTATGTAGCTGTGTACTAATTATTAGGACAGCTGTAATTACCTGCAGCAAATTACCAAAAAAAAAAAAAAAAGGCAAACCCTGGTGCAAATAGTGTCAGATACTATTTGCATCCATATTTAAATACTAACATACAGTATATGGGCATCACTGCAGTGTGTTTATTGTTTTTATTTACAGTCACAGACACATTACATTAACCCCTACCCCTAAACCTAACCTTAACCTTACCTTAGAAAAAATAACCTTGGTTTTACTACAGTAACCATGGTTTCACCATGGTATTTTTCTACATTTACAGTAACCACAAAATTAACCACGGTTACTATATTAACACCTTATTACTGTAGTAAAACCATGGTTAATTGCATTAAAACTATGGTTTCTGCCAAAAGAACATGGTTACTACAATATTAATACAGTGATGCAATCTACACACAAGTTATGCCGAGCTGCAGGAACGAGTGCGATCGACAGACCCCGCCTACGGATCAGACCCTTCTCTGCACTCCTCGACATTCACGTGACTAAATCACTGCGATGAAATTAACATTTACATAAATTTTTATCTATTAAATTAAGTACAATTAAAGGAAATATTAAGAGTGGAAACAGGAAATCAGATGGGAAAATTAGTGGGACAAAACGCAGATTCGAACCGCAGTTGCTAGGACAACAGTACACATTCACACACCTTCTTTACACCCCATGCCACTGCAGCAACACTTATTGTCTAGTTTGTTGGTTTGTCGTATATTTCTGTGGTTCCACCAGACTATTGGGGTGCAAATAGCTGCACTGTGTGGCAGATGCTATTTACACTTGAGTGCAAATAGCCACTCTGAAAAAAATAAAATAAAAGCTAATTTATTAGGAAAATATAAAAGACTTGGAGGTCTAAATTCAGAAACTACAAGTCTCTCTGGAGCAAATGATGGAGCTGTGTTAGACAAATCAGCTGTGACCGAGTGAAAAGATTGACTGCACTTAAAGGAATAGTTCATCCAAAAATGAAAATTTGCTGATAATTTACTCACCCTCAGGCAATCCAAGGTGTATATGACCTTCTTTCTTCATTAGGAAAGTATCCCAGGTTTTTAGCTTCATCCAATGCAAGTGAATGGACACCAATTTTTGACGGTCCAAAAAGCATATTTAGGCAGCATCAAAGTAATCCACATGTCTTTTGAAGTTAATCAATATGTTTGTGTGAAAAACAAATCGCTAATTAAAACATTTTTAACTTTAAATTGACGCTTCCACCAGCTCCCTGTAGCTGTTTGAATTTACCTAACTCTTGCGTGAATTACGTTCCTCTGTGGTAAACAGAGCGTAACTTCTGAATTCTCGTGTGAATGCGCCAACGTGATGACGTCACACGATAGCGACGTGAGGCATTCAGTGTTTACAGGAAGTGATATACTTGATCGGCAGAAGTCATGTGGATTACTTTAATGCTGAATAAGTGTGCTTTTTGGACCATCAAAAATTGGTGTCCATTCACTTGCATTGGATGAAGCTAAAAACCTCGGAAACTTTCCTAAAAATCTTAAATCCTGTTCTGATGAAGAAAGGTCATATACATCTTGGATGGCCTGAAGGTGAGTAAATTATCAGCAAATTTTCATTTTTGGGTGAACTATTCCTTTAATAGGCCTACTGAATCAAAACTGTTTCATAACTGTTTACGCAGAAGTGACTCTATGGTTGTATATTTATTCATGGTGGGCCCTGTTTGTCTCCACTAAGTTTTGCTGTTGAACAATATGGCTATGCTGATCCATCAGCTAGACCACACCAAACCAGCATAGACCAGCATGGGAACTGCATGCTGATTAAGCTGTTATTATATTATGAGGCAGTTCTTCAATAATGATACAAACGGAATAATCAGTTAATAGTAGGAAATACATGAAAATGAAAGTTGTTTTCAATTTAAGGATTTCATATGTGTTGTGTGCTATCATGAAAAAGAAACATAAGCTTAAAAAAGAGCTAAGAAAACATTCATGTGTTTTGAAGTCTTTTTACACTACTACAGTCAAATGTCAAAATTTGTAAACAACAACGTATTATCACATTTTAGTTTCTTTATGAATGTCTGACTATATTAACTGCATGTCAATTTGAACAACAGGGTGTTTTCACAATATACTCTTCAATGTTATACTGGCCAAATGTGGGTATAACTCTGGACTTCCATGAATTATGGACAAATTATTGATAAAGTTTTCCTCCTGTTCTATCCTACTCCACACTCAGTGGTCATGTTTGCCCTCAGTTATTCCAAGAGATTACTTAAATCATTAGGCTTTTGTCCTGCTAAACTCATATCATTCTCATTCAAAAACATATCCAAAAAAAAAAAACAAGAAAAAAAAAACAATGCATGCACTTACAGTCTCCAATTACTTTTAGCAATTTTACGGGTCGGGGGATTTTGGCTAGTGAAAATGCAGTGGCCAGTGAGCAAAAAAGGGAACGACAAGTCCTGAATTCCACCCCGACTCATTTTTCTGTCCTCTCTGAAACCAAAACCCAGTGAAATGACAAAATCACATCCACTAATTTTGAGCATAAACATAAAAAAATGAGATTTCACTGTGTGCTTAACAAAATGTCTTGCGGTCACAACTAGTTAGGAAACGTTGTTAATGGATCCATCTCATTAAACTGCTGCACTGTGTTTGTAACACTGATACCTACATTCTCAGAAAATAAAACATTTAAAGAAACATTTATCTTTCATAATACCTTTTACAATCATGGACTAATAAAAAAAAAAAATAAAAAAAAATAGGTAGGGTACAACAAGGCTAAAGGCTACCCGGGGTAAAAGGCTTCTTTGAATTTATTTTCTCCCAAAACACCAAATAGCATCAAAAACTCCCACAGGACTTTCCTAAACACCTGTTTGTCACTATACACAGCAAAATTATCCTGTTCCATGAGGTAATTGCGTGTAGTGTCTAAAGATTGATTTTGAGGCAATATGATCTAATATTGAATAGTGGGGGAACAGATTTGATATGAAGAACTTTCAAAGTGGAGATTCATTTGTTTATAGAATACTTGAGATGCAATGAAATGTCAAATATGAATGAAATAAACAAGAAATGGCACACTCTTTTGTGAAGTGGTTATTTTGAATAAGCATAATGTTAATTGACAGCATTTTGCTGTCTCAAAAGTATTTGCATAAGTTGACAAATGGTGCACTATAACTATTGCCCCAGTATCTACACTATATCAATATAACCCCCGGGGGGGCCTTTTACCCCAAGTGAGGAAGCCTTTAACCCCAGGTGGTGGCATGTGACACAAAGGGCAAAAAAAAAAAAAAAAAACAACAAAAAAAAATTCATACATATACCAGAAATAACTATTACAACATTACCATAAACTTAATTTTTGATTAATTATCTTTTATGGCTGCATATAGAGTACAATTAAAGCATGGTCTTATTTATGTGTCCCTGGAACGTAATTGGGATCTGATAGATAGACAGACAGACAGACAAATAGATAGGTAGACTATATATTCTTATTTAAAAACAGATATGTTGATCCTGTCAGTTTTGATTGTCACATCTATGCTGATTCTACTCTACATCCTCCAGGTCATCATTTTCTTCCTCAGAATCCTTCTCCTCCATTGAGAAGTCCCTGAGCGCAGACAGCGGCACCAGCTGACCCTCTTTGTTCAGTCCCATTGGTTGAATCACATTGTCCCTGGTTGAGAAAGTGGGCAAGAGTGTTAGAGACAGAAAACATGCTGTATTTATGGCCCTGTTTACACCTGTTATTAAGATGGTTCTCAGGTGATGGTTATTTTCTTTTAAAGCTGCACGTAACCAGCAAAGTTTAACACCCCCCCCCCTTTTTTTTTTCTTTTCTCAGTAGCCATTTAATAGGTAAGAAGGCAGTCATCTGCTGTCATACAGGATGCAAAAAGAGGGATTATCATTTACAATACAAATGCCAATACTTGTGCATGCATTTCTGACCGAATGTGTTTTTGAGTGATCTGATCCAAAAAAAATGTAAAACCTCTGAACGCCTGTTTTCAGGTGTAAATATGGTCTGTGATTCTCTTGCCGATAAGCTGAGTGGTTTATGTTCCTTACTTTGAGAGCCTGTTAAACAGCCTCATGAGGCGGTGAGCCTCTTCTTCTTTCTCCTCCTCCGTCATCCCTTCCATCGGGTCAGGCTGCTCTTCTTCCACTTGTCCTGTCACAGGGTTCACCCGATTTTTAATCTGCTGATACTCCTCAGTGTCGGAGTCGGAGTCACTGGAGTACTGTGTGCCTGATGACCTGGCCTGTGACCTTTGACCTCCCAGAAGACCCCTAGTGGCCAGCAGCCCAGCAGCATTCCCATAGCCAGTGTACTTCACAAAACGCCTGACTGGAACAACCGAGAAGTAAAATCGTTAGCAATAAATAAAAGGCAATATTTTATAAACTAGATTTATGTAGTTTCTGAAGAACATTTGAGTGGTGCTTGTTGTGCAAATATCGCTGCTCAGGCTAGGGTATTGTGTATGGTTGCCAGTGCATTCCAGGTGGTTGCTAAGATGTTTCTAGGCGATTGCTGGCAGAAGACCCAACCCCAAGTCTATGATATTTTGATCGCTAGATATGTCTCCGGTCCCTCATTCAATGCAAGTCTATGGGATATTTGCAGCTGTTTTTATCTGCTTGGTGAAAATAGTAAGTCTGGCCACTTGGAAATGTAATAGCACACCTCTTTTCAACAAGCCACATGATTTGAGGTATAAATGGATGAGTTATGGGTAGAATTTATATTTATGATTAGAAGTTTATTCTAATTCCAAAGCCTAAGTATGAAAAAAACATATTTAATAATCATTTAGATAGTGGTAGCTGTGCAGTTTTGCCATCTGTACCATTCTCTTTGCACAGCACGAAGAGCAGATCAGCAGCACAGTGCTTGAGCTCAGTATCCAGGTGGGTCATCAGTCTAACCAGACGATTCCTTATAGTGCTGCCCTCTTCAGGTCTAGTGCGGGCATCTCTCAATGGAGGCAGAATCTTCATGCGATTGAAAAACACAATTCAAAACAAAACAAAAATTGCAGCATTTTAGACAGTCTTGGGCTAATTCACAGAACAGTTGTGCTACTTTTGTGTCTTCTTCAGAAACCACCCACAATACAGTTTAATCAGATGCTAAATGCACTGAAGTAGTGCTGTGCCATATTTAAATTAAGTCGTTGTCATGCATTTTAAGACAAAAACGCCTCCTTCCTGTAATGTAAATGAGTCTTATTATCTATAATTTTTCAGACCAACCACTGGGCAAGGGCATGATCATGTGGCATGATTGCCACTGAACTGTTTTCTGCTTACAGTCACCAAAAGAAGCAATGTAAAATCTACCAAAATGAGCAGTCCAGTTGGAGAACATCAAGTGTTAGTTGGTGTAAAAATGAATTTAGGCTCAACTTGGGCAGTTGTAGGCTGTCATCACAACTCCAAGTAGTTAATAATATCAACGTAACTACATCGGGCCATCGCTTCATGTCATCTAGCCACTCCAGCATTGATGGGTGAGAAACTGTCAAAACACAGTCATCGCAACTCGCAAAAGACACACTTTGTTTTGCATGTTTTACTCATTTAATACGCTACTAAACATCATATTATCCGCTAAAAGCATATGCCGTTTGCAGGTGAAAACACTGGACACCGGAAAACAAAAACAGGCTTCTGGTATGAATCTGGGGATAGTTCCACGTTCAGGAAAATGGTGGATAGATTGAGCGATATTCATAAAACTCATTGATATTTACATGCTGTATTTAACGTTATAGCATTATTACGCTATTTCCTGTCCAAAAGCAAGTGGTAAGCATAATCATTTTATTTAAAAGTATTATTCGTTTTCATTTCATATGTGTCCTCCACAACCTATCACCATATACTCTTATTGGTAGTTGAAAGCATAACAAAAAAAGTAAAATTTGTATTTTTTAGTAATATTATACAGTATATTACATATTTAATAACAGTATTTCATATTTATTTGTAGAAAGCTGCAGCGCTTTCTACAGAGTTTGGCAGGCAGATTCTGTTTGAGCCTATCTATGTGTAATAAATCTATAAATGAAGTCATACCTGTTGTCTAAGGTAGCATCTTGTTTCTCTATGAGCTCTTGAGCATTCGGTCAGCAAGTTCAGCACAGGGGTCAGTCTCTCTTTGACCTTTTCACCCTGCATGTAAAATGCCACTGTATTAGAAAAGCCAATGTCACAAATCGCATGCAACAGCCTGTGAAAATACTTCTTGAGAATGAGTTCTGGGTTTAAATGAAATATGTATTGTTTATATTGTTTTGAATCACTCTTCTCTTCTTCACTGCTTTCATTGTCTCTGTCTCTTACATACAGTACCTGCTCCAGTTTTCTCTCCATGTACATGAGTAAGTTGTGCACACAGTCCATGTTGACTCCATTCATCTGCTGTGAATTTGGACCTACAGACACAGACACCAGAACATCCAGACAACTCAGTGGAAGAGCAGAGAGCATATTAGCTGCATGCCTGAAAGAGAGAGTTGAGAGAGAATTATTATATAGTTTTCTTTTGCCTTCTGCAATGCTTTGGCTATATGCACCAAAGAATATAAATTCAGTGATTTGCTGTTAATTTAATCCTGTATTAAGGATAGTGTAAACATGTGTGGCTCGCTGTCCAGGGCAAAGGGCTCGAGACTCGAGACATTCGAACAGGAAAGGTGCTCACAGCATTCAACGGGGGAGTCGAACCGGCCACAAACAGGAGATCCTGCTGCTGATCGAACGGGAGAGCTTTAGAATAGATTGTGCTGGAGGGGTCTGCAACAACCTATCACGGGGGCCTCCCCCATGATCTGGCAGGATCGGCCTGAGGCGTGAATCCTAGCCACTCAAAACTGTCCTGGCTCCCCCTTCAGACACAATGGAGGGGCCCTCACAGCGTTCAAATGGGGGAGTCCTCCTTGCTCTTCGAATAGCGAGCCCACAGTACAAATAAACGTGAGTTAGCTCGCATGCTTTCGAACGGGAAAACCCCTGCTGTGATTCGAACGGGAGGGCCCTTGAACGTAGTGGCAGGCCTGTCCAGCATTCCCGGACTGGCCAGAGAGACCCCTGCAGTGTGCAAACAGTGAGGCCAGCGTGGTTGACAGGGACAAACAAGTGTCCTCCCCGGCCCTGGCCATGAACGTCTTGTGGTTAGCTGATGAGGGCTTGTTGTGCGTTTCTGATGTGGAGATGGTTAGTACGGATGTAAGCATCAGATGACCAATGGCCTAGTAGACATATTTCCTTTTTGGGCTGCTGTGGTTGTGGCACCGATGCGGAAGGAATGGTTTGAGTATAGTTTTTTAGGTGTTTTTGGAACCAGAATCGGGAAACTGCATGGTTTTGTTGTCTACAAAAAGTGGATTGAGAGAGGTTCTGGTTAGGGATTTTCTGTAATGACAATAGTGTGCAAGCAATTGGAAAGGCTGGATGGGAATTGGCAGATTGAAAATGAAAATTGGATGCCCCTTTTTTTGGTCGGATATGTTTTGCTTTGTTTGATAAAGTATCTGATGAGTATCTCGTTGTCTATGATATGGAGGTCTGAAATGGTGGGGTGGATTCTTGGATCGAATTTAGCTGTGGTTGTGAGTTCTGAACAGCGAAGGAAGCCGAAGAAGGTGAGGATGAACATTGCGTCTAGTGTTTTTGCGGTGATTGGGGAAATGAAGCCCTGTCGGAGAGTATTTAAGCATCTGATTAGCAGGTCGGTGGTGAAGGGGAGCCTGGTGTCGGTTCTGGTGGGTTGGAATTTGTGGATACCTTTAAGGAGAAGTGAGTTTGTTGTGCGTTTTTGATGTGAAGACGGTTGGTACGGCTGTAGATAAGGTAAGCATCGGATAACCAACGACCCAGTAATCGTATTTGATGTTCGGGCAGGCCTTTTTGGGCTGCAGTGGTTGTGGTGCCGATGCGAAAGGAATGGCTTGAATATAGTTTTTCTGAGATGCCGGATTTAATCAGAACGGATTTGAGGTGTTTTAGGAAATGGATTTGGGAAACTGCTTGGATTTGTAGGATCGAAAGGGTTTTTGGATTGTGAACCTCTGTAGTGGAGGTAAAGTGCTAGTGATTGAAAGGCTGGTTGGGAGTGGGCAGGTTGAAAATGAAAATCGGATGCCCTCTTTTGGTCTGGTCTGTTTTACTCTGTTTGATCAGGTATCTGATTGTCTCGTGGTCTATGATATGGAGGTCTGAAATGGTGGGATGGATTCTTGGATCGAATTTTGCTGTGGTAGTAAGTTCTGAACATCGGAGGAAGTCGAAGAAGGCAAGGATGAACATTGCGTCTAGTGTTTTTGAGGTGTTTGGAGAAATGTAGCCCTGGTGGAGGGTATTTAGACATCATATGAGCAGGTCGATGGTGAGGGTTAGCCTAGTATCGGTTTAGGTGGGTTGGGATTTGTGGATACCCTTGAAGAACTGAGATCTGGGGATGGTTTATTGAGGAGTTTTTTTTTGTTGCCATAAATTTGTTTATAAAAGAAATTGATGCCGCTTAGGTACCCCTTGATAGTTCCTAGATGTAGGTTTTTGGATTGGTTGAGATGTGAAGCACAGGAGGATATAGAGAGAAGAGAAAAATTGGGAAATTACAGGTTGTAGTTTTTTTTTTTCTCCCAATTTTGGAATGCCCAATTCCCAATGTGCTCTAAGTCCTTGTGATGGTGTAGTAACTCACCTCAATCCGGGTGGCAGATGACAAATCCTCCAAGCTGATGACTGCCTCCAAGCAGACGGTCTGAGACCGTCAACCCATGCACTTTATCACATGGCTCGGTGAGCACGTTACCGTGGAGATACAGCGCGTGTGGAGGCTTCATGCCATCCACTGCGGCATCCACGCACAACTCACCATGCACCCCACTGAGAGCAAACCACATTATAGCGATCACGAGGAGGTTACCCTGTGTGACTCTACCCTCCCTAGCAACCAGGCCAATTTGGTTGCTTAAGAGTCCTGGCTGGAGTCACTCAGCACACCCTGGGATTTGAACTAGCGAACTCCAGGGGTGGTAGCCAGCGTCTTTACCACTGAGCTACCCAGGCCCCCCAGGTTGTAGGTTTGATGGAAATCCTCAGCTGGCTGAAAAAGTATTCTGCAACGGATTTGCTTGCTGAGGCAGCTTCGTGCAAGGAATGGTTTCAGGTTAGGGGAGAATAGGATGGTAGGAGGGGGGGTAAAGTGAGGAGGGGAATGAGTCTGGGGCAGAGTTCGCCGGCGGAGGCAGCCTCACGCGGGAATCTGCTCCAGTGGCCCATGGATAGGAAGAAGTAGGGGGAAGGATGTTAGCATGAGGAATGGACTGTGTTGGTAAAACAGAGGCATTTGGAATGGTTGTCGATGGAGAACGAGGGAAACGGCCCGTGTAAATGGTGGGAATTTCAGAGGATGGCTGCTGGGCCTGCTGCATGTACGGAGATGGGATTGTTGAGAAATCTGTTATGAGTGGAGATTTGTTGTGGTAGCTTGGAGAGGAAGAGAAAGAGGCGGAGGGGCCGTGGATGCTTAGACGCATGGCTTGAAAGACGTGCCATGGTTGTGGCCCGTGAATGGCACATTGCGCTGTTTGCAGTGTAGCGGGACTTTGTTGCATAGCCGAAAGATGCTGCAGTTGTGGCACCTGGATGGCACGTTTGTGCTGCATAGGGATGTATTGATCCAATGGTAAACATGGTAGTGTGGTAAACATAGCATCTGCGGACGCCTGAACATAACTGGTTGCTGGTTTAAATGTCGGGAACACATGTGAAGCAATGTCAGGAAACATGCTTGCGTGTGCGTACATACAACATCATTTAAGGTTGGTTTATTGTGAAATTAGAAGGCACCTGAAACAACGTATACAGATAAATACTTCAGTCTGATGTTTATTTAACTTAAATTTATGGTTTGGTGCTTTGTACATTGTTTTCCCATGTGAGGGGAATAATTTCATAACTCTGTATTATTGGCACGGGGTAACTCATCTCGAGGACAGATGAAATCATTTGGAGTTTGTGCCTGGGAGTTGGATGTAAAAGATACTATATGGGCGCCATTTTCAGTAGTGAGATGAATAAAATGCCTTGTTTATACTGATGACCTGTAATAAATTCTACAGAAAAACTGAAATATTATGAGTATGAAGCAAAGTGCAAAATCATACAGCGTCGATTTAAATTCATTATTTTTAGACTTGGGTGGACCACAAGATTGACAGCTTGTTGAACTCTTTTAAAGTCATGCAGCAATTAGGTTCTATGGTCGAACTTGTTAAGGGTTTGTAATCCAATGATTCGAGCAAATGTAGAGAAGACTTGTCTGTAACAATAAAAATAATGAATGGTTTACCTGCGTGAAGTGTTTATCCAGGGCAGGAGTCGTGTTATAGTCTAAAGATGAGTGGAAGTTTGTCGAATCGCTTGCTTCATGGTTATCATGCTCTGTGGCGAGGCGAACTATGATGCTGTGAGGAGGTGTGACGTTTGCGGAATGATTATGAATGAGTTGTGATCTGCGTGCGGTCTGCCTCTTGTGGAGCCGCATTCGGCTCGTGTCTGTTTGGACAGAAGCTGTATATAGCTGTAATGAGCTGTAGCATGGTTCGAGCGGATGCTGCTGCGGCAGCATGCTCGTGCTAAAATGTCTGCGTTGATTTGAAAAGATGTTGTAATTAGAGAAGCGGTTGTTTGGGAGGGAGTTCACTTGTTGCATGATTGCCCCTGTGTTCCAAATGGAATTAATCACACTCCGAAGGGCACTTTGGAGGGAGAAACAATCGTGATAGTCATGTTGGAAGAAACAAAATAGCTGGATGGAGCATGCCCTAAACAAGCTGCGCGGCGAGGTAATGAGGCTGACAGGAATCCCCTGTGCGGAAGAACCAGATGAAAACGCTGAGGTGGCTGAAATGGTGGTTGTATTAAATAGTTAGTCTTGTTTCTCTCGCTTTTGAGTAAAGCTGTAATGGAACTTGAATGGCATGAAGCCGGAACAGCGCCCATTCACAGAAGCAGCTTGTGCAATGGACCACTCTTGAGGAAAGTTTAGATAAAAGAACATATGAGCAGTCGTAGAGAGCTGTTTCACATGTATACAGCGCCGGAGCAGTTGGCATGCGGAGGCGGGCTCACGTAGCTGGCAACTTCTGGTGGGAGATTTAGATAAGAGGACATATGAGCAGTCATAGAGAGCTGTTTCACATGTATGCAGCGCCGAAGCAGCCAGTTTGCAGAAGCAACTTCTCGCAATAATCTGCTTCGGCGAATAGAGATTAGGAAGAAAAACAGAGTAAAAATAACACTTAAAGTGGTAGCTGTCAATGCTGTGAAACGAATGAGCTGCTGCGGTAGCTTCTGTTGAAAAATGAGACGATTTAGATGGAAGAGATGTTCCGATGAAGGCGAATGCTTTGCAGCGAAGTTGCATCCGATGATCCGAGTAACTTGCATAGGTCTGTTCGTAGGCAATGGGTGGGGCCGAATGCCGAAAACTCTCAGTGCTACATAGAGGTAAGCAGCAGTTTATATATTCTTACTCTGGCTGTTTTATTGGTCGGAATAAATGAACTTGCTCCTCCCGAACCTTGTTAAAACTACATTTAAAATGTAAAATAAAATAAAATTTTAATTGAGGACATGTGGTATATGTTGAGGTCTTATGGTATGATCTGTCCTGTTTTAAAGGAATGTTTCGGGTTTAATTCAACTTAAACTCTGTCCAGAACATCTGTAGGATGCTGCTGATTACCACAGAAAATAAAGTCTAGTTTTTATAAACTGTCCCCCAATTTATAAAACAAACCATTTTTTTAATTTTTTTTTTATTAAAGAACATATATAACAATTTATTATTTGATCTGTAAAGCTGTCTAAATTAGGGATGGCAACTTTTTGTCACATGAATAAGGGTACTTCAGTACAGGACAGGGTTCCCCTCGAGCACCTCATCATTCAAATTCATGACAATAGGCCGTCCCGTATGGGACTTCTATATTTCGGCCCAAAATACGGGACATTCTGGCTAATACGGGACAGTTGACAACTCTGGTCTAAATCGTCCTTTTGAGGCGGGACTACTTTTCTAGGTGGATGAACTTCTGGGTATGTGAGCGTTACATCATGGCACTTTCCATGTTTAAGTGGGTTTAAATGGGTATGACAGTTGCCAAAAGATTGGATAATAATTTAACCAACATGATCACAGAGGCACTCGACATGTTGCTACCAAATGCTTTGGTACCCTGATGAGCGCCACCTCCCAGCAGACATCTTTGCATCAATTCAAGCATGTTTACCTTTTCCTGGGACGCTACTGTAGAGCGTTGCACGAGCAGCCTAAAAAGAAATGTGTTCTGGTCCCAGGGAAACCAGAAAGTTATCATGTTCATATAATCAATGATGAGCATATACATTTTTACTCCATAAATATTTCGGTTTTGGGTTGGAGTTTGGGTTAGGAGGTAGGGTCAATAAAATATGCAGTCCTGTTGACTGTATTCTATTATTTACAATTAAAAATATCTTGTTTTACAACTCGCTTTTGGCGCCACTCTGTGGACATTTCACCCAGAAACTGGAGTGCATGTGCCACAATCAACATTTCCAGGTCCGGCCACTGGGGGCAGTGGTTAGAATATCGGTAAGCACAGACCGATTCCATTTGAACAACTTTCGATTTACCGTCACTGAGTTCACATGGAGATAAGTCTAAATTAAACAAAATTGGTATGCGATTCTATCACACTAGTCTAATTGTAACTGATAAAGTATAAGTGTACAATAACAAGTGTTATGGCTTTAATTTAGAAACTGAGAAATTAGTTGTATATTTTTTTACATTTCAAACTGAGAGACAAATCGAAATTCTTTTCTGTGGTAGATTAAGTTGCATTTAACTCAGAATATTCCTTTAAGAACTAGAAGCTGAGCAAAAAATGTTTTAACACAAACCCCTTGAGCTCATCGGAAGCTTCCTCTTCCTCACAGCACACCATCAGGCAGTGACGCAGAACTGCAGCCAGGTGGCGATAGAGAGACGCATCTCCCTGTTAGACACAAACTGAGGCTTAGTAACACTGGATTTTGTGTTTCTTGTGGTCTTGCCAAAGTTTTTTGGACATGCACTATTTTTTTAAGGATTCTGGTAAACCATGAAAACACCATGGTACATAAATGTGGTAATCATTCAGTACCTTGCTATATATCAAAGTACCATGGTATTACTAAGTGGTACCATCACTCTACCTTGATACTACCACAGTATATATGTATATGTTTATGTGTGCATACACCTACCTCCTCAGGTTTTTGTGTGTGTGTGCTGTGTGTGATATTAAAAAGGATTTTGAGGGCCTCCTGAGCTTTCTGTGAGTCCTCCACACTTGTAGGTGGTGCTGTAGGATCCAGCACAACCTCATACTGTTCCTTCCACTGTACTGATAAACATTGCTCCAGCACTGTGGTCAACAGAGACACTCCACCCTCCTACAAATGAAGAGAAGAGGGAAAGTATGTAGTGGAAATTTTGTAGAGGCCTAAAGAAGGGGAACAAGGTGGCAGTTGGCAGATGTGATGCCAATATATATGTAATAAAATAGAGCTGGTTAGGTTGTAGTACCAAAACCTGACCTTATGTTATCATAAATCCAAAACTGCCATTATAAAAACCTATAGGAAAATCCATAGGGAACCTGTAGCGAATTAGCCTTCCGTGTTCGCCTACAAATTGACATCACGACTGAACAGCTCTGTTAGCGATAGACCTGCTTGTACTTGATTCCAAATCTACTTTCAGCCTTTATAAGGATAATGCAGATTTTCTGTTGAGTGGACTTTGAGGAAATATAGTGAAATAAGTTCATTTCAGTAATTTTGTGCATATCTTATTAAATTGTTTTACATACATATATATTGAGCATCGGCAACCCCGCTCTCTAATTTAGACAACTGGTATCAGTTGTTAAAAAAACCCTATTGGCCAACTACTAAATACAATATCAAATACTATACAGTAGCAAATAAGATGAACACAACATTGCTGAATTTCAATTTACAGTTATATTACATTATTAACATTAACTCAAAAGTCCCATAAAAAAAAATCAATAAATATAATTTGGTTCTGGTTAGATTTTGGAAGTGACACTAAGCGGAATGACCAATTCAGGCTCAGTTCTCAATCTGGTCAAATATCAGCCTACTTATCGCCCTGGACAATACATCGGTAAAAAATATAGATTGTGTGATGTCCGAGCGAAAAAGAAGAAAGTAAAAGCAGAAGAAATAGAGATACTTGTTTGAGCTGTGCTCTGAGTTCAGGTCTCAGTGCCGTCAGTAAAAACATGAACCGCAGTTCATAAAATTGGCCACATGGAGAAGATGCAGTTTCAAACTCCTTATTCAGTTTTTCTGTTAGACCACATAGGAGACTGAAGAAAAGAGTGCAGAGAAAAGAAAAGACATTATGCATATAGTAAAGCTTCATATGTGGAGTTTTAAAGGTGCACTCAGTATTTTTTGTTTGTAATGTGCTGGCCAATATGGCAGGTACCTTGAACTTATACTGACATCTAGAGGTGTGAATGCAGCATCACACAAATGCAATACTTTTGGTTACCAATACCGTAGAGATGCGCTATTCACAGTCAGCCAAGATTTATTCATTTCGAAAGTAAAAAGTATCGTATGTTGCCTACTTTTTCAGCTGTCTTAGCTCCAGAAGTGTTTTTTCCATAGGGATTTCATAAAATCCTTCATTAGTTCTAATCCATGAACCAAACCAACCAGCTCCGAGGTAAATCACAACATTATAAGCTTTGATTTGAAGCAAAAAATGTATTTGAAAATGGGACAAAAATACAGGTACAAGGCCTGTAATGTCTTTAATGAGGGAATGAAGCATTGCAAATTACAAAATTAAATAAACAACCATGCAAATATTAAAGTTGTTGATAGTAAATAAAGAAAAAATATTTTACGTTTATTGCAAAATATTCAGATATACATCAATATATAAGTATTTTGAGACTGTTGGGAGACTTGATTGCTTCATTCACAGTGTATCATGGAGGCAAGAGTCTGCAGAGCACTTTTGGCTTGCTTTGTGGGCTGCAATTCTCTGATTGGCTGATCTTTCTCTTCAGGATCATGGTTATTGTAGTTCTTCACCAGGAATTAAACAAGATTTAAAAACCTCTGTGTTCACAGTAGGTGTGTCTTTAAAGATTTATACTTTATTGTCACTCTATAGGGGGTTACCGGTCTAAAGTGAGTAGTATTTGGATTGTCATGTGATCTCAACATATGGACATCCATGAGGTGACCCACTCTATGTGGACTAAAACAGCTTTTTAAGGCTGCTGATATGAATAGAGTTTTCATTTCATGTGAGTGTACATGATTTTTTTAAACATATTTTCTTCAAAAGTACCATTAATTTTTTTTGTGTAACATGAAGGGGAAAAATGACTGAGTGCACTTTTAAATTAAGAAATCTGCTTTATCCATGGAGTTTTAAATCAAAATGGCTTGTACCTGAGTTCGCTGGCTCTCTCCTGTGCCCAAGCACTATTGTAAACAATATTACAGAAGATTTTCATGACCTCCTTCCTGTTTACTTCTTCATCATCTTTTCCACCCTTCTTCTCCTCCTCTTCCTCCTCTCCTCCCACACTTCCTCTGCTGTCCCTCTTACCAGGTGTGAGAGCTTTGAAAACGCTGCTCCTCCTCCGAGGAGCTCCAAGGCTCATGTTAGAAAATGTGCTCGCCTTACGCTCACTACGCCAGTTGCTTGCGTAGTTTGCATCACTCGGGAGTTCACTGGTTACAGCACCAGAACCATCTTCATCACCACCGCTGTCATCATCATCATAATCTGGATGACTTGACTTGTCTTCAGAAATAGCTATGATGACATCACTATAGGGGTCAACATCATTATCGAGGTCTTCTCCGGGAATGGGTGCGTTGCTGATGCCACCCAATTTGGCTAGAGTGAGGAGTGCTCTGTCAGTGATTAGAGGTCCCAAAATCTTTTTGTCCCTAGAGAGAATCCTTAAGGATCGCAGGCATACTTTCAGTACACGCCCTTGTGGTTGAGTCTGGAGGAACCTGATCAAAATTGTAGCTAGAGCCTGAGGGTGAGAGAGAAAGAAAAAGCTTGTGAATGAAACAAAGCCAGAGGTTATTTTTTAAGGATATTTGTGAGTGTTTGTTTATAAGAGTCAAGGTTACCTGTCTTAAAAGGGCGTCTGGGTTACCGGACTCATCGTCATAGTCTGAATCAGAGTCTGACACATACTCTCGCACTTTATTCTTTCGGAACTGCGATTGCCAAAAAACAAAAACAAACAAACAAAAACAAAACTTTTATTTGAAACATTTCCAGTGTACGCACCATAATGCCAGTGTGTTTCATGGTTTGATTGTATAATGGGGTACATGACAGGCCAACAGAGCTTAACAGCTGAATGTTGAGCAGAAGACAATTGCGGAGACAAAACCTCTTAAACTGCCTCTTAAAGGAATAGTTCACCCAAAAATTTCTTTTTTTTTTTTTTACCCTAATGTCAGGCTGAACCTGTAAGACTTTCGTTCTTTCGTGGAACACGTTAAAAGTCTTCACAGTGCTTTTCGCAATATAATTGAAATGAATATACACTACGAGTTGTTAAGGACACAAAACCATCAATAAAAGTCATCAATACATCTTGTTCACTGTATTCCAAGTAAATCCATCTTCTGAAACCATATGATCACTTTGTGTGATGAACAGACCGAAATGTAAGTTATTTACTTTCAGCGTGCAGCACACAAATAAACTATAAATAAATTAATATGGCGACATCGCAGTGACTGTGATCTTTTTTCTTTCTTTTATTTTTGTTTTTGTTTTTGTTTTTGTTTTTTAGCTTAACAGCCCAGAGTCACTATTCACTTTCATTACACTTTATGGTAAAAAGACTTGTGATGATTTTAAAAATGTTTCCTTTTGTGTTCCACAGAAGAAAGTAAGTCATCAGGATTTGAAGCGACATGAGGGTGAATAAATAATAACAGAATTTTCATTTTTGGGTAAACTATTGCTTTAATCTTTAAAGATTTACATTTTTGTGCCATTGTTAGCGACACCAACAGAATAACAGGAGAAGTGTTTGACATGAACTTGTGCATTACAGTGACTTTACCAGAGGTAATGGGTATTCCTACTAAAACACAGACTCTGATGTTAAATAAATTGTTCAGTTTATTAATAATAATAATTGGAATATACAACTCTAAATAGAGTTCAGTCATGACAACACATCTGTTATGCTGCTGCAGAGCAAGTACGGAGACTTGCTAATGCTAACATACACAGACATACTGAGTTAAGCATATCGACATGCTGCTGCGCAATTAGAAAACACAATGCATGCTGCTTCAAGCATGTATGACATGCTGCTCCACAATTAGTCATCAATACAATGCCCAGCAAAGCAGGAAGCTGCACAGCAGATCTATTGCCAAGACTTATGTACTGCTGCTGCTCCGAAGAGCCATGCGCACCGAATAGTTACTAGCTAGGTGTGCCTTGGCCAAATGGCATAATACTAATGATCTATGCCTCTGTGTCTGTGGGCTTACTTGGTCGAAAGACATAACTCATAATGTGTATCTGGACCAGGAAAGCCAAGAGCTTATTTAACTAGTGACTTAGCATAGCTATGTGTGGATTAATTTAAACTAATGACCTAAGATAGTGATGTGTGCCAGAGCCTGATTCGACTACCTTGATAAAGACGCGCTTCTATTTGTCATGGCCAAAAGCAGACCTTACCATGAAAGGTGATAGAAGAAAAAGCCCCAGCAACCACCTGAGCAAATAGCATTTTGGATAACTCTCGCAGCGCACTATGGTGAAACCAGCTTACTTGCAAACTGAGCTAATTTAAATGTTAGGCAAACCCTTAAAAAAATTGAGAGTTCACTGCAAATTTGCCACAAACTTGCCGCAAATTCGCCACAGATAATTTTCACATGCAAATGAGCTTTGCGGCAAACTTGCAGCAAATTGTTCATTGTTGCCAAAGGTTTGCCAGAGGTTCACCACTACCGGTAAAGAGCTGCAAACTTCTAGCAAACTTTTGTGGCGAATCACAAGCTCATTTGCATGTGAATATAACAAGCGGCAAATTTGTGGCAAGTTTAGATTTTTTTGTAAGGGTAGAGAGAGTATGCAAGTTGATTGGCTACCCGATTACACCATGTGAGCCAAATGGCTTGATATATCACATGTGAGTGAGCTGATTGGCTAACATTTAACAAGTTCAAAGAATCTATTAGATTGCGCCATGCAGAGTTTCATGACTGAACTTAGACATTTATAGCCTAATTGTAGGTTGCTAAGCAATGTTGCAACTAATATGGAATGTGTGATAACAGGTGTGCATTTAATGGCATTTTATAACACCTACAAACATGGAATGATCCATTTTATGAAACTATAAAATTCACTTTGGTGCTGCTAGAGTGCAGAAATTACACACTTCACCTTGATTGGTTACCTTGAGGAAATTCAAGAATGTAACCTTCAAAAAAGAAAATCTTACCTCCTCCAGCTCCTGCCTCTATTCATTTTGAACAAGCAGCCAAAGAATAAAGAAATATAAAATTAATAAAACATTACAAATGATACTGATCAAGGACAACCTATATTACTTGTACTGTATATGCCAGTATACCTACAGTACATATAACTTGCTATCCAATGCATAGCATAGAATGTCCTAACTATTCTAAGTGTGTGCATTTGTGTGTTTGTGATTGTCTACACCAGATGCACATCAACGATTAATCAGCTATGAGCTCAAGTAAACTTCAGCAACAGTTAAATGGGTGAATAGCCTGTATCCTACTTTATTTTCAATGAAAATCCAATGGTTTAAACATTTACTTAATATATAATTATTATTGTAATGTTATTGATGCTAAAAGTGTGTATACAAGTGGTAGGAAACAAAACATTATTTAAATTAGTAGACCAGAGACCACAAACAATAAATTGATAGGATAATAAAGTGGCTGGAATAGCTCTGCAGCGCATCAACAATGGAGGGATGCATCCGTCCTCTATCAACGTGATGCGACGGACGCTTCCAGTGTAGACAGCATCGCTGATTATATTTGGAGCAATTTGCTTTTGATGTGCCGCTCACGTCTGTTGTAGATCCGCTGTGAGTGTTTACCAAACTATAGGACTGGGCAGGTTGAAATACTAAGGAATTAGTTGGGGGTTTATGTTCTGAATATTAATGAGCTATAGGGATCAAATCCACTGTAGTATCAGCAAACACCTGAGGACATGCAGGAAGTACTTCCTGTGTATGTTTTGCGACACTCAAATGTTTCTTACTTTTCTCCTCTCCTTCTCCTCCAGGTCATAGAAGAAACACTGTGCATACTAGGTGAAAAAGAGTCAGTGTGGAATTAGAGAGGTGCCATTAGATAAAATGTGAATTTTGAGTAATGAGTTTCTGCAAGGACACACTCAGCAATGCCACTAAAAACAGTCTTAATGCAAAGGCATTGAACTGAATATAATCACAATCTTTAGTTAATTGTAAGTACCTCTCTATTAAATTGCTGTAGCTCTGCCTTCACTCCTTTGTGATCGCCCTCTCTGATGCATTCGATAATCCTCTCTACATTCATTGCTGCACAAAATCACAAATAAATGCACAATGAATCAGTCACAAAAACAGCGATGTAAAAACAAACAAGTAAACTACTGAGGCTACTGCTCTCTAATTCTCATAAAAAGGAATGAATATGTTTTTGTCATGTCATACCACCATTTAAGTCCCCTTATAAAGTAATTGTATTATTTTCATCTTCTCCAAATAAAATATCCTGATCCATGCATTATGGTTTCTTAAAGGGGTAGTTCACCCCAAAATGAACATTTTGAATTACAGCCCTTTTCATTGTATGGAAAAAAAGATGCAGTGAAAGTAAAGAGTGACTGAGAATAACATACAGCCTAACATCTCCTATTGTGTTCCAGAGAAGAAAGACAGTTAAACAGGTTTGGGTGTGTAAATTACATTTCAAATCAAATCAAAATCAAATCAAATCACTTTATTGTCACACAGCCATATACACAAGTGCAATGGTGTGTGAAATTCTTGGGTGCAGTTCCGATCAACATAGCAGTCGTGACAGTGATGAGACATATACCAATTTACAATAACATCAAATTAACACAACACAATTTAAACATCTGTTATACATAATTACACCCAACTTAAAACATCAAATTAACACAACACAATTTAAACATCTGTTATACACATAATTACACTCAACAATATACAAATAATAACATACACTGTACAGTATACAATATGCTGTTTTTGTTTTTTTGTTTTTTTACTATATAGATACACATTATTCAATAAAAATTAAAAATTAAAATATATATAAAAAAAGTATATATATATATAGAATGTACAGTATTGTACTGTATTGACATTCAGGCTGTCGGTTGATAGTCAGTTGTTAAGAGAGACATAATATAATAACAGTAATATAATTTATGACAGTCCGGTGTGAGATAAAAGAGTAATAAACATTTTTGGGTGAACTACCTCTTTAAGGTTCTAACTGTTCCTAAGAGTTTATCCTCTTACCTGTGAGTTTGTCTCCACCTGAGTGCGCCATGCAAGATCCAAACTTTGATGAAATTTTATCGTTAATCTTTAAAGAATTTGAATCATAAACTAGAAAACAGTATATCTGCGATTCACGCTCTCTTCAAACCACCAGGCCTTTTACTCTGTTTCTCTATTTTTATGTCCCTACCCTCTTTGTATCTGTAATCCTGCAGGGCATTAGTTATGCTCTAATCCTTTAATGTCTTTCCACTTTATCACTACTGACCCTTTAATAACCATAGAGCCAGCTGATGGTGCAGTTGTGCACAATAGCCACAAGGTGATAGTTCAGTTGAAGCAGAGACTATTTAGCCTGGATGAAGCACTGGTATTAAAATGAATGGGACAAATTGTAACGGCCAATATGGCAAATGTAGAAAAGGTATAAGATCCAAACACCTTTAAGATACAGACATTGCCTGTCAGTCAACTCGAGAACCCGCATGCACAATAGCTGGACCAGTCTGAAAAATAGAATTTTTTAGCATGATCTGAGCTAAAGAAGCACAATTTATGATACCATTGTTGTCAGATTTAATGTAACTGCTGATTTGCAATATGTTCTTTAATCGAAATCTTGACCAACCGTTTTGGAGATTTCGGTCTTTCTCCATTCAAGAAGATCGGAGCTGTACTTGTATACATAGAAAAGTAAAACTGTAAAACTGTAAACTGTAAAAAGTAAACTGATGAACAACAGATTTACTCAATACTAAAAATTGCTAAAAAATTGCTAAAAATTGATAGATAGCTCCGTTCTAAATGGCTGTATGCACTGTGCATACCATGAGCACTGACAATATTTCAGCAATCATTTTGTGTGTTCCATATTCCTGCCAGCTGTTTAGAATCAGAACTAGCATTTCCTGATGCATGAATTAATTCTTTTGAGTCAGTTATTTTCAGTCAGTTGGTCAAATGAATTTGCAAATTGGTCTGAATCCAAATGACTTGCATTGAATGGAGAACCGCACATCATATCGCTATCAAAAAAACCTTTGTTTGTGTTCCACAGAAGAAGGAAAGTCAAATGAGTCTGAGACGGTAAGTAAATGATGAGAAAATTCTTGGATGAACTATTACTTTAAAGTTCAGTATTCTGTAATTTACTCACCCTCATGCTGTTTTACAACTACATGTTGTTATTTATGAGCTTAAATTGTATTGAACTCAGAATATTCCTTTGAAACATGACAAACTTATTTTTGTGAATTGTTTTGCTTGAAAAGAGTACTTCTGCTATCTTTCTTTAAAATAAATGTCCTTTGCTTTGACCTTTCCTGTTTGAAATAAAAATGAAATCCTTAAAGAGCCCATGAAGAGAGTTTGCGTCACATTTCATTTTCTAGGATACTGAATTATTAAATAAATATAGAAAAATATAAAAACAAAGCATAGTATACTGAAAGAAATATCGCTCGTTTTATCACGCCTGACTTTCGCTCTTGTTCTCTGTTAAGTAAAACATAGAGATTGAACCACCAAAAATGGCAAAGTTTAATAATTCTCTGTATTACCGGTTTAATTTATTCTTTCCCTTCAACAATGAAAAATGCACAGGCAATACCTTACTTACCTTTTATATGAAATATATTTATTGAAATGTAACCACATCTGTTAATTTTAATGTGTTAAATTCCCATATTCCGTGATCTTACTTTTACTTTACGCTGTAATGCACTAATGGCAGTCTTTGTGGTCTATCAACCTCTCATCAAATCATCAAATATTTTGAAAAATAATAATACCTAAAACCTAAAAATAACAATAAGAGAATGTTCTGTATAAGTTATTTTTAGGTTATCCCACAAAGAAACACCCTGCAACATTCTGGGAACATTAGCTGCCATTTGATTTGTGCTCTCCTGCACCAAAATCAAAAGCAGCAGCTTGCTCTGTGGAATATCTTTGAGCACAAATGTTTTGATGTATATTTACATTTTGAGAATTTTGAAAATTTGTCTTTTTGGTTTGGTTTGATTATCAGATTATTCCATACCTACTGTAATTATCATATTGTCAGTGCACATACAGTGTTGTATGTTTATACCTTTTGAAATGCTTTCCTAAATTCTAAAATTTAAAATTCAGCTTTTAAAGAATTTTGCATAAGTGTAATGTATTTAAACAATAAAGACCAAACCAATAATGAGAGGCAAAATGCCTGCGAATAGCCCTTTTCCATAGAAAGCAAAGCGAATGACTGCAGTTAGCACATTCACGCCTTTACAATAGGTGGTGCTAATCGACAAGTAATTTGACCTCAGTATGGTAGGTGGCTCAACACACCTTTGAGCTGGTCTGCCCTCCACCCATGACAGTCCATAAGAAGAAGAGGTACTTGACAAGCAGATAGAAAAAGAAAACATCTCCGGTTACACATGTAACCTCGGTTTCCTAAGATGAAGTGAACGAGACATTGCTGTAAGCACTATGGGAAGTGTCCTTCACATGACCTTGTTGAAACCCTTATACAATCATGCCAATCTTCTGATTTGCAATGGTGTTTGAACCCTGCCCCTTTAGGCACACAGTAGGCTTATATAAGCCAGCGCTCAGTCACCATTTCTTCTGAATTTTCTGAGTGAGGGACAAGAGTGAGTCACTCATATTATAAAACTCTGAAGTAGTAGTGTAGCCACCTTTCGCAATGTCTCGTTCCCATCTCAGGGAACCGAGAATACATGTGTTACCAGAGACGCTCCCTTTTGATTCAGTTCACTCGACATTGCTGTAAGCTCTATGGGGAACGATATGCCATCACACCGCACTACGTGACATTACACTCCCGGAGTTATAACACTAAATAAATATATTCATAAGGAGCCACAGGCCGATGACTTATAAGTCATATTAAAGTGTATATGGAATGTCAAAATCTCAGCTATGGGGCAATTCACCACATCTTTACCACGTGAAGAGCACCAATTTGCAAACATGTGCCACTTATGTGCATAGAGGCATCACGTGGATGGTGCTCATGCGTGTAAAATTGTATTAATCTCCGACTGAGACAATTCTGGCTCGTCCGATGTGCTCCGTTCAGGTGCCACACATGTAGGTTCCATAGCTCTGGCTGGGGATGCCAAATCGTGCCTTGTGCTTGAGAGAGAAGGTCTCTCCTAAGCGTTATTTCCCATGGAGGGCCGTCTAGTGTTTCTATCATCTCCGGAAACCTGGACTGATTGGGCTATTTCAGCATAATTAACAGAACTGTTTCCATGTCCTCTCAGACTTTGCTGATGACAGAATGAAAGAGGTGCACCAGGGGAAGCGCATACTTGCGTTTTGCCGGCCATTTGTGAGCCAGCACATCCACGGCCAGCGGGGCTTGGGACATGGAGTACCAAAGGGGACAGTGGGCATTCTCCGCAGAGGCAAAAAGGTCGACTTCCGTTTTGCCGAATATTTCCCAAATCCTCATCACTGTCTGAGGATGAAGCTTCCATTCCCCTGGTAATACTCCCTGGTGTGACAACAGATCCGCTCTGAAATTCAGATGGCCCAGGACATGTGTCGCACACAATAAGAGATGACGCCCACTCCATCGGAGGAGGTGTTGTGTCATGCTCATTAATTATGGCGATCGGAGTCCGCCCTGGCGATTTATATTCGCCACTACTGTTGTGTTGTCCAAACGAATCAGAACGTGGTGATTTACAATGTCGGAATAAAAAGCTATGAAATCTAGAAAGACAGCCAGTACTTCTAGGAGGTTGATGTGCCATGCACAGGTGTTTCGCACCTGTCTAGGTGCCGAAAGTCGGGCGTCCATCACACACCGCACCCCAAACTGTGTTGGATGCATCTGTGGTCACCACTTTTCTTCTGAAAATTTGACCCAGCATAACACCATCTTGGTAGAAGCCTGCTAGAATGGTGCTAGAGCAGTCAGACAGCAGTGAGTCATCATGATGCGCATGCGCCCGAGGCTCCAGGCGCAATGTGGAATGTGCCGCTTGAGCCAGTACAGAAGAGGTCTCATGTGTAACAGACCTAACGGTATGATGGCGGATGCTGCCACCATAAAACGAAGCATTCTCTGAAATGACTTCGGTGGAAATGTTTTCCCCAGTTTGAACTGAGACAGACACCGAAGAATGGTCTGTACACATTCGTTTGTGAGGTGCGCGCATGCTCACGGAGTCAAGACAAAACCCTAAAAAGGAGATTTGCTGGCTGGGGAAAAGTGTGCTTTTCACCCAGTTGACATTCAGACCCAGATATTTCAGATGGCAAAGCAGCAAGTCTCTGTGTTCACTCAATAGTGCCTCTGATTGGACTAGTAATAGCCAATCATCGAGGTAATTCAAAACACGCACATCATTTAGTTTCAATGGGGCGAGCGCTGCATCGATACATTTCGTGAATGTGCGGGGAGCCAGAGACAGACCGAAAGGAAGGAATTTGAATTGATTCGCAGTTCCCTCAAACACAAATCTCAAAAACCACCTGTAACACGGTGCAATTGGTACATGAAAGTACGCGTCTTTCAGATCTGTTGACACAAAGCAGTCCTGATGTGCGATAAGATCTGTTTCTGAATTATCGTTTTGAATGGGTGCTTCACGAGTGCGTGATTCAAGCATCTCAGATCTAGAATGGGCTGAAGCCCGCTGTCTTTCTTCGGAATGAGAAAATAACAGCTGTACTGTGTGTGTCACTGTCTGGGACAGTCTCTATCGCGTTTTTTTTGAGGAGACTGTGAATCTCTGCGTGCAACACCAGTGCATCCTGTGGTCGGACCACAGATTACAAAACGCTGGTGAAGCGGGGTGGCTGGCGTACAAACTGAATCATATAACCATGCTTGATAATTTTTTAACACCCAGTCTGACACGCCTGTGAGGGCTCGCCATGTGTTCGCACAGCAGGACAGCAGACTGATTGATTCACTCCCTATAGGAGATAGAGCACCGCTCACCATAGGGAAGCTGTTGTGCATAGTGTGTGGGGTATGTTATACATGAAGAGCCTTTTTTCTGAGATTGTGTGAGCATCCCATGTTTGTACACTGAGCGATTTTTATCTTTTAAGAGAACAACCTCTGTTTGAGTAATACACACAGAAGCAACATTTTGAACAATGCCCTGTGCCCGATGAACAGTATTGGGGAAGAGGGGAGAAACATTGTGTGCTCGAATTGAGCCTTCTTCCACTCTAAGCCGTGAATAACGGCGAGCTCAGGGCTCCTCTTGACGGGGCTGTGCATGTCAGGAACTTTTCTGCTGCCCGGCCGGAGTTTTTCCGTCGGCACGTTTTTCGCGCTAAGACAGCAGGTGCTTACGCTTGGGCCATGGTTTGCATGGCTTCACAGATGGCTCAGTAGTAGCTTTCGGCTGCGCTGGGGCAGTGAGAAATGGATTCTTTGCCGGGCACTGACTGGAATCAGATCAGGAGCGTGCCGGGAAAGGAAAGTGCTACTTTTCTTGACAGAAAATGTTTCATCACTTGAGACTGCTTTTGCACCGCAATGAAGCACTCTAAAAAGCCTTCTACTGTGTTGCCAAAGAGACCATCGGGTGACACCGGGGTGTCGAGGAGGGCGGCTTTCACTATGTCACGCATCTCCGTGAGAGTTAGCCAAATAGCGGTAGCTTTCGTGGCTCGTAGAGCCAAATCTGTAGTGGTGCGGAGCTCTTTGAACAGCTCTGGATTGGGGCCTTGCTCATCCATTTGTTTGAGGAGCTTAGCTTGAAAACTTGGAGCACTGTCATTCTGTGGAGTGCTGAACCAACTTGGCCCGCTGTTATATAAGTTCTTCCAGCCAGTGCAGACATCAGACGACACAGCTTGGAGGGGTGGACAGGGTGGAATTTCCAACCCATGGCAGTATTATGGCAGAGGTGAGCTGCGACCACCTGTTCCACCGGGGGAAGCTTTGAGTGGTGGGATGTGCCGTTTTCATAGGAAAACTCTTGCATAACGACATATTTAAAAAGACGCATATCACGCAAGCAGCTCTTTAGCTAATATTGTATATATATATATATATATATATATATATATATATATATAAAGGGTACAGTAACTCCAGCCGGAGCACTGTGGGAAGTAGGTAGGAGTTTCACTGAAGCGCCACGTTGATCAACGACGAGCGTCTAAAGCGAAGAACCAATTCACTGAAAGCTTCTTCGACAGCGATGTGGAGAACTCTTCACTGGAACACACGGGGGATCGGAAAGCCTCTCGGTGCAGGCGCTGATCACAGGCGATAAGTCATCCTGTTCGCGTCTTGCTGAGAAGTTCCGTCCGCTGTAAGTGTATTTTGATGGCGAAGCAGACAGTGTTCCAAGATGAAAACGAAGTTTGCAGTCTTGAAGGAAGAAAATTCTGAAGAAATGGTGACTGAGCGCCCGCTTATATAGGCCTACTGCACGCCTAAAGGGGTGAGGCTCAGACACCAATGCCAATCAGAAGATTGGTGTGATTGTATAAAGGTTTCAACAAGGTCATGAGAAGGACACTTCCCATAGTGCTTACAGCAATGTCGAGTGAACTGATTCGAAAGGGAACTGGTTTCTCTACAAGCTGCAGCAATGATGAAGAGTTTGTTGTTGATTTACTCAACGACAAAGAAAACATTCGAGACACTTCACAAACTATTTCAGTTCACCTTCTGGATGAGTTAACTAGCAGTATTATCATGTGTACACAGTATGAGGGGTGATTAGAAAGAATTGAGTGTTAAAAATCATATTAATGGTTAAAACGTGTTATCATTTGAAATCAAAATGATTATATGCCACTGCCACGCATAGTAAATTTTTTTATTCACTGCTGTGTACCTAAATTTGCTCAAAACATGTTACTAATTAAACGTGACTGCATTTAAATGGCCAAAGAGTCTATACAATGCAAGAAATACAACACCTCACCCAACGAACCATCTTCAGTCTGACCCATTATAAGATACTAATACTTGTCAAGGACAGCTGTTAATGACTATTAACAATTGCACAGAAAAAGTGATTTTGAGGAGACAATACCATGTTTTTGATGTAATGTTTACCAGTGTAATGATCGCCAGGCAAATTATTTTAAGGGGATGGAGTTCGGCTGGGGCACCTCAATTTCAGGAGTGGTGCACGGAGATGGAGAGGGTGGCGGCTTTTGTAGAAGTGTCATTTAGAAGACTGGGTAACTTGAGATTTGTTTGTTGGGAAATGGGGCAACTATCTGGAGTTTTTGGGGGGCTCTCGGGGAGGGGCAGTGGAGAGAGAAGTATAGGAATAAATGTGTGTGATTATATATATATATATATATATATATATATATATATATATATATATATATATATATATATATATATATATATATATATAATTTATTTATTTATTTTTTGCTTTTTTTTGTTGTTGCTTTTTTTGTGTATATACTCATGTGTGACCACAGGAATGATTGTTGAGGGTCAAGGCGGGGTTGGGGATTGGGAGGGGAGGGGTAATTGTGGGGTTTAAATGTTGATTCTATGTATATATGATTTGCTTTTCTCCAACAGGCTGCCCAATAGATACCTACTATGGGCCACCCCAAAGGTCCTTAATATGGGCCAGAGTTTCCTGTGAGTGGAGGCACAGAGGTTCCTGGCATGGGCTGCCCCAGAGATCACTAATATGGGCCGACCCAAGGAATTCCAGACAGTGACACCCCATAGATCCTAGTCATAGCTGTCGCAGAGGTCCCTTCCACAGTGGCCCCAGAGGCTTGAGCCAAGTGTGCCCTTGAGCTCTCTGGGAACAACGCCTGTTGTGAAAAGCACTATACAAATAAATTTGACTTGACTTGATGTGTACATGCAATTTTATTACACGTTTGATTTTCTAAAATGTATTTTGACACCTGTGCAATGTATTGCGTTGACTTCTTGTAAATAAAAACCCTGACCAAAGAACTACAAAACCAGTACCAACTTGGATAGGTAAGTGCTTTTTGTATTGAAGTTTTCAAAATGAATGTTTGTAACATAACATAATATATGTTATATATGGTGTGTGTGTGTAGTAATAATAGTAATAGTAGCAAGAGTTTGTGAATCTGTCATGCAAATGAGTCAATGTGTTTCCTGACAGGATACACACCAGTGCCTAGTAGGCAAAAGAAAAAAACACAAACATGCATACAGACAAACACACAAACACACTGCTCCCAGTGGCACTGGTTGGCAATCAACAACAGGATATGCCTGTTAAAGATAGGGAAATGAAAACTGAAAAGATATATGGAGCAATTCACATGAGAATAAACTCCCGTCAGTGTTCCCTGTCCCCTCTCCATCCACAAACTGATAGACACAGACATAAATCACAATAAGTGCTCAAACAGCAGGGCCACTTTTGGAGACTCTACACCAGAGACTTGAGCCTAATCAAGTGTGTTACACAAATCCTGTGTTCACACCTGCCATTCGCATCCTGTTGACAAGCTCCTCTGTACAGAGAAGTGATTATGTCTTGGCCAGCGAGTCAAGCTGAATAAAGGTGAATCTGATTAAGTATGAAAAAAAACCCATCATATACATCATTGTTAAAGGCAACTTGGAACACAACTCAAGTAATACTTGTATATTAAGATATTATTTATTTATAAAATATTTTTTTATTTAAAAGACATTGAAGTTTTAGTTTGTCTCATCTTGCTTACTCACACTTTTCTCTTTTTATTTTTTACATTTAAAATTAACCTGGTTAACAGCTCTGATTCTGATGCTATTTAACAAATATAAGTTAATATATTTTTAAATAAATGAACAAAGTTAATAATAGTAAGATTCCAGAGGTGATAAAGGAAGCCCTCATTGTAAAATAAATACAAAATAATAAGAGTAATTTAAAGATAAGATCATTTACAGATACTTGGTGAATGGGCAGCTGGGGGGTTGCCTGAGGTTTTAGGGGTTGCAGGGGTCTGCTGTGTGGCCAATAAGGCTGTTTACAATGTCTGTGTCATAGAACAGTTCTCACGAAAATCTCTGGGGCATCCAGGACCATTAAGAATGCTGTTATTGGCTTCAGAGACAATGCTGAGAAAATATCACATAGGGATCACAACTTCAATTTTACCTGGTTGCTTTGCAGTCTGACTAATGCTGAGCTGAATACCACTGACATGGGTAGAAATTAGGTATGTAACAGGTTTGTTCAGTCATGTAAGGAGGAAATGGATCGCATTTCAGCTGTAAGCACCATCTCAAATATTTGCTTTTCAGCACACACATACAGCTTCCAGCTCGGCTCTCTCTCTCTCCCCTCCGGCAGTCTGGATTGCCCTTTAAATCCCTCTTCACTCTCATTGCAAACACAAAATAGATGTTAGAGGTGATTTTCCACAGGTGCCAATCCTTACCATACTCACTCTCCCGGCCTCGCTCTCCACAGACGTCGCTCGGCTACGCCCCTACCACCACATACCCCCATCGCCTGACTCAGGCCGGGGAGCCATCCCTTACCCCCCCACCCCAATTCCTGGAGAGGAAATCCACAACAGCCATCTGTGCCCCTGGCCAGTGGACCACCTTGAACTTAAATGGCTGGAGAGCTAGATACCAATGGGTGATCCATGCGTTGGTATCCTTCTTGCAATGGAGCCACTGGAGCGGAGTGTGGTCCGAACAGAGGGTAAAGCACGTCCCAACAGATAGTACCAGAGAGTGAGGACCGCCCACTTGATGGCCAAACACTCCTTCTCGATTGTCCTGTACTTAGTCTAGTTTCCAACTCTCTGCCCATGTTCTCGACCACAGAGGTCGTCTCAGAGTCTCTGCCCATGTACACGACCACGGAGGTCGTTTCCAAGTCTCTGCCCATGTACATGACCACAGAGGTCGTCTCCGATTCTCTGCCCTTGTACACGACCATGGAGGTCGGTTCCAAGTCTTTGTCTATGTTCACGACCATCACGGTCATCTCTGAGTCTCTGCCTATGCCCACGACCATGCCTACGCCTTCTATGGCTCCGCCCCTTGAGCCTCCCATGGCTCCGCCTTCCATGGCTTCACCCTTCGAGCCTGCCATGGCTCCGCCTTCCACTGCTTCGCCCCTCGAGCCTGCCACGGTTTCACCCCTCGAACCTGCCACGGCTCCACCTTCTACGGCTTCGCCCCTCAAACCTGCCACGGTTCTGCCTTCTACGGTTTCGCCCCTCGAGTCTGCCACGGCTCCGCCTTCTACAGCTTTGCCCCTCGAGCCTCCCATGGCTCCGCTTTCCACGTCTCCGCTCTCCGAGCCTTCCACGGCTCCGCCTTCTATGGCTTCAACCCCCGAGCCTCCCATGGCTCCGCCTTCTACGGCTTCACCCCCTGAGCATACTACAGCTCCGCCTTACACGACTCTGCCCTCTGAGTCTTCCACGGCTCCAGTCTCTAGTCTGTGGTCGCCACCCAGGCCTCCTGATCCTTTTTCAGCCCTGTGGCCACCAACCAGGCCTCCTGATCCAGTCCCTACCCTGAGGTGGTCTCCTTGGTCTCCTGGCCGTCTGCCTGATCTGCTCTGGTCTCCTTGGTCTCTCGGCCATCCACCCAACCTGCTCTGGTCTCCCTGGTCTCATGGCTGTCCGCCTGATCTGCACTGGTCTCCTTGGTCTCTCGGCTGTCCACCCGATCTGCTCTGGTCTCCTTGGTCTCCTGGCCGTCTGCCTGATCTGCTCTGGTCCCCTTGGTCTCTCCGCCATCCACCTAATCTGCTACGTTCTCCCTGGTCTCATGGCTATCTGCCTGATCTGCACTGGTCTTCTTGGTCTCTCGGCCGTCCATCCGATCTACTCTGGTCTCCCTGGTCTCCCGGCCTTCCACCTGTTCTGCTCTGGTATCCTTGGTCTCCGGCTCCATCTTGGCCCTGCCTCCCTGACCAGCCTTCCTTGGGCTTCAGGAGCTGCCCATTAGAGGGGGGGTTCTGTCATGATTCACTGTTGTTTGCCTTGTGTTTCTCGCTCGGCATCAGTGTGCAGAAATGCTGCCGGTGCTCTTCTGGGCTGTGGCCGACCCATGGTAGGATGGCTGTCTTCAAATTAGAATAAACCAGGAGGCTGGAAACTGGGAGTTGTTGTGCCGCGAGTTGGGCTTCCCCCAACAGCAGGGGTTGCAGTTTGACCATCCAATGCGAGTGCGGCCACTTTAGGGCTCTGGCTGTGTGCTCGAAGAGCTCCAGGAAGGCCTTCGGGTCATCCTGTGGTGCCATTTTAGCAAGAGTCACATGGGGTCCTGCTGCTGGGGTTGCAGCTGAAGCCCCCTCCTGAGGCAGCAAGCTCCGCAACACCTGCCGGTCCTCACTTGGGCCTGGAGGGGCACCTTCTCCTGCTGATCTGCACTGAGAATGCTTCTCCTGCTCCTCCCGCAGCTCCATGACTTGAAGACTCCTTCCAGCAGCGAGGATGTCATGGCAGTGTATCCCTCCTCTTCCCGGGTTTCAGCACCAGTGTAACAGGTTCTTTCGGTCATGTAAAGAGGAAACAGGAGCCAGGTGAACACTCCAACGTCAAACTTTTATTAACAGAAAAGATCACTTTTCAGCTATAAGTACCAACTCAATTAATTGCTTTTCAGCACACACGCACAGCTTCAAGCTCAGCAATCTCTCTCCCCTCCGTCAGTCTGGATTGCCCTTTAAATCTTTCTCCACTCTCACAGCAAACACAAAACAGCTGTTAGAGGTGATTTCACAGAGGTGTCAATCCTTACCGTACTCACTCTCCCGGCCAGATGTCACCACACTAATGTGTCATAAATGGGGACAATTGTGTAATTTGACAACTTATTTTTCTATTAGACTGTCTGCTGACCAGAAAGATGAGTAGATATATAGGGGACACTGGGGCTAGTTGTCACTCTTTTTACTCCAGTGAACATTTTTCAGGGTAGGTTTATTTTCTAAAGTTAATTTCTGCATAGCCACAAGTCTTGGCAGTAAGAAAACTATTGTACATTTTCACTGATATTGGCCAGGAAAAAAGAAACAGTTCATTGAACACATTTTAGCCTTTTAGCATTTGACATGTTGTCAAACTATATGGGGTAATTTGTCAAAATGCAACCTGCCATTGGTGTTGGTTTCATATGAATTTTGGGTGGGTATATAAAAATGTGACTTTCAAAAAAAATGTGACTGGACTTTTATTAAAAAATAAATAAATAAAAAAACACCTTTGTCCTAAGAACACATTTAAACTGTTTGATAAAAATCTATTTTAAAAATATAGTTGACTCTTGCCTTAATGTATGCCAGTGTGGTTTGAATATGTTTGTTCGCTTGTTTACCCAAGAGCTTGGGCTGAACAATCTGGATGAAAAATGTAATTGCGATTATTTTGACAAATATTTCTGTTGCGATTTGAATTGCAATATGATTACATGTTTAGAAGTAGTATATGCACATCTTGAAAAAATGCAGGTGCACAGCTATAACTTAATGCTCATAGAAAAATTTGAAATGCTGGTACACTGGAAACCTTTCCAATTTATTGGTCTTCATCAGGTCAAACAAACTAATCATTGGTAATACTTTACAATAAGGTTCCATTTGTTAACATTATTTAAAAACATTAGTTAACATGAACTAACACTGAACAATACTTATGAAGCATTTATTAAACTTAGTTAATGTTAATTACAACATATAGTAATATGTGTTTAAAATCAAAAGTTGTACTTGTTAACATTAGTTAGTGCACTATGAACTAACATGAACTAACAATGAACAATAGTATTTTTATTAACTAACATTAACAAATATTAATAAATGGTGTAAAAAAATATATTGTTAATTGTTTGTTCATGATGGAACCTTATTGTAAGGTGTGACCTAATCATCTTTTCAGAAAGAATTTAGGTCGAAACATTGTCAATAAATTGTAATAGTTAGCAGTAGGGGTGTGACGATACACTTAGCTCATGAGACGAGACGATACACGATACTGGGTTCACGAGAACGAGACGAGACGAGACGAGACGATATTTTAACACTATATACACTACCGGTCAAAAGTTTTGAAACACTTACTCGTTCTTTACTATAATTTTTCTTCTTCACATTTTAGAATAATAGTAAAGTCATCAAAACTATGGAATAACATAAATGGAACTATGGGAATTATGTTGTAACTAAAAACCCAAAATAAACCAAAACTGTGTTATATTTTAGCATCTTCAAAGTATTCACCCTTTGCCTAGGATTTTCAGACATGTACTCTTGACATTTTCTCAACCAACTTTTTGAGGTATCACCCTGGGATGCTTTTTAAACAGTATTGAAGGAGTTCTCATCTATGTTGGGCACTAATTGGCTGCTTTTCTTTATTATTTGGTCTAAGTCATCAATTTCAAAAACTTTTTTTTTTTTTAAATACATTTTAATTTTGTAATGAAATAAATTAATATGGTGGCACAATTATATTTTTCTCTACAAAGCTAATTTCAAACATTTAAGCATACGCCTTCAGATCAAAAGATTTTTAAGATCACGAGAAACATTTCAGTCAAGTGTTTCAAAACTTTTGACCGGTAGTGTATATGACTGGAAAAATAGTCTTTTATTCGACTGAAAGTCACAGAATACAAAACAATGCAGGTGCATTTTGAAATGTTTTAACTAATCATCTTGTAATGAATGTCACTTCAGTTCTACTTTCTGAGTATGAATTATCATAGGCAGTAAAAGCACTGTAAAAGGTTTTGCCACAAACTCAACTGACTGGCTTCTCTCCTGTATGATTTCACATGAGTCTCTTCAGACCTGGTTGATTTTAGTTGAGAGCTGTAGTGGTTCTGTAGGTGTCTTTGCATAGTGCTTGTGTTAGCCGCGGTGTACGACACTATTTTCTTACAGTGCTTACATATTGGCTGTCTCTCTTTTGGAAGGCTGTGTCCTCCGGAGGTCGCAAATGTCAGCCGCATACGTCATCGAGGCTGTCTCGTTTCATTTTTATTTTTTTATCGATGACGTATGCGGCCGATAAATGCGACCTCCGGAGGACACAGCCTTTGTTCGTGTCTCGTCTGTCACTCTGTCGCCGTTTATTGTTTCCACCGGGTACCTAAAATGCTGACACATAAACGATTTAAAAATGGTGGGGGCATCTTCTATGCTAATTTCACCCTCACACTCCGTCATGCTGATATCGTGAGACAGCTTTTCACCTCAACGAGAAATATCGTCACGTTAATATCGCGGGATCTCGTGGCAAGAAATCTCGTCACACCCCTAGTTAGCAGTGTGCCAGCGTTTCTCATTTTTCTATCAACTGCAATATGATTAACATAAAAAAGTGTAAGTGATTCCTTTTAACCAAAATTAAACCATGTTTTGCCCATGCTCTGCTGCCTATCAGAAATACTGTTCTAGAATGGGTATTCACACAGTCCTCCTAAAAAGAACCAAGATAAATAAATAAACAAAACAATGAAAAACAGGAAATAAACATCACAATCACATTGCATCTGTATTGTTTTTGTCCAGCTCACTTTTCATCATTATTTTTTTGAAAACCAGTCAACTTGAATATTATATTATTGTTATATAATAATAATAATAATAATAATAATAATAATAATAACATTGTTAAGACATTATTATAGAAATATATTAATACTGAATACAAATAATAATACTAATAATGATTAATAATTTATATAATTTATTTATTTAATAATTTCTTAACTTGCGGCATTGTGGCATTGCTTTGCAGTCTGGTTAAACCCTCAAGTCTTTATTTTGGTGGAAACTTTTATTTTGCCGTAAAACTGAAGGAGGTTTCTGTTGTTTGTAGTTGAGTTGACAAAAGCCTTTAAATGCAGTGAAATGCTCTTATTTCCCTTTCTGTTCACAAAAAATAGTGTCATGGGGTTATTTTAGATTTGTATAGTAAATTGTAGTGGCCAAACATGAAACCGAAATTATGAAAGTAAGTAAATCTGGAGCTTTTTAAATATAAGGTGCTCAGCGCACATTAGCACACCGAACTGAACTCAGAGCACATCTGTCACTTAGGGCACCGGAAAAACGTGTCTATAGAGCACAGAACCACATGTGTAATACAATGACCCCCTTAACATGTATTTAAGAAAGCACGACACACTTCAGTCAAAACACCTGTGCACAAAAGTGCAGCAGATCTGGCAGCACATTCAGACTATTATTTATTTAACAAAATTGCAGCCCTCGCAGATTGATAATCGCACTGGGTCATATCGTGATTCTGATTTTTATTTCAATTAATCAATCAGCCCTATCAAGAGCTATGACAAAAATATAACTATAGTGAAAATTTAGTTTGGAGGACAGAATTCATAATTAAAATATTCTAATTTAAGAGGGCTTTGAACTAGTCATGAGAGCGCAATTTTCGTGCCAGCCCAAAGCGTAAGTGGGCGTGGATAGGAGTGTTTACACTATCTTTAGGTGTATGCCCGCAAATTGTGGGTGTATTGTATGTTAATGAAGTGGCGCAAAGCACAATTTGCTATTTTTCTGAGAAATAGTTTTTAGAAGCGCATCTGTTTTCAGCACACAGTCTAAAATGAATTCCTGAATTTGCAGTTTGGAGATTCCACCAGCAGGTGGTAATGAAGTTCATGTCCAAATGCTGAAAATATAGTGGAACATGAAATTATGTCCCTGACAATCACTGTTGTAGCCGTTTTATGAAACAATAATTTATTAGATTTGTGTAAAACCTTCTAAAGGTCATGGTTTATTTTTTAATTATTGTAACGTGGTTCACACGATGGGCAAGGAGGAGGTGGGAACCGCCAGAACAGTCAACATAACTTTATTGACATAAATAAGGTTAAACAACATAAACACACAGACACACACACACAGCAGCCGCGTGTGTCTCTCTCTCTCTCAAACTGGCGCCTCCGGCTCGTCTTTATCCCCCTCCCAGCTGATTAGGACAATTCAGCGGCGGGGTTGCATCTTCACGGCTTGGCCACACCCTCCTCCTCGTCACAGTTATTATTATGTTTATATTTACAATTGTATTTTTATGATCTAATTTGTATTAGCATTTTTTTCCCCACCTCTCTTCGTAGAGTGATTTTTAAGTAACTGCAAAAAAGGCCTGTGGAAGAAGTTGGAGAGGGTGAAATGTTTGGATTTTACAGTAGATATGGGATTTTTTTACCACATTATTTTGATTATGTTTTTGTTTCATTTAAAGTGTAATTTGAATTTAGAAATATTTTTGGTTAAAAATGTTTTTTGTGTTTCAATCATTTAATTCTGAAAGCAAAATCGACTGGTGGAAGTGAAGTGCCAGTAAAAATCCAGTCTTTCCTGAAAGGCCGATACAATCACTGTTAATACTAACCATGATTTGTGTATCACTTGAACAATATGATTAATAATACTTACATTCTCTGTAATTTAACAGAGATAACATCCAAATTCTGATGGGAATAACATTTTCCATTTGTATTAAAGGAGCATGTCACTGTAATAGAAATATGCCTGATATTCAACAAGTATGCAGTTAATGCGCAAAAGAACGTAAGTCCATATTTCTATTCTTCTTATTCATTGCATACAGTCCATTCACACTACCATCTTCTTAAAAATGTGCTTTCTGTGTTTATATGGCTGGTGTTTGACAGGGAATGGACTTCATAATAGGATACAGATGGGGCAATTACCAGAGAAGGACCTCAGAATGAAATTGCACTTGACCCAGCCAATTAGTGCTTTGCAACTCATTTGCACTTAGGCTTAGTGCATGCTTGCGCAAAAATACCAAAATACCTAAACTTAATGGCCATGCTCACTGACTTTGGCCGTATAAATTGACATGTAGCACTGCGCTTAGTGCTAAAGCTCTTAAAATTGGGCCCGAAAATTCTAAAGAATAGAGTTATTGTAACCAAAAATATTTTCTCTGGCTTTCTATTTATGTACAAACTAGCTTTAGAATATAAAATAGCTGCCTTTGAGTTCATTTCAAACTGTTTTAACCACAGAGGACTACTATTATTCTGTAGGCTGTCAAAAATGTTGTGTCTACTGAAAGGTGGACCAGAACACATTTGGCTGGAAGTCATGAACCACTTAAGCTGCTGCATGCTAAAATTTAAATACACCAAGAAATTATTTTCATGACCTGTTACATATCAATGTCATTGTCATCGGACAACACAGCAAATAATTATGTAAACTGAGTAAGGTGAATTATGTGTTTCTGTTTCCTATACAAACAGGTCACTACAATACATATTACCTGTTTGTATATGTGTAAACATAAATGTTTGCAGGTGGCACTTAGTTCAAATGCTTTAAGTATCCCAGCAGTGACTCAGTATGTTATTTTGACTGGGAAAACAACCCCAGATGTCCAAAGCAGGAAAAGTACACAATAGAAACTAGGAGGGAAACAGTGAGTAGGCCTAAGTGGGGAAAATTGGTAGTCAGGAGAGGAAGATGAGAATAGGGGAAGGGGTTCGAAGAGCATTCAGCTCAACAAACAGTCATCTTCTTTTTATAGCTAAAATCAAATGACACAAATTCCTGGAAGTTTCTGACTGTCTGAAAGGAGTTTATTTGGTGACTGTGTCCGAAACAAGCACTCGCTTTGGGAATATCTTGCTTGGGAATATTGATGGGAATTCTGAGGGTTAACAGAACTGGAGAGGATCTGGAATGCCAAGGGCATGCAAAAAATGAGAGACAAAAATTTAACTCAAGTCGGGGGAACAAAACGACAGGAAAAGTGGAGCGATAAAGGAAAGCTTGTGTGAGAGGAGGGGTTATTTTAAGAGATGGCTTTCCGGAAGGTGAGAAAACTGAAAAAAATAAAAAATCTTGCAGGAACAAACAGTGAATTGAGACATACAGGGGAGGTGAGGGTAAAGAAGAGGGAGGTTGTGTAGAAAGTGTGACCATTTTGAAGGTTTGGGAAAGAAACACATACAGTATAAGATATATTATCATCTAGATGTCACATCTGCACCAGTTTAATGGAGAATTGTCCACTTGGAGAAAGGTACACATACATTACATCCACTAATTTATTATTATTTAAAATGAAGAGGGGTAAGACACTGAGGCCACACCTGCTTACTTAACCCCGCCCTCCACTTATCAGTTAAATATAGAGTGAATGCAGAGGAGATCTTATAACTTACATGCACTTGTCAAAGCAAAACCAAAGACCAGGTGGATCTTAATTAGTTCTTTTCATCAGTACGACACTGTTTCTAAGGATTGTTGTTCAGGACAAAAAGTGGGAAGTGAGTTCATTTTGGCTATTGTTATCCTTTGAGCTTGGTATGTGTGGTTTGATGGGTTGGTGAATTAGCATAAATAAATGTAAAAATATCTACAAAATATAGTATTTTTCAAAATTATTTGAAGATTTTATTGGTTACATTTCATTGAGCATTAAGAGATGTTCTGTACCTCTGCTCTCTGCCTGTTATATTATTAAAACAAACTGTGTTTGAATTGAGGGGAGCTGGGGGGTCACAGGCCCCCTTAAGAGTTAAGGGATGCCCGATGAATATGCTTTGTTGAATTAAAAAAAAAAATAAATAAATAAATCATTTAAATTATTGCCCTGACCTAACATGATTGTTTTCCGTCCATCCAATCCGAACCAGTGATCTGAATTTGGGGCTGGGGTGGGGTATAGGGGCATTTTGAGGATCCCCAAATGCCCCGCACAATTTGAACACTTGAAAAATGATTGGGATGACATTGATGATGATGATAATTTATGTTTAGGCAACTTTGTTACAGTGTTTTACAGTACAAATGCCAAATTTGATGCATTTTACATAAATTCTTAACAGGTTTTACAATTATGGAATTGACTGTTGTGCTGTTGCTGACCATACCTTTGAGCACAGCCTCACCAGTGAGACAGACACAGAGGTGTGTGCATTTTCATCTCACACACACACACACACACACACACACACACACACACACACACACACACACACACACATATATGTTGGTGCGGCTATCCTTATGAGGACTCTCCTTAGACATAATGATTTTTATATTGTACAAACTATAGATTCTATCCCCTAACCCTAAACCTAACCTCACAAAAAACTTTCTGCATTTTTACATTTTCAAAAAAACATCATTTATTATGTTTTTTGAAGCTATTTGAATTATGGGGACACTAGAAATGTCCTCATAAACCAAATTTATAGCATAATACCCTTGTAATTACTAGTTTGTAACCTAAAAAAATTTCCTCGTAAACCACCCAAACCCGAACACACACACACACACACACACACACACACACACAAATTCACTGTATATTCACAGCTATACTATATGTACTTTCAACAGAACACACACAGACAGCCTCTTACAAGTAAAGAGCATACAGAGGTCAAGGGCTGAAACCTTGGTTGGGATTGACAGAGAGAATTTATTAATTAACACAGATACCAAAACGACCGGCAAACCAGATCCAGATGCTGCATCTACTCTGCTTCTTCAAGCCATCCTTAAAAAAGCCAGAGAGTAAGTGTACCATTTAAATCTCAATTGTGTGTTTGCACATTTGATATGCAAGATTATATTCAGTAACAATAACACTGACATTTAAAAAAGCGAGGGGAACATAATCCAAAAACTGAATGATTTAGACATTGCAACTGGTAGGTGTTATCTACTTCCCAGGACTAGAGGCCTTCTTCCTCACATTGGTGGAATGCAGAGCCTAACCATCTGCGTAAAATTAGGACAGAGCACGGAGAAAGACAAAGAGCACACACAAGGCCTAATACAGCACATAGTCACCTAATATGACAGTAAAATCATCAAGAAATTCGATGTTTCAGTTCAATTATTTCATGAGGTAGATATGTTGTATGCAATGGTTGCTTTTACGAACCATATAAAAACATGGATAATAATAAGATCATAACTAAAATCTCTCTCTCATTCAGTTAATAATGACTGAATTAAAATAGAAACAAATGGTTATAGAATAGTTGATTAATTATGTAATAATTATAACAGATACACTATATGGCCAAAAGTTTGTGGACATCCTCTTCTAATTAACGAATTTGGTTACTCCATTAAATCCAGTAAAGAAAAATCTTAATGTTTCTTTATGTAATGGCTTGGGCTTTGTGTGCTTCCAAATTTGTGGCAGCTGTTTGGGGATAGCCCTTTTCTGTTCCAGCATGACAATGCCCCTGTGAACAAAGTGAGGTCCATAAAGAAATGGTGTACTGTGTCTGGCGTGGAAGAATTTGACTGGCCTGCAAAAAGCCCAGACCTGAACTCCACTGATCACTTTTGGGGTGAACTGGAACAGCAACTGTAAGTCAGGCCCCATTGACCAACATCAGTTCCTGACCTCACTGATAGCCTTGTGTCTGAATGAGAGCAAATCCCTGCAGCCATGTTACTACATACAGTATAGTGGAAAGCCTTCCCAAAAGAGTGGAAGCTGTTATTACAGCAAAGGGGGAAATTGATGTCTAAGGTTTTGAAATCAAATGTTCATCAAGCACATATGGTGTCCACAAACTTTTGGCCATATAGTGTATGTTGTTGTGAATAAATGCAGTACAATATAAATGCATATTCTCCAGGAGCCGGGCTAAATGAATAATCACTGTTATTGCATTCCTGGCATGGGCCAGACCCTCAGTCACCCCTCTGATGACATACATGTTACTTTCACCTTATTGTAAAAGGAAAACAGAATACTGATTAGTATAATAAGAATAAATGAGGATGATAAAAGATGAGATATAACTTGTAAGAGAAAAAGGGAATTGAATATTCACCCCTTCACTCCCCCCCTTTTTAGACCAGTGTGGGGATCTAAAATCAAACTCTTCGATTTAATATATTTATTTATTTATCTATTTTATTATTTTTTTTAAATAAGTAGCACACATGTGCCATACCTGTTAGTATTGAAGTGTTGGTTAGGGGTAGATTTTGAACTACTGTTGTATTTCTCTAAGGTTTTGCATTTAAAAAGTGTCTCTTTGGGGATTAAAGTTAATTGAAAAATACATTTTCCTTATCAACTTGTTTGCTGTGTTTTCATAGTCGGATGCTTAATGTCTGTGCTTCATAATGTAAGGAAGTATTGTATTTGAGGATGTGTTGTGAATTGACTAACATTATATGCACACATTCTGTAAAATACGAATAAAAACTGACATTATGGCGCTTTTACATTGACTGTTACAATCATCACATACATTACAGTTATACAGAGTAATGACTGCTGACATGTCGATGCTTAAGGTAAACATTCAAAGCTTTAGGCTAAACATTTTTGAATAAATCAGCAAAAGTGTTACAATTATCCCTGCTCTCCCCTATACACCGTGTCTAATCACAGATTAGTAGAAATGTAGAAATACTACATGGATTCATGTTTGACTTCTCTTTTGGCAGAAGGCGGGCAGCTCAAAAAGGCTGTCAGCTTGGGACATGTCAGGTACACAACCTGGCGAACAAGTTATACCATATGGGACAGAGCAACGGAAAAGACGAGTCCAAAAATGCAAATGATCCAAAGGGATATGGACGTTAAGATAACAGGACATCTTGGAGATCTTGCTCAAATCTCAGCATTTATCAAGAGACAGAATGTGTTTGACTGGTACTACTCAGGCTATAATGCACAAATGAAAAAGAAAAAGAGCTATAATAAGTTAACTATTGCATATTGTATTAACAAATTAACTATATAACATTTTGCATGTCTTTGATAGGCTTTCTTTAGGCTGCTGTTGAATCGTATGTAAAGATTGTACATAAAGATGACAAAAGTACTAAAATCAATAACATACAGACTTTATAAGACTTTATGGGTCACAATTTGTGGAGTCCAATGTAAAATTATATCCTATGACAGCTTTATCTTGCTCGTCTGCATAAGTCAGTTCAGGGTCATAAATTACCTTGGCTTAAATTAATTAAGGCTTCGAGCAAACAGTAAAAAAAAAAAAAATAAAAAAAATTAAATGTAACATTCAATATAGTTCAAAATATTCAATTCAGGCCTATCTAGTTATGGGTTTACTGCATCAGCAGGCACTGAAGTGACCTGTAGATATTTGTATTCACTGTCACAAGAGCGATTGTTGTTGTATGTGTAGCTAATACAGTATTAGTGGTTTTTCATAAGAAAAAGCTAAAATCAGCTCTAAAAACACTGAATGCGAAGAAAGCACTCTTAACTTAAAAAAGAGCTGTATAATCTAATATAGTGCCAATTATTTAAAATATTTTCTAGCAGAGTGTTTATTGTGTTGTGCTTTTGTGCATTATTTACTGCTACTTTTGTATGTAATGTTGATTTGATTTTTATAGGCAACAAAATCAATGTGTGATTCAGATTCCAAATTCTTCCTGACTCTCGACGGAATTGACTCCTCGTCTTCATTTATTTTTAATCAGGACGGGGCCATTGCAGTCGTTATCAAATATTAAATATAATTATTTTTCTCTTAAAGAGATTTTAAAAAGCATAACACAATGACATAAACTACCGCATACTTTTGTACAACTGACAGATCAATTTAAAAAATGTTTTACAACCTTACCTTAAAATGACCAATAAGAACCTCATTCACAAGTTGATTGGTTCTTAAGTTAAAACCCTATTTCACTGATTTGACCCAATCACAACATCATGTTTAAAAATAGTTGGAGTTGTCATACCAAAAGAATCCATTCCTTTTCTAGAGTCAGCTCCGACACAGTCAAAGAATCACCTCTTTCAAGAAACAGTTCACTCAAAAATTAAAATTCTCTCATCATTTATCACCCTCAGGCCAAAGATGTGACTTTCTTTTACTCAACACAAACAAAGATTTTTAGAAGAATATCTCAGCTCTGTAGGTCTTCACAACGCAAGTGAATGGTGGCCAGAACTTTGGAGCTCCAAAAAGCACATAAAGGCAGCTTAAAATTAATCTATACTACTCCAGAGGCTAATGAATGTCTTCAGAAGCGATATGATAGGTGTGGGTGAGAAACAGATCAATATTTAAGTCCTTTTTCACTATAAATCTCCACATTTGACCAGCACTGACCAGTAGATGGCAATATGCACGAAGAATACGAAACAAAAAAAAAAAAAAAAAAAAATAATAATTTGGAAGTGAAAGTGGAGATTTTTAGTACAAAAGGACTTAAATATTTGTTGCTTCTAAAGACATGGATTTAACCACTGGAGTAATATGGATTGCTTTTATGCCGACTTTATGTGCTTTCTGGAGCTTCTGAAAGTTCTGGCCACCATTCACTTGCATTGTATGGACCTACAGAGCTGAGATATTCTTCTAAAAATTTTCATTTGTGTTCTGGTGAAGAAAGAAAGTCATACACATCTGGGATGGCATGAGGGTGAGTAAATGATGAGAGAATTTTCATTTTTGGGTGAACTATGCCTTTAAGAGTCGAGGAATCCACACTTTAAGAGTCTACTCCCCATATCTAAGGAACAGCCACAATTGTTCAGAATGAGAATTTATATAAATAACCTGAAATTCATTTGAAGCATTTGGCACAAATGGTCATAGAGACGCTTAACGTCTATATGAATAGGCAAGCAACTCTTCTCACAGCTTAGTCTTTTTCACACACAAAAACAATGAGACCGAGATCAAGTCTCTTCCAGCCCTACCTTCGCTAACCACACCCTGCCAGCCGTTGTTACACCTGAATTCACAGGTAAACTGACAGAGAGGTCTCTTGCGATAACGGACTTCCTCATTCAAGAACGACATGGACGTTACGCGCAGCTGCAAAGTGCTTTGAAGGGAAACTTACGACAAACGCTTGTTATTTTATAAAGTACAAAACCACACGAAGATGAATGAGAAGGACATCGAAAAAGGCGGAGGGGGTGCAAGGTCAAAAACAGATCTGGTAGGTCTGTCAGAAAGTTGAATAGCTGCTGTGTAACAGAAGGAGCGCTTCTATGAGCATGCTGCTGGTGATGAATGCACTGTAGACGTACTAGCCTGCGTAGCACAGCATCGTAAATATTGGCTATGAGCAGGTCTGCAGGGAGTTTCTAAAAACAACATACCAAGGGGTTTACGCATGAACGCAGCGGCGTAGCTAGACCCTGGCTGATAGGGCTGAAGCCCCGGATCTTTTGTTAATAGCCCTGAATGTTTTTTTGTGATAAAAAAAAGAGTAAGACTTATTGTTTATTACATCAGGGTACAAAAGCAACAAGGCAGGCTGCAATTCTGGCTTCAAATGTAAATTAATTAATTCCGATCAGTGAGCCCAACTTGCATTATTTGACAGTTGGCATGTTGACCTGCTGTTTGGGCTAAAGTTCATGGTTATGAACGCCTCCAGTGGGAGCTTTCTATTTTTTCTCACAGGGGTACAGCTTTTCTGTATCAGAGGCACTGATGTTTTATTATGCAAGCCTTATTTCTAAATATATAAACTATAAGCCTCATTTCTAATCTTCATTTGCTCACAATCCACACACCAAGTAGATTTTTATGCATGCACCAGTCAACTTGTTCGGTTATTCGGGTTTAGTCAGGAGTCAGTAGGCTACGCGGGAATAAAGAATGCTTATTGCAAACACAACTCAGAATAGCAGAACAGTGAGCTATAAGTCTAAATAGCACAATACAAAGGTATTAAAATGATAAAATCTCACATTGAAGTCAAACAAAAGTTAGCAAACTGTCACTGCCTGTATATGTGCTCTGCCCGTGCTGGTTCACATTTCCATGTCATGTGCGTGGAGTTAAACTTCTGTGTTTCAATAGCCTCTTTGTGGTGCCTTGATTTTTAAATGGTTTAAAATCAAATGACATTGAACTTGTGCTTTTTTAAAAACAATCTGGAATCATGAAACCCAACGCTTTACAGATGTTAAAGAAAAGGTTGGTGGGAAACAGGAAGTTATGGTGTGGAGACTTTAATGCACATAACTGGTTATGGGGTAGAACAAAGATAGATTGCAATGGGGAAATAGTGGAACAATTTATGGAAGGTAGATCACTAGTAGGCTATGTTTAAACAGGGGAAGGCACTAGATTTAATGTAACAGGGAATTCAACATCAAGTATAGATTTAACAATGATCTCAAATGAGATGGCAGAGTCGTGCGAATGGTACGTGATCAGTGATACTACCACTGGGAGTGATTACTTCCCAATAATTTGCAAATTAATATTAACAGTTGTACTGTAGAACAGAGTGTTATTTGCAAAGATAATGGATGTATGAAAAAGCAGACTGGGACTCCTTTAATAATTATTGTGAACTAAATATAAATAAAGTGAACGAAGTGTCTGTGGAAACATTTTGCAGATCTCTTTCTTCTGTGATATTAGAAGTAGCAGTATTAGAGTATATACCTCAAAGGAAAGCAGGTCAGAAAATGAGTAATATACAGTGGTGAACAGAGGAGTGTAATAGAGCAATTAAGGAAAGAAACATGACATTCAAACAACTTAGGAAAAACATTTGTTGGTATACAAGGAAGCTAGGGCAAATGCAAGAAGAATGATAAAGAATGCTAAAAAAACAGGGTGGAGGAATTTTTGCTCAACAATAGGAAAAGGTACACCTATGGACAAAATTTGGATTATGGTACAGAGTATGAGTGGAAAAGGTTAAAATATATTTCAAATACCAGTTTTAGTATAAAATGATATAGTTGTAGTAACAGGTATACAGTAGATAAAGCAAACATATTAGGAAAGGTGTTAGAAAGTTTTCATATTATAGAACTAAGTAGAAGAATTATTTTAGGAAATAATCTATATATTATGAAGAAGAAAAATGATAGTAGTTGTTGTTTAGGTATGGAATTTACAATTACAGAACTAAGAGTTTCATTACGAAACTGTGCCAATACTGCTCCCGGACAGGATAGACTAAGTTACATAATGTTTGAACATTTGTCAAATAAAGTATTAGCATTGATACTTAAATTATATAATAAGATCTGGAAAGAAGGAATAATCCCAAAGGCATGGAAACAGGCAGTAGTAATTCCGATTGTAAAACCAAGGAAAGATCCAGCTAAACCTGGAAGCTATCGACCAATAGCATTAACTTCAAATGTAAATTAATGGAAAGAATGATAGTACAAAGGTTATCTCCTGATCTAGAAAGGAAGGGTAAATAGAGTAAATATCAGTGTGGGTTCAGAAGTGGAAGATTGACAATGGATGCTTTAATTAAGATTAGAAGTGATACAGAAAAAACTACTGGTATGAAAGAAATCATGGCTGTGGTATATTTTGGTATTGAGAAGGCATATGATACGATATGGAGAGAAGGTTTATTAATTAAAGCCGCAAGAATAGGAATAGAATGCAGAATATACAATTGCTTGTTGTTACAGATTTTATTTGATAGAACATTTGTGGTTCAAGTGGGTTCAAGTCAGTTGTCTGTATTTAATGCAGCAAATGGTATACCACAAGGGAGTGTTATTAGTCCATTGCTTTTTAATGTTATGGTTAATGATATATTCTGCAAACTTATGTCCTGGTATAGGATGTGCATTATATGCGGATGATGGTGCCATTTGGAAGAGAGGTCGAAACATTTTGCAGGTAATCTCTTGCATGCAGGCAGCCATCAAAAAGGTGGAACAATGGACTATAGACTGGATATTTAAAATGTCAAATAGTAAATCATGTTGCATGTTTTATACTCATAAAAAAGAAATCCCAGATCATTGTGAATTATTATTATATGGTAAAGCATTAAAACGGGTGAAAATATTTAAGTATCTAGGTGTTTGGTTTGATAGCCGATATACCTAGAAGAAACATATAGATGAAATAGACAACAAATGTAGAAAGATCTTAAATGCGATGAAGGCAATAGCTGGGAAAGAGTGGGGAGCTGAAAGAACAGCATTGTTGATGATATATCAAGCTATGATTAGATCTGTGTTTGATTATGGATGTATGATATACAGTATTGGGCTGCATCAATAACATTATTAAGACGATTAGATAGAATACAGTATAGAGCTCTTAGGATATGTTTAGCAGCAGTTAAAACAACACCGATTAATGCTCTACTGGTTGAAAGAATGAAATACCGTTGAATCTGCGCAGAGTGAAATTGTCCCTGGTATATTGGACATCTATGAAGAGTTATGCTGGAAATCATATTGCTACTGATGTATTAAATAACTATTGGGAATATGTAAATAAAAAAGAAAGGGGATTTGGATGGAGCATAAGCTCCTTGACAGAAAGGTATCAGATTGCAGAGATCGAGTGTGAGTGTCACCTGTATGAGATGTACCGTTTTGGACTTGATGTAGAAATTGATTTGGAGATATTAGAGAAGATAAGGGAATGGGAGGAAATGGGTTAATTTCAATATAATGTAAAGAAGCATTTTCAGGGAAAATTTTATGCAAGTACATAAGTATATACAGATGGATCAAAAGACCCAACTATAGGAATTACAGGAGTGGGAGTGTATATTCCAGATCTTGGTATAGCAATGTCAAAAAGATTAACGTCTGAGTTATCAATATATTCTGTAGAAATGGCTGCCATTATAGAAGGTTTAACGTGGGTAGAGGAAATAAGACCTGAGAGAGTAGTGATACGTTCTGATTCAGCATCCGTTTTAACAACATTATCAACCCGGAAGTCATCCAGAGAGGATTTGATGAATGAGATATTCACGTTGTTGTATCGTATACAAAGAACAGGAGTGGCAGGAGGTTTCTGTTGGGTACCAGTGCATAAAGTGATTTCTGGTAATGAAAGTAAAATTATTAGAATAAAGTTGTTGCATTGTGAGAATAAAGTAGTATATTAGAGGGAAAAAAATCTCAATATTAGGCTAAACAGAGGGTCATTATCACAACGATAGAACGGACGCCGAGCCAGAAGCTTCATTAATGCAAGAGATGGATGTGGAGGATGTAGTTAAATCATACGTTTAGTTTAGGATTTAGCTATAAAGAAATCCTTGATCTTTAGGCTCATCAGCACAGAGTTATTAGCATCCGGACTTTGCACCTGTTATGTAGGAAATATAATTTATTTATAATTTATTGTTGGTGCCAGATGGGCTGGTTTGAGTATTTCTGTAACTGCTGATCTCCTGAGATTTTCACACACAACAGTCTCTAGAATTTACTCAGAATGGTGCCAAAAACAAAAAACATCCAGTGAGCTGCAGTTCTGCAGACGGAAATGCTATTCTGAGATGCAGGTTGGCGCTGTTTTGGCAGCACGAGGGGGACCTACACAATACCAGGCTGGTGGTTTTAATGTTGTGGCTGATCGGTGTATATATATATATATATATATATATATATATATATATATATATATATATATATATATACAGGTGCATCTCAATAAATTAGAATGTCGTGGAAAAGTTCATTTATTTCAGTAATTCAACTCAAATTGTGAAACTCGTGTATTAAATAAATTCAGTGCACACAGACTGAAGTAGTTTAAGTCTTTGGTTCTTTTAATTGTGATGATTTTGGCTCACATTTAACAAAAACCCACCAATTCACTATCTCAAAAAATTAGAATACATCATAAGACCAATAAAAAAAACATTTTTAGTGAATTGTTGGCCTTCTGGAAAGTATGTTCATTTACTGTATATGTACTCAATACTTGGTAGGGGCTCCTTTTGCTTTAATTACTGCCTCAATTTGGCGTGGCATGGAGGTGATCAGTTTGTGGCACTGCTGAGGTGGTATGGAAGCCCAGGTTTCTTTGACAGTGGCCTTCAGCTCATCTGCATTTTTTGGTCTCTTGTTTCTCATTTTCCTCTTGACAATACCCCATAGATTCTCTATGGGGTTCAGGTCTGGTGAGTTTGCTGGCCAGTCAAGCACACCAACACCATGGTCATTTAACCAACTTTTGGTGCTTTTGGCAGTGTGGGCAGGTGCCAAATCCTGCTGGAAAATGAAATCAGCATCTTTCAGCAGAAGGAAGCATGAAGTGCTCCAAAATTTCTTGGTAAACGAGTGCAGTGACTTTGGTTTTCAAAAAACACAATGGACCAACACCAGCAGATGACATTGCACCCCAAATCGTCACAGACTGTGGAAACTTAACACTGGACTTCAAGTAACTTGGGCTATGAGCTTCTCCACCCTTCCTCCAGACTCTAGGACCTTGGTTTCCAAATGAAATACAAAACTTGCTCTCATCTGAAAAGAGGACTTTGGACCACTGGGCAACAGTCCAGTTCTTCTACTCCTTAGCCCAGGTAAGATGCCTCTGACGTTGTCTGTGGTTCAGGAGTGGCTTAACAAGAAGAATACGACAACTGTAGCCAAATTCCTTGACACGTCTGTGTGTGGTGGTTCTTGATGCCTTGACCCCAGCCTCAGTCCATTCCTTGTGAAGTTCACCCAAATTCTTGAATCGATTTTGCTTGACAATCCTCATAAGGCTGCGGTTCTCTCGGTTGGTTGTGCATCTTTTTCTTCCACACTTTTTCCTTCCACTCAACTTTCTGTTAACATGCTTGGATACAGCACTCTGTGAACAGCCAGCTTCTTTGGCAATGAATGTTTGTGGCTTACCCTCCTTGTGAAGGGTGTCAATGATTGTCTTCTGGACAACTGTCAGATCAGCAGTCTTCCCCATGATTGTGTAGCCTAGTGAACCAAACTGAGAGACCATTTTGAAGGCTCAGGAAACCTTTGCAGGTGTTTTGAGTTGATTAGCTGATTGGCATGTCACCATATTCTAATTTTTTGAGATAGTGAATTAGTGGGATTTTGTTAAATGTGAGCCAAAATCATCACAATTAAAAGAACCAAAGACTTAAACTACTTCAGTCTGTGTGCATTGAATTTATTTAATACACGAGTTTCACAATTTGAGTTGAATTACTGAAATAAATGAACTTATATATATATATATATATATATATATATATATATATATATATATATATATATATATATATATATATATATATATATGTATGTGTGTGTGTGTGTGTGTGTGTATATACACACACATGTATAATCTAAATTATCATTATTTAAATCTAGGGTTAAAATTGCAGTACAACCCTTTTTGTTCTTTTACAATTTACAGCCACTGTTTAGGTGGAAGTGAACACAAAGCTTACAAGTTTTATACAATCTAAATAAGTGATGAGGTGAAGGGTAAACAGGTTTGACTTGTTTTTCTGATAGAGTGGCTTCAAGTGACTCAGGACCTATTATTATAAAATGAAAGGTGGAGTTTGGATTAGGTGAGCTGTTTATTCACCTAAGCTTTGTGATGATGAGATTACTGTATATTTAGATGCTCATTCTGAAATTTCTTTTGCAATTACATTGTATAAGATTTGAGTATTACAAGCTTAAGCGTCCAAATGAAAGGCTACTCGCAACCGAATTTACCATAATGCATCTTAAGCATTTCCAAGTAAAACAGGATATGTAATGAGAAAATGTGGGGCAGTACTTCATTTCATTTACTGGGAATTGAGTGCATCAGTAAAAGTGTGTGTTACATAACAGAATGTAGCCAGGTGATTGGAGGGGAGGGGTTAAAAAGTAAGAGGGCTTGGTGATGTCAGCCAAAAAGGAACACTGTTTCAGAGGCAAAGCAAGTTATTTTATTTTTATAAAATATTCTGAGGGAAACCATTTGTTTTATTTGGAATAATAAGACCAAGAATCTGCATTGAGAAAGTAAATAGGGACTTGGAAAAAGTGAGCCTTTGTTTTGAGCTGAAACTGATACAGGTATCTGTTTGATGTGATCATTGAATTTATTGGATCATTGAGTTACTAATGTATTTTATAAAGCTATCCTTAAACAAACAAACAAACAAAAAAATCCCACAAACACTTGCTTAAGTATCAATATTGTCATTAAATGTTATTTTTATTTTTTTATTTTCAAAGTACATGTTTTCCAGTGCATTGAAATTATGTTTTTCTATTTAGAGCTGGATTTCAGATTTCTTTAAAAAGAGAGTGTGCACAACATTTGTGGAGGACTCTTTCAGGTGAGGTTGTCTTCATTTTTAAGTTGCATTCATTCCTGCTATGGGGCAACCACTGTACACATCAGTGTGAAGAGGGTCTGTCCAGCCAAACACATTCTCATAAAGAAACGTCACTATAGCGACTTTTTGGCTGCACCACCAAAATGTCACCCTTGGTCCATATTTTAGACGTAACTGTGGAGCCGCATTCACTAGTTTTTGAGAATTTTTGTCACATTTTGCAAAAAAAATTATTGTGACTACTTTATCTGCCAGTTACGTGTTTTATATTGTTGAGAAGTGGTTAGGTTGAGGGGTAGGCATGGGGTTAAGTGCCCAAAAATATCTATATTAGTAACAATACTAATATATTTATGATGTAAGACTAAGTGTACTGTAATAAAACATATTGCGATTAAATGCACACAATAATATTTGAAGATTGCTGAGCTTTTGATGGAATCTTCCGAACTGAGGTGAGAATATTATAACTGTGATGGTTCCTTTGGTGCAGGGAAAAGTGGCTATAGTGATGTTAACTTCTGAGACTGCCCTGTGTCCAACATTATACACATCAGAACATCTCAGCTGAATGTCACCTTCTATACATTGTAGCAATGGACGTCTGTGTCAGTGTGGGGATGCACGGGACACCCACCACTCAGTGGCACTGGGCGATTGCTTCAGCACGGCCATTGTTAGTCACTGGGACAGCGCACAGCACTCCTCCGAGCAGCCAACGGACGCCTTTGGAGAGCTGGTGTTTGCCGGAGCCAGCAAGAGACACAGCTATGTGAGTTCCAATTAAATTGGATAAAGATCTGTACAAATGGATGTAATTTTTGCTATAATGAGCCTTTATGAATCAAGGGCTGTTTATATAAACCTTCCTGGAATGTTGATCTTTTATGTCATAGTGAACTGGACCACATGGACTATGGAGCTAAATTATGGTCAGCTTTTTTGCTGTTATATAATATGTTGTATGCATGAAATCTAATAAAGGTACCTATTTATACAGGTACAGTTGGGCCCAAAAGCATGAGACCACCATTGACAATGCTTCTATTTTTCATTATTCTACATTAATAATGTTTTTTTCATTACAAATTATATTGTGATCATAACAATTTAACTGAATAATCAACAGAATTTGCATTATTGACAACATGCACTTGTTGGCATGGACTCCACAAGTTTGTGCAAAACCTGACATTCCAAATACTGTAGCATTGTGTGTGCTTTAATAGAAGCACCTTTTGAACACAAGAGTACCAAATGTCATGGTGAATGTTACAAATGTATCATATTTGATTAGTGACCTTGAAATAGTGCAGAATATAAAAAATTTGTCATTTACATGTGTGGCGAGCAGGGTGGGGTCGAGCAGCGTCTGGGCAGAGTGAGGCTAGAAGGTTAAGTGGTGAATGAGTTCCACCTGTGTGCCACACCGGTCTCGCGTTCCAGTGAGGGATGGTGGGAGTATTTAAGGAGAGGAGACAGCGGCAGACAGAGAGAGAGAGAGATGCATGAAGATGTGTTTGTGTGTTCGACGTGTCTGCAGGGAAGCAGCATGTGGAGTTGTTTTATGCTATGTTTAAGTGTAAAATAATTGTCTACGTGTTGTCAAGCCGGTCCCAGCTTCCTCCTTGCTCAATCTTGTCAACTTGTTAAATTAGATTTTGAATTCCAGATTTTCACTTAGGTCTCAGGCTTTAGGAACAAACTGTCTGAGTCTGAGACCTCATTGAAAGGCGTTACATAGCTTAAAACTTGTCACAATGTCACAAATTGAGATTCTAGTCTGTTGTTGTAATTTACAGATACTGTGTCTCATTCACAAATAACTGCATATGAGTTGTGTCCTTATGTGCAAAGAAAAAGTTAAATTTTCAGCCAGATTTTCAGCCAGTGCGAATGCATATAAATTACTTCTTACCCTTGTTCTAATGTTGATGAAGAAGTAAATGAAAAAATTTGGTTTGTATCGCGAGACAGTAGTTCCAGCTTCGGCTACTGGGAGTGGGGCAGTTTGAACATTCGGAAAACATACCTAGTGCTGTCGATGTTAACGCAAAATTCGTTTAACGCCACTAAATTTTTAACGGCATTAATGCATAATATGACCCTTTTAATAACCCGTAGTTCATGAGAAGCGAGTCAGTTGGTGGGAGACATTATGCTGATACCTGCACCAAGCATTTGATCAATGTAGCACAGCAGTAGAACGTGCCCACGAAGCACAGATAGAGCTCTGAACTTTGTAACATGATTGCAGTGGCAAGACAGCTGCCATTTATACACCTGCCTTGCACTGCGTGGCGCGGTACGAATGTTGCGAGGCGCGGTGCGAGCGCGAACTGAATGTGTGAGCGTGAGGCGATCTTCTGTGTTCCGCGACTGCTACTGGGTCCTTGAACCGTGCAAGTAAAGGCAGCCGGTGGAGTTTCTGGTGCCCCCCTAGAGAGTTGGTGCCATACGCAGACTGCGTTATATGCGTATAGGGAGCAGCGGTACTGAATACCGGCTAACGGAAACCCTGCTCCAACAACTTTGGGGGCGTGTTGACACGGGTTTCGCCCAGGGCGCCATACAAGCTAGAACTGCCACTGTTTAGAACTGACCCCCGAGATCAGTTCCTGCCGATCAATTCCTGCCATACAATCCATTTGCAAGCGCTGTCTGTGCTGGTTTATTTACTAAAGAAATTATGCAGATCAGGAAACGGCTAAAAAAAATCTGTGCTGAACGCCATGCAAGTTGTGTTCTTTAGGCATATTTCTATGACAGTTACACACGCCTTATATACCCATGAAAAATGTGGTTCTTGTCAGGATTTGGATGTAGGCTCCGTTAAATGAGAGAGAATGTAAGTATTATTAATCATATTGATCAAGTGACACACAAATCATGGTTAGTATTAACAGTGATTGTATCAGCCTTTCAGGTCAGGCTGTGGATTTTTGCTGGCACTTCCCTTCGATTTTGCTTTAAAAATTAAATTCATTTTTTGAAACACACACACACACACACACACACACACACACACACACACACAAAGACAAAAATATTTCTAAATTCAAATTACACTTCAAACAATATGAAAATATAATCAAAATAATGAAGTCCTATATAAAAAATCCTATATAAGTAGAGTGGTTGTGGCATAGTAGGCTAAAGCACATAACTGGTAGTCAGAAGGTTGCCATTTTGATCCCCACAGCCACCACCATTGTGTCCTTGAGCAAGGCACTTAACTCCAGGTTGCTCCAGGGGGATTGTCCCTGTAATAAGTGCACTGTAAGTCGCTTTGGATAAAAGCATCTGCTAAATGCATAAATATAAAAATCCTATATAACCACCTTTACCTATAGTTTAGACTTTGCGCTGAAAACAGATCTGCTTTTAAAACGTTTTATCGCAGTGTCCTATTTCTCAGGAAAATAGCAAATTGCATTTGCGCAATAACATTTCATACAATACACCCACAGTTTGTGCGCATACACCCACAGATAGTGCAAATACTCCCACCCGTCCACTTACGCTTTGCGCTGGCTCGAAAATTGTGCTTAGAATTAGCACTCTCATAAAAATTAGATAAGATGTAGCACTGCACTTAGCGCGGTCACGAAAATAGAGCCCTTCATGTTTTTAGGGCCTCGGAGACTATTTCTTTGCTTACAGTATATGTGGCTTCGGTTGGTTCTAAATTTGACTCTAATTTAGAATAAATGTAACTTAAATTGAACTTTTTAATGAATCATGAATTCTGCGTAAAAATGTTCACACATAAGTATACACAGAAACGTATGCATGGTTAGTAAATGAGACCCACTCTTCTTTGAGATAGCTACCATTCCTGTTTTGATTTTGAGTCTGTCTTAAACTTTTTCCGCAGTTTTTGCGTCTCTCCAGTAGCACACATCCTTCCAGGGTCTTTGAAATCATGAAAGTACACTGGAAACTAAAACAGCCCAATCTGGTGGTATCAGTGGTTGGTGGTGAGGGGAAGACAAAGATCAGAGGCTGGGTGCGAGACATGCTAAGGAAGGGACTGGTTAAAGCTGCACAGAGTACAGGTGCCCTCTCTTTCTCACCACACATTATATTATTCATTTTTTCATTGTTTATTTCTGCTGTCTCCTGTGCGGTCATAGGTATAAAAGTGGTCATATCTGGGTAGAAGTTTTAGATTTATTATTAGTTTTTTTTTTTTAGAGCCAGTCTCCCGAATAAGCTAGTTTAACAATATGCTGTTTGTTTTGCTCTTTTGTTTGTGAAAATTTGCAGATTTCATGTGTATATATATATGTCACCTGAATGCACTGAATAGACTGAAATGAGAAGTGTGTTATCACAGTAACTTTTGCTATTGTGCCCCTGGTAATGTCAACTGACAGAATCCAAGCAGTTATATGAACCATTCATTAATTTCTATTCTAATTACAAACCATTAAAGGCCCAATTTCCCAGACACATTAATTATTTAGGATTTAGGATTTTAATGTATCCATCCATCCATTCATCCACCCATGTGATGTATGTATACTGTACACAGGAGCATGGATCATAACTGGAGGACTGAAGGAAGGCATTGGCAGGTGTGTAGGAGAGGCTGTGAGGGATCACGTCACTGCAACATCTTTTGTCTCCCTCAATAAAGTAGTCCTTATAGGCATCGCTCCATGGGGTCTCGTACAGAATCGCCAACAGCTCATCAAACCTGAGGTAACACTGCAATATGTTGGCTACTGTCATGTGGAATTCATAGCCATTCAATGCCATTAAACTAGGATTTGCGCTTTTTCACTGATTCTGTTAGGGAAGTTTCCCAGCAAAATATTATGTCTCAAACACATCTCGTGACACTTGTTATCTGGATAATAACTACAAGGCCTTCCTCCTGGTGGATGATGGGACCATGGGCCGTAGAGGTGGTGAGGTCAACTTTAGAGTGCGTCTGGAGGACTACATTTCACGTCAACGGCCAGGTACAGTGAGGGTTAGAGTGAGTTGTAAGAACAGTTTTAAAATGTAGCATTACTGAAAACCATGCTCAGCCCCAGTTTCGTTCTAATTGCCATTCTGTAGCCAAATTATTACAGTTATATGGTCTGAGAATGTTTTGATTATTTGGCCACCTAATGGTCATTTGGAGCTATTGCAAGAAAAGAAGGAGTTTGTTGTATAAATGACAAAAATGAAGGTCATCTGTCAGAAGATGACAGATATTGAGAAATGCAACACAACTATGAGACAATTTGATAAAGTCGGACAGTGATTTAGTTAGTAAGAGGTCAAAGATTCAGAGAATATGTTTAATCTTGAAGACATCCTTTTTAATCTTTAATAATCAAACAATAACACTAATAATATTAAGGTATCCTTCAAAGTACTGTAACTTCAGTTGTGTGAAATAATTTGTGTGTAACACAACTAGGCAAAAATCAGTTGCATTGGAATTTCATTAGTCCAATGAAAGTTTTGCGACAAAATATGAACAATTGCACCATTAATTTTGACTGATTATTTCTATTTATTTCCTGATATATAGAATACGTTTTTAACTGATTAGATTTCTCTAAACTAAATTCAATACTGCCAAAATTTATATTAAAACAGAATTAAATTTTGCCATATTGCACCACAAATTTGTGAATTAAATGCACATTTCTATAGGTTGATTTTCATAGACTTTTAATATGATTACTTTTTTAATATAAGTGATTTGAGGTCAGCCGATAGTGGATTTTGCAGATACCAATAACTAATGTGTTGGAAAAGGCAGATAACAAGTTAATCAGCCGATAGTTTTAAAATTGATTTATTAAATGTAAAAAAAAAAAAAATCTTAGTCTTTCCTTACTGTGGCGGGCACAGACAAAGAGGCTACAAGAGTCCAAAATGAATAAAAGTCCAGGTGCAGTTTGTTGTGCAACCAAAATCCCAATAATAACCAGAAGGAAAAAAAATTATTGATGAATATTAGCAAGCTCAAAATACACTAGGGACTCTTATTTTGAAATGTCTTTGCTTTCTGCTCATACAAACACACATGGGAAACAAAACATGCACTCTTACAATCATCTGCAATGTATTACAATAGAAACACTATAAAATAAACATTGTCATGTGGGTTACTAATAAAAAAATAATAAGAAAAAAGGCAACTATCTGTGTTGATTCTTGTCGATAACCGACGGTTCCAAAAAGCAAATCGGCTCTAATTAATAATCAGTAAAATCTCTATATTTGTCAACCTCTATTATTCATTACTACCAACTTTGTTGTGTGCCTATAAAGTATATTGAATTGTAAATTGTTGATTAAATTTATAATGCATTCAAAGGGGCAATTATTAATCTCACCTAATGTTTATGGACATATCCTGTATGTTGTGTGTATGATAACGTGTTTATGGATAATCCCTTCTGAAAAATAAAATGATAACACTTTCTTTGAATTTCATTCCATTTTAGTTCTACATTCTTAAATTCACAATCGAATTGCAATTCTGCATTCTGTTTGCTACCTCAATTCAAAATCAGACACTGAACTGGAATTTTAAAGGCATTTCAATCAATTTCTGAACGGCACACAATCCTGTTGTGTAATTGTTTAAAAAAAATGCTATGAGGACTGAATGATATGCGGATTGATTACCGTTAACTTGTATTTTTATGTGCAGGCAGTGCAACCATTGACATTCCTGTTCTTTGTATGCTGATATCTGGAGAAGCTGCCATGCTAGAGGTGAGCAGGATATAGTTTTACAAAACACACGTTTCCCTCTCCTACATGTTAATCTTTTGCTTTCCATGTTTCTTCATCTCAGGCATTAGATGTCTCTCTTAAGACTTCTATGCCCTGGTTGGTCTTGGCTGGTTCGGGGGGGCTTGCCAATTTTGTGACCGACATTGTGGAGAACGTGCAGTCTGCTTCGATGCCTCCGGCTGGAGGTGCCGAGAAAGAAGAAGGGACTGCTAAAATTGAGCTCAAAGAGCGACTAGCAGAAAGAGTAAAGAAACATTTTCCTGCAGTGAATGAGACAGACAAACTTGTTGAAAAGGTAAATGTCACAGTGAGGATTCTCTTTCACTTGATCATATCAATCAACTACGGCATCAAAGACCAAAAGGGGGTAAAACAGTTGCAAAACTTATCACAGAGTTTTTTTTTTAATCAACAATGTTGACAAGAACTTATCACTTAATGCACTTAATTTATTTCTTCTTTGATCTTTAAAACAAATCATTGTTCTTTAAACCTTATAGGTTTTAAGCATCTACCAGAACAAAGACCTCATCTTCATTTATCACGCAGAGCAAGAGGGGGCGGATGATTTCGACACTGTGTTGCTTAAAACTCTTGTTCAAGGTAAACTCACTCATCCACGGTATGCAGTTAATGATTGAGATGCACATGCACAGTGTGCTGTGATTTGATGTCACAATACATTAGTTATTGCTAATAACTGCTATCCCCAAATAATTTGAAAATCCTCCAGTGGATTTTGGTATTTATACATTCTCTTTTGATGTATGTCATTTCTGCTGTGTGTTAGCGAGTAAACACCGTGTTGCGGTGAGTACTAATCCTTACGCTGATGAGTTGAGGCTGGCTGTAACTTGGAACAGAGTGGACATTGCCAAGAGCGAACTCTTTAATGGAAACATCCAATGGAAGGTAGAGCATTGTGACATTTTTTAAATTTACTTTGACACTAGGATAATAACTTTATAATGTCTTTCATTAATATCATTAACAAATATTTATATATAGTGTGGAATAGTTCACCCAAAAAGGAAAATTCTCTAATATATAACTCACCCTCATGCCGTTCCAAACCCATATGACTTTCTTTATTATGCCGAACACAAAAGGAGAATTTTTAATGGGTAGTAAATGGTCATGAAAATCATATACTATATATATATATATATATATATATATATATATATATATATATATATATATATATACATACATACAGTAAACTATAATATTATAAGTTGAATGAATGTAATAATAACATTTTATGGTAAGACTCCTTTAGTCATAGTATAAAGTTTTTCAGTGAGCACGTTTACATGCACATTCTTACACAATAATGCTTAATAAGCTGACAACGAATATATTCATGTGAATGCATTAAACAGCATTCCTTTATCGGTGTAATGTCATAATCGGCGTAAGAATAAACCGGTCAACACAGGTAGATTGTTGCCCATTATACCGATTTCACATTGCATGTAAACACCATAACTGGCGTTCTTACCAGCCTATCCAATTGCGCATGCCTTCACTGTATGACGTCAATAGCGGAGAATAACACGATTATTTCAAATGTCATGTAAAAATAAAATTTCGAGTTTTTTTGGAGTAGTCAGCATATTGGTGTTCATGTAAACAGGCTTAGTCTTTAATAACTATAATTAATGAAAATTATTACAGTAAGGTGTAACATGAATAGAACTGTGGTGATAATCTGGTACTTTAACCTGGCACTTGCAGTATGAGGACCTGGAAGATACCCTTACTGATGCACTGGAGAACAATAAACCCCAGTTTATTCGTCTCTTCATTAATAACGGTCTGAACATTTTGGACTACCTGACTTACGGCCGACTGGAAAAACTTTACAAATCCATCTCTGAAAACTGTCTGGCCCACTCACTGCTTAAGAATTTACTAGGTGTCCGCTTGAATGAGTCCAGCACTGATCAACAAACCGATGTCAGTCTCTTTGAGGTGAGGATTAAAGATGAGATTTTACAAAGTATTTGTTTTTCTTATGACCAACATTTAATTTGCTCTCCCAAACCTTGTGAAAAAGAGAAAATGAATTATTCTGCTCAGCTTCCTTCCCTAGTCTTGTCTTAAAGCAAAAGTAGTCAGAAGTCAGTGTGATTTGAATTTCATTTGCAAAAACAAAAATCATGTTTAGCTGCTGAATTCCTGTTGAAGAATTACACTGCCCATAATCCTGAAGAGAGATCCACCAATCAGAGAAGTTGCTGTTATCATGGAAATAAGAATAGCGCCATACGAGCTCAGTAGCAGCGAATTACATTGTCTTCCTGCACTCAGAAACAACTTTTATATTTGTATATATTTGAATATTTTATAATAATCTTTACATTTATTGGATTTTATAATTCTATCAATTGCTTTAAGTCAGTAGTTTTTATATTGTTGTATTCTCATTTATGATTTGATTCATTTGCAGTGCTACATGGGAAGAGTAGTTACCGGTAATTCACTTATAAAATGATTGAAATACACAGTCATGTACCTTTGTGTTTTCTCAGATTTTCAAATAATTTCAAATACATTTCTGAGCTAGTTGTTTGGTTTATGGTGTAGATATTTTTATTGTAAAAAAATATTTTTGATATCCCTATGGAGAAAATGAATGGGCAATACAGGAGCTAAGCCCACTGAAAAAGTAGGCAATTACTGTTGTGCTCACACACTCCAATACAACTGAGCCCTGCAGGAAAAAAATAACAAATACAAATAACAGCAAGGTTGATAAATCATCAATTATTTGGCCATTTTGAGATGATCAGTTTTATTAACAGAAGCGTCCCTTGTATTAATTCCAAAAATTTACCAACAGAACTGCCAATCGATAATTCACAGTTTGTTTATCAAATTTTTTCCATTTCAGTGTTAGCCTATATCATTTATCAATTATTTCTTCAGGCCTGGAAATGTCATGGAAATAGTCAGTATACTTTTTTGGGGTTAACAGCACTCTAAAACATTTCTCTTTTAAGTCTGTTCTTTTTAATAAATCAGTCAAACTGGTTTACAAATTGGTCTAAATCATTCATTAGCAGATCAATCAGAATCTAAATTATTTGTAAAATTTCTTATCCAGTAAGAAAAAACCACTGGATTGGAAAAATCATGAAAATTAATTGGTCAAAAAGTGTGGGAACCCTGACTGCTATACATGTCTTTTATTTCTCTCCTCAGGTGTCTCAACTTTTGGAGATTCTGTTAGGGGATGTATGTCTGCCCTTCTACACCTCTGTATTCGAGCTGGGCACAAACTCCTCCAAAAGAAAATCTTTTAAGGTACCAGACATCACTTTTAGACCTATCTGGTTTAAAAAAATTATAATTTTTGCACCTTATAGACAAATGTATGTGGACACTCAAACACCACACCCATAAGTGCTTGTTGAGCATTTAATATAAAAGAATGTGCATTAATCGGGAGTTCCTCCTCCCTAATAGCTTCCACTCTTCTAGTTCAGCTTTCTATGAAATGTTGGAACATGGCTGCAGGGATTTGCTCTAATTCATTTCAGACACAAGAGCATCAGTGAGGTCAGGCCCAACAGAAATGTTGGGTGACGGGGCCTGGCTCACAGTTGGCGTTAATTCAAGTTCAGTGGAATTTAGGGCTAGGCATTGTGCAGGCCAGTGATGTTCTTTCACATCAGACACTGTAACCCATTTCTTAATAGACCTTGCTTTGCGCACAAGCACGTAGACATTCTAGAACAGACCCATTCTACTAAAAATGTTGGTCTAAGGAGATTGCATGGCAGTATGCTAAATTTTATGCACTTGCTTGTAATGGATGTATCAGAAATAGCCAAACCCATAAAATAGACGAGGGTGTCCACATACTCTTGGTTGCATGCTTCCATTTGTTTTCACAATATCAGTTCACCATCTGCAAATGTAATGTCATTGAAGCCTAAAGTACCATCTTCTCTTGAAATACTACCCTTTAGAAAGCATGTAAGGTCCTTCAGGGGAATTGCTCATATCGTGAGAGGCCCTGTAAGCACCCTTGGTTATGTCTTTTCATCTGGGCAGTGCTACAAAACCGCAGTGAGATGGCTGTCTTCTTCTGGGAAATGGTACCCTTTTGATTATGACTTAAGCTTATGATACTGTATTTAGCCTGTCAGTTCTGAGATTGAAACATAACGACATTGCCATACTCACCTGTACCTTCTCAATCTCTCAGTGTGGTGAGTCTGTTCTGACTGCACTGGGAGGTTGTAAACTGCTGAGGGAGCTGTCTAAACTGGAGATTGAGACAGAGACCAAGCTTTCCTTGAAAGATTTGGCCCTGAAGTTTGAGTATATGGCCAATGGTAAGAAGCACACCAGCACCTGTTTTGTTTTACACACCTACTAAAACCTGTGATAAACCCTCTTTCTTCCCACCATCATTATTTACAGATGTGTTCAGTATGTGCTACCAAACCAAAGCATGCCGATCCTTCAAGCTTTTGATCCGGAAGTCTGAGATATGGGGTGATGCAACTTGTCTTAAAATGGCCATGGGGGCTGATGCTCGTCTTTTCTTCAGCCATGATGGAGTGCAGGTCAGTCTGCATTAGGGATGGGCACAAGGACTCAAGTACTCGGAAGTGACAGCAATGATCGTGATCAATAATGATCATGCGTGACTTGACTTTACACAAAATTTGAAATTCAGTGACAACTATACACAAAGGGGCCTTATTTTTAATTATGAGATTTAAAATGTCGTGTTAAAAATGCGACGGTTATGGCGCATCCAGTCAAGCCAACAGCGATTTGCAAATACACGGTTCAGCCAGCCACAACGAAAACGATTGTACGCGCTTGTTAAGATAATTACAATGACCTGAAGGAAGGGCAAAGGGATGCGCTTTCTGAGCATTCTTTCTTTGAGTTAGCCAGTGAGTCTTCACATAATGAAAAATACAAGACATTATATTTATATTATGCCTTTTTTTGTACTTTTTGAAACAGATTACTTTATAACAGCCGATAATAATGAATTTGCGAGATAGTGGAACAACAATGAGACCTTACACCAGTGCAGCAGCCAAAGACATCTGTATATACTATATGTACATGTCCATGTGCCCCCCCCCCCCCCAACAACTGACTAGTCCAGTGGTATTAAAACTGGGATCTGATATCACATAGATATATTTATCTTTTTCCCTCCTTAAAAGTGTTTTTGGGAAGCCACTGATTATAACAAAAAATAAATAAATGAACGAATAAATAAATATATAAAATTACCAGTATGCATATTTTGTTTTGGGTAGAATTTTGTGTGACATTCAATGTGCAATTTTTTTTCCTGCCAAAATGGTTACTGAAAATCTGGTACAAAGTCACAGCAACCGTTATGTGTAATTTTTATTTTACCTATTTCCAATAAAAAAATTGGTATTATTCAATTACTTTAATAATAAATGTTGCGATTCTGGGTAAGGGTTAATACTACACCGACATGCTGTTGCATTCTGCTGCGATTCATCCTGCTGTTTTTAGAACACAAGAACACATCCTATGTGAATGCCCCTTAGAAAATGTAATTATAAAGGGCTTCCTTAAGATCGATTAGTCATTAAAGGAATAGTTCACCCAAAAATGAAAATTCTCTCATCATTTACTCACCCTCATGCCATCCCAGATGGATGACTTACTTTCTTCTGCAGAACACAAAAAATGATTTTTAGAAGAATATTTCAGCTCTGTAGGTCCATACAATGTAAGTGAATGGTGAACATAATTCTCCACTTTTACTTTCACTTTCAAATTCTTTCACTTTTTGAAAGTGAAAGTAAAAGTGGAGAATTATGGTAAAAAAAGGACTTAAATATTGATCTGTTTCAGATCTCACTCACACCTATCATATCGCTTCTGAAGACATGAATTTAATCACTGGAATCTTATGGATTGCTTTTATGCTGCCTTGATATGCTTTTTAGAACTTCAAAGTTTTGATCACCATTCACTTGCATTGTAAGGACCAAAAGAGCTGAAATATTCATACACATCTGGGATGGCATGAGGGTGAGTAAATAATAAGAGAATTTTCATTATTGGGTGAACTATCCCTTTAATATTTTGAAAATAAGTAGTTTTGCACATCCCTATCAGCATACAAACAATCATTCATAGTTCCCTATCTGTCACTCACTCGACGTTGTGTCAATGTAGTGACACTAGGGGTCGCCCTTGGGAGCCCCAAACACCTCTGATCTTTGAGAAAAAAACAATGGGAATTGGCGAGTGGAATTTGCATGCCACTCCCCCGGACATACGGGTATAAAAGAAGCTAGCTCGCAACCACTCAGATTTTTTCTTCGGAGCCGAGCGGTTGTGTTCAGCGAGCTGAATCCTCAGCCGTTCCATTCACCTCTAAAAAACTGTTGGAGTTTACGCCGTATTACAGCGGCTTCTCCCCTTCGTGCACCGGTGGAGTGAGGAGAACGACCCTGGGTGCTTCAACAGTCTAAAAGAGTATATATTCTTGCAATAAAAGAGTATATTCTCCCTACTAAAAGAGTGGCACTGACAGAAAGCGTCTTTTTAAAGATGCCTCTCCGTCTGTGTTTATTTCCTGGTTGCGGTTGTTACCTCTCCGCTTCTGATGGCCACGATCGCTGTCTTACGTGCTTGGGCGCTGTCCACGCGGGGACAGCATTTGTGGACAGGTCATGTTCTCACTGCGAGAGCATGACCATGGCAACGTTGTGGTCACGGCTTTCCTTCGTTAGAGGGAAAGTCACCCCAGCGGCTCCCCGCCTCAGTCCTTCTACCTACGGGTTTGAGGCCGCATTGGTTAGCACTGGGGGTGATTTGGGGACCCCAATGGGAGCCACTCCGACGGGTAACCCCCCACGGACCTCCCATTCCCCAGTACGCTCGTTCACCCCGGTCGAGTTCTGGGATGAAACTTCCGACTCGTCTCAGGGCGAGTTCGCGATCTCATTCGGCGCTCGCGATGTGGATGAGCTCTTGATCGCAGCATCGGAGAGCAGGCTGGTCCAGTCTGATGCCGAGGACTCGACTGGGATCCCACCTTCGGGTGTGGTCGCCCAGTCGTAGGCCGATGTGGAGCTGGCGGCCATGCTTGCCCGGGCGGCTGCGAGCGTCGGGCTGGAGTGGAACCCTCCACTTCCCCCTGAACTCTCGCAGCTTGACGATTGGCTCCTGGATGATTGGATCGCTCTGTTCCCTTTCTTCCCGGAGGTGCATGAGGAGCTCACGAGGTCGTGGCAGGAACCTTTCACTGCCCGGACCAGGTCTCTGAGCTCCTCCACTCTCACTACCCTTGACGGTGGGGCTGCCAGGGGGTACTTGGTGATTCCCCAGGTGGATAAGGCGGTTGCGGTGCACCTGTGCCCGCAAAACGCCGCCACTTGGCGGAACCGCCCGAGACTCCCATCCAGCGCCTGTAGGTTTACGTCGTCTCTGGCAACTGAAGCCTACGGTGCCGCTGGACAGGCCGCCTCCACCTTGCACGCCATGGCTCTCCTGCAGGTGCATCAAGCCAAGGTGTTAAGAGAACTGCACGAGGGTAGTTCTGACCCGGGATTGATGCAGGAGCTGCGCTCAGCGATCGATCTTGCCCTCTGGGCGACGAAGGTCACGGTGTGGACTCTCAGGCAGACAATGTCCACCCTGGTGATCCAGGAGTGCCACCTATGGCTCAACTTGTTCAAGATGAGGGAGGCTGATAAGGTACGGTTCCTTGACACCCCCGTCGAGGGCTTTGTCCAGCAGTTCTCGGCGGTTAAGTAGCAGACGGAGGCTATTCAGCATATCCTGCCCCGGCACGGATCAAGACGACACCGGCTCCGCCGCAGCCCGGGCCAGTGGCGGTGGGTTGCGGCCAATCCCGGACCTGCGAGTTCTGAACTTTGTCTTGCACAGACTCCCGTTCAAGATGCTGACATGGAAACGCATTTTAGCATGCGTCTGGCATCAGGATTGGTTCGCGGTGGTAGACCTGAAGGACACGTACTTCAATGTCCAGTACAAGGTCCTCCCCTTCGGTCGGTCCCTGTCGCCTCACATCTTCACGGAAGTCACAGAGGCAGCCCTTGCCCTCCGCTAAGGGAAGTGGGCGTCCGCATCCTCAACTGTCTCAATGACTGGCTGGCTCTAGCTCACTCTCGAGACTTGTTGTGTGTTCATAGGGACCTGGTGCTCAGGCACCTCAGCCAGCTGGGGGCTTCAGGTCAACTGGGGAAAGAGCAGCTCTCCCCGGTACAGAGCATCTCTTTTCTCGGGTTGGAGTTAGACCCAGTCTCTATGATGGTGCGCCTCTCGAGCGAGCACATGCAGTCTGTACTGAATTGCCTGAATTTGTTCAGGCGGAGCACGGCGGTCCCACTGAAGCATTTTCAGAGGCTCCTGGGGCATATGGCATCCTCGATGGTGGTCACACTGCTTGGGTCGATGCATATGAGACCACATCAGCACTGGCATCAGACTCGAGTCGTGAGATGGGCATGGTGCTGCGGCACACATCGCGTGGTCATCACGCCGATCTACTGCTACCTGTTCAGCCCTTGGACGGGCTTTGCATTCTTGCGGGCAGGAGTCCCTTTAGTGCAAGTACCCCAGGCTCGTCGTGGTTACAACAGATGCCTCCGAGCATGGCTGGGGTGCCGTGTGCAATGGGCACGCAGCCGCAGGCTCCTGGACAGGGCCGTGACTGCGTTGGCATGTCAACTGCCTTGAATTGTTGGCAGTGTTTCTCACCCTGCGGAGGCTTCGGCCGTTGATCCAGAGCAAGCACGTGTTGGTCCGGACGGACAACACAGTGATGGTAGTGTACAGTAGCCGCCAAGGTGGCTTGCACTCGCATCGCATGTCGCAACTCGCCCGCCGTCTCCTCCTCTGGAGTCAGCAGCGACTCACATCCTGGGCAACCTTGACAGCATGGCAGGGGAAAGTGGAGACTCCCAGGAATCCTCCCGCTGCCCGCTCTGGTACGCCCTGACCGAGGCTTCCCTCGGCACAGATGCGCTGGCACACAGCTGGCCCCGGGGGCCGCGCTAGTATGCGTTCCCCCCAGTGAACCTACTTGCACAGACCCTGTGCAAGGTCAGCGAAGACAAGGAGCAGGTCATCGTAGTGGCACCCTACTGGCCCACCCAGACTTCGGTTTCGGACCTCACACTCCTTGTGACAGCCCCTCCCTGGCGAATTCACCTAAGGAGGGTTCTCCTCTCTCAGGGACGGGGCAGCATCTGGCACCCATGACCAGACCTCTGGAATGTTCATGTCTGGCCCTTGGATGGGACACGGAAGACCTAAGTGGCCTACCACCCACGGTGGTAGACATGATCACTCAGGCTAGGGCCCCCTCTATGAGGCGTCTGTATGCCTTGCAGTGGTGTCTGTTCGCTAAGTGGTGTAAGCTACGCAAAGACCCCCAAAAAGAAAGAAAGAGATGCGCAGTCAGGTCAGTGCTTTCCTTCCTGCAGGAGAGGCTGGTCAGGCAGCTATAGCGGCACACCACAATGCAGTTGATGGTAAGTATTTAGGGAAGCACAACCTGATCATCAGGTTCCTTAGAGGCGCGAGGAGGTTGAATCCTCCCAGACCGCGCCTCATTCCCTCATGGGATCTCTCCATGGTCCTGTGGGGAGCCCCATTTGAGCCCTGGAGTCAGTTGAGCTAAAGGCAGTCTCTTGAAGACTGCCCTCCTGACTGAGCTCACGTCCATCATGAGGGTAGGGGACCTGCAGGCATTCTCTGTCAGTGACACGTGCCTGGAGTTCGGTCCGGAATACTCTCACATGGTCCTGAGGCCCCGACTGAGCTATATGCCCAAGGTTCCCACGACCCTGTGTAGGGATCAGGTGGTGAACGTGCAAGCGAAGCTGCCCCAGGAGGAGGCAGACTCAGCCTTCTCATTGCTGTGTCCGGTGTGTGCTTTGCGCATCTACTTGGATCGCATGCAGAGCTTTAGAGGCTCTGAGCAGCTCTTTGTCTGCTTCGGAGGACAGCGGAATGGGAGCGCTGTCTCCAAACAGAGGATCGCCCACTGGGTCGTTGACACTATTCGCTTTGGCATACCACGCCCAGGACGTGCCGGCCCCCTTGGGGCTTCGGGCACACTCCACCTGCCTCCTGGGCTCTGACCAATGGTACCTCTTTAGCAGACATTGGTAGAGCAGCGGGCTGGGCAACACTCAATACCTTCGCGAGGTTCCTCAATCTCCGGGTTGAGCCGGTTCATCCTGTGTGTTGTCAGGTACGAACAGGTAAGTTGGCGGGACAACTGGCCGGGTGTACCGCTTGCGTATAGCACCTTTCCACTCCTGGAGGGGGAGACATGCGCTTGTTACCCCCCAGCCGTGTTCACGAGGTCATGGACCCTGGCTGTCCTTCCTCCTCAGCCCTGTGGCAGGCGAGTTTGTGGAGAAACTTGATTCTGGCCCAGTATGTGTGCTATTAGGCCCTGTACTGGGGTAGGTGCTCCACATGCACTGGTTGCCTGTTTGTAACCCCGTGTGATGTATCTTCCATGAGATGGTTTCCCTGTTGGTAAACATGCGTCTTCCTTGGGCAGAGTTTCCCTCTGCCAACAGTCGCTGTGTTTGTAGAGCTCCGTCCCCTCTGGGTAGGACCGACCACGGGGACTTCTCCACATACGACACTGCCGACAAGACTCTGTAAGACCGTGTGACGTATTTCCACACAATTGCCTCCCCTTTGGGCAGGATGTGGTCTCCGCAGTGTCTTCCCCTTGGGAATGGACACCCCCCTGACGCGGACATTTATGGCCCCCAGCTGAATGATTTCCATTCTTTTTTGGGGAGAAACAAAGAAGAGAAGAGGCCACGGCCTGTCCCCATTTTGGGCAGTCGACTTGTCCCGGAGGTGTGGGGGACCGTAGGATGCTCGTAGGAGTGTTGGGGGAGGTTATGTGACGGCCAGTTGTGCTGGCTACGAGGCACGCAATGGTCTGCCCGTCTCGCACCGTCAGTCCACGTAACACAGTTCAGCTAGTTGTGGTGTTTCGTATAGATATCGACACAACGTCGAGTGAGTGACAGATAGGGAACGTTCTGGTTACTTTCATAACCTCCGTTCCCTGAAATGGCTGGGACCCTGTCTTGGCTCCTCAGCACAAAACTTGAATGAGTGGTTGCAAGCCAGCTCCTTTTATACCCGTATGTCCGGGGGAGTGGCATGCAAATTCCACTCGCCAATTCCCATTAGCCTTTTCTCAAAGATCAGAGGTGTTTGGAGCTCCCAAGGGCGACGCCTAGTGTCACTACATCGACACAAGTCTTGTTCCCTCCATCAGGGAACAGAGGTTACGAATGTAACCAGGACGTTTTTTTTTATACATAAGGTGTGTTCATAAAAGTGTTATTTTTTAGTCCCTGTTGTCTCAGATCTGGTGGGGTGACATGGATAGAGGCACTGAGGTGTGGAAAGTCATCCTGACTTTGTTAATTCCTCCAATCTGCTACACCAACATCATCAATTTCAGGTCAGCAAATCACCAAAATCCTCCCATTTTCCTCATGTAGGTTCTGTGGTAAGGGAGACGATTTGGAGCATTTTGTTTTTAAATATGCAAGATTAATTCATTTTTTTAAACTTCTTAAAAGCTGGTTTCAGAAATGCAATGAAGTTTTTTTTTTTTTTTTGGATGAAGTGTTTATAGGAGGTCTGAAGTTTAGATTTGCAATTAGAAGGAAAGTAGATTTACTGAATTATTTGATTGGTACAGCGAAGTTGGAAGACAAGTAAGAACAAAGGGTTGCATTTGTCAACAGATCCTGAAATGATGTTCAGGCAATTAGTGGCAGGAAGGCTTAAAGTTTGCACATTATTTTCTTACAAATAATGTTCTGGGTTTTTTGTGCGATGTGGTGTGTCAGCGATGTGTTATGTGCAATTTATGATGATCAGCTAATTCTGAATCAGCATATGTTGTGTTTGTAGCATGATCAAATGTAGACTGTTCTGTATTTCTTACAGGAAATTAGACAATGTGGAAGAGGAAAAATTAACACCGGCGGTACATCCAACCTCAGAAACAGACTACCACTACACAGAGACTGTCTTCTCCTTTACTGACATCAAAAACCAGTACCTTTACCTTTATACATCAAGCATAAATATAATATAAATCTGTATTTGTAATATTGCTAATATAAATTGGTAGACACACATGTCTTCATCTGTTACCTTCTTTCTATATTTAGCAGTGAAGTTGAGCAAGAGGACTCAAATAATATCAGATGTCCAACAAAAGGTTTGACTGTTGATTTTGAAACCCAAGTTTTTGTTCTTTTACATTTTGCACTTTCATTCAAATCTTATTACCACCAGTATTTATGCATCTCTCTTCTAGTTATACAATTGGGTGTCATTCATGAAATACGAGCTGAACGTTGTGTGTGTGTGTGTGTGTGTGTGTGTGTAAATCATTCGTAACACCATTCTTATGTAAATCGTCACATTTAATGAGTAACCATTACAAAAGTATGAATCAGAACAGAAATGTACTTTTTCATAGAAAAGCCAATTGTCTTATACAGTTACAGTATAAGAATTGGAGAAATTATTCCTTATTTTCATTATTTTTTCCCTCCTGTAATCAGGCACTACTGTTGCAGCTTTCCATCAAAACAAGCAACCCTTTTGGGTTTCCCGCTGGAAGCAGTTCTGGTATGCCCCCATTACCTCATTCCTCGGCAATGTTATGATGTACTTCCTCTTCCTGTTTCTGTATGCCTATGTGCTATTGGTTGACTTCAAGCCGCCTCCCCCTGATGGCCCTGCCGCCTCTGAGTATGTGCTGTACTTTTGGATGTTCACTCTCGTATGCGAGGAGATTCGAGAGGTTGGTGTTCTGACCCATTAATAGGGTGCACTTTCATTAACCCTCTGTCCATGGTGTCCACTATAGTGTACAGACTTTAAAAGCCATTTTTAACAACTCAGGGTGTGATGTGTATGTGGCGGAGCTAGAGAAGGGAGTTATGGCAATCTACTAGTTTTAAAGTGCTAGATGGAGATATAAGTCGATTACGCCACCCTGGGAATTGCACCCAGGGACAAATTACGACCACACAGGTATTAACCCAAAAGGTCACGCAGGTATTAACCCAAAAGGTCACACAGGTTCGTTCTACAAGTAAATGAAGGCTAGCGACGTGGGTTCCAATAGGAAAATATAAAGATCTTTATTGATACACAATTAGAATGTTAAAAATCTGAATTTGGCCAAGTCAGATAGAATAGGCTAAAACACATTCTGCAAGCTGCAGCATCAAATTGTCAATTGTCTGAGAAAACGTCATGGTTACTTGTGTAACCTCCATTCCCTGATGGAGGGAACGAGATGTTGTGTCGATGTAGTGACACTAGGGGTCATTCTTGGGAGCCCGAGACACCTCTGGTCTTTGATAAAAAGCCAATGAAAATTGGCTAGTGGTATTTGCATGCCACTCCCCCAGACATACGGGTATAAAAGGAGCTGGTATGCAACCACTCATTCAGGTTTTATGCTGAAGAGCCGAGACAAGGTCCGGCCATTTCAGCGGGTAGTTCAGCGTTGCGGCAGGAGGGACACAACGTCTCGTTCCCTCCATCAGGGAACGGAGGTTACACAAGTAACCATGACGTTCCCTATCTGTCACTCACTCGACGTTGTGTCAATGTAGTGACACTAGGGGTCCCTATACGAAACGCCACAACTGGCTGAACTGTGTTATGTGAACTGGCGGTGTGTGGTGGGCAGACCACTGTGTGCCTCATAACCAGCACACCAGGTCGACACGTGTTGCAAACAGCGCCCCAGCCCATTTTGGAGGTGTCCGTTGTGACCACGACGTGCCTGGAGACCAGTTCTAGGGGAACACCTGCCCGTAGAAACGAGAGGTCGGTCCAAGGGCTGAAAAGACAGTGACAGACCGGCGTGATGACCACGCGGTGTGTCCCGTGGCGCCATGCCCATCTCGGGACTCGAGTCTGAAGCCAGTGCTGAAGCAGTCTCATATGCATCAACCCGAGCAGGGTGCCCACCGCTGAGGATGCCGTATGCCCCAGGAGCCTCTGAAAAAGTTTCAGTGGAACCGCTGTTTTCTGTTTGAACGCCTTCAAACAGGCCAACACCAACTGGGCGTGCTCGTTCGTGAGGCGCGCTGTCAAAGAGACTGCGTCCAACTCCAAACCGAGAAAAGAGATGCTCTGAACCGGGAGGAGATTGCTCTTTTCCCAGTTGACCCAAAACTCTAGTCGGCTGAGGTGTGAGAGCACCAAGTCCCTGTGTGCGCACAACATGTCCCGAGAGTGAGCTAAGATTAGCCAGTCATCGAGATAGTTGAGATTGCGAATGCCCACCTCCCTTAGCGGGGCAAGGGCTGCCTCTGCGACCTTCGTGAACATGCGAGGAGACTGGGACAGGCCAAAAGGGAGGACCTTGTACTGATATGCCTGACCCTCAAATGCAAACCGCAGGAAGGGTCTGTGTCGAGGAAGGATCGAGACATGGAAGTACGCATCCTTCAGGTCTACCACCGCGAATCAATCTTGATGCCGGACGCTCGCCAGAATGCGTTTTTGCGTTAGCATCTTGAACGGGAGTCTGTGTAAAGCCCGGTTCAGTACTCGCAGGTCCAAGATTGGCCACAACCCACCCCCTCTGGGGAGCCTCTGGAGTGCCTCTGGGGAGCCTCTGGGGTGGTTTGCTTTCTTATGAAGGCGAGCCGCGACCACATCGTTGCCATGGACATGTCCTCACAATGATTACATGACCATCCACGAACGCTGTCTCCGTGTGAGCAGTGCCCAGACACGAAAGACAGTGATCATGTCCGTCAGAAGGCAAGAGATAATGAGTGCAACCAGGAATAATACAATTGGAAAGGTATCTTTAAAAAGACGCGTCTTTAAAAAGACGTTCCGTGTGTGCCGCTCTTTTAGAGAAATATACTCTTTTAGAGAAATATACTCTTATTTCTGCCGAAGCTCCCAGGGGCATTCTCTGCAGTGCACCAGAGCAGAGGAGGGAGAAGCCACTGAAATGCGCCGTCAGATCCAGCAGAGGTGAATGAACAGTCATGGGAATTCAGCTCAGTGAGCATGACCGTTCGGCTCGGAAGAGAAAATCTGAATGAGTGGTTGCATACCAGCTCCTTTTATACCCGTATGTCCGGGGGTATGGCATGCAAATACCACTCGCCAATTTTCATTGGCCTTTTATCAAAGACCAGAGGTGTCTCGGGCTCCCAAGTGTGACCCCTAGTGTCACTACATCGACACAACGTCGAGTGAGTGACAGATAGGGAACAAAATTTCACATATACAAGAAAACAAAGAGAAATAAACAAAACAACAAATACTGCAGGGCTGAGGCTTCCCAGTCAGGGAGAAGCGGGCTAGCTATTACGAGAATGGGCTAAAAAAAAAAAGAAACCCACAGCACTCAAGTGTACATGCAGTTCACACAAACTCCACACACCATAAAGTTGAATGTAGGTGACAAAACACAGCACTCTGTGCGAGACACACCACTACCACCAATACAGCACAAGGAAGCTAGCCCACCTGCTCTTGGCCCTCAGCACCTGCAAATACCAAAACAAAAGAACCAATTAACCACAATACAAAGCACAACTGGGTGGCACATGCAAAATATTTGTTTTGTTTACACAGAAAAAGCAAAACAAAAAAAATTTGTAAATATTAAATGACAAAAACATCAACAGGCCAAAATTTACTTAAAAAATTTACAAAATTTACTTACATAAACTCAGAAAAAGAAATAAATTAATTTCAACAACCCACTAACACAAAACAAACAATAATAATAATTAAAAAAAATTAAAAAAAATTCACACAGCCAGGTGCATAACCGCTTAGGCCCGGAAAGCCAAAAAGGGCCAGATTGACAATCACTTAATATTTCTTTTAAATATTTCGAGTCACTAGAGTGTCAATGAGACCAAACAGTCTTCAACAAGAAAGAGACACAAACCGGCACCATTGGACTCGCACCGGCTAATTAAAAAGCAAAAAAACAATTAAGAACCTAAAACGAAACAAACAAAACAAAAAACAACACAGGAACAAAGCAACAGTGCTGCTCAAAGAAGGGCAGGAGAGTGCTGACATTAAACTTTATCGCCCTGGCAATGAGCACACAGCAATGAGTGCAATCGAGCCTGCTCAAAACAAACTGATGTTACTACCATTTAAAAGCAAGTTAAGCAACTCTCCAAAAAAAAAAAAGATAGAGTCACATAGTGATGAGATGACTTAACGATGCTTGTTTAACGATGCTTGTCTAACAACCACAATGCATACCATGTGTCATGTCCAAGGGCTTAAATACCCTAATAGTGGTAGCTTATAGGCCATTCATTCGTAATGTGATTATGACGTAACCATAGACATGTTACTGCACTCTACTACATTCACTTCTAAACCACCATTCATGAGTTAATACCTTTCTCATAATTCTATATGACTGTCCTCTTTATTTGTCATTATGTAACAAAATAAATTCAATATGATGACGAAAGTGGCGATGCACTGCAATATTTACCATTGTCTTCTGTTGTAATGGACAGATGTGTAACTCTCAAAATACATCATTTTAGAAACTTATTTCAATTGGGAATGATAATATTATATCTTGTTCTGAAAAAGAAACATTCTTTTTTCACTTTGTGATTCATGCTTCAGAGGGTTAAACGAAAAGTGCAACCCTAAATTAAAATTGTCATCATTTACACACCCATTTGTCCATTTTTTATTTTCCTTGTATAATAAAGAAAATAAGCTCACAAACAGAACTTGCAATAAATAATTTCATTATCAGACATTTGCATTGTGAGTTTAATGATTAATGCAGGAGTGTAAATCTCTTAAACAACAGTTTTCAATCAAACACAGTTAAGGGTAATTCGACGCTTGTGGTAGAGGTGTAAGGTAACTTGTTAAGTGTCTTCTCTTTTTCTCTCAGATATTCATTGTGGGCACTAAGACTGTTGGCCAGAGGTTGATGCTGTATGCTCATGATGTGTGGAATAAGTTTGATGTCCTTGCCATCTCCCTCTTCATTGCTGGTTTGTTCTGCAGGTAATGGCCCTTTACAGTTAGTCCTGCATCTATGAATGGAATAAGGAGATCATGTCCATCCACTAGGGGGCAATTCTCTATATGTATATAATGATTGAATCAACAGCCACAGATGGAGGAAAGTGGAGTTTTAGTATTTGCATCAAACTGGGAAAAGCCTGATGCAAACAGAGTCCACTTTTGAAAATTCTTCTATTGTACCTTTTTCCAATGTAATATACATATAGCAGTTATAGTTATTTTAATAGATGTTTATTATATTACCAGCATCAGCATTTGGTATGTCCCCCTTTTGCTTTAACAACAGCATGCACTCGAGCTGGCTTGAATTTTCGGTTTAAAGCAAGATATCTTCACAAGTGTGAATCGATACTATTTTGTCGCGGAAAGTGGAGTTTTGGTTATTCAGGGCAAGACAGTCATACTTTGAGTCAGGGGACAAAGCAGGGAAGCTTTTGGCTAGATATATAAAGCAGAGAGAGTCTCTTTCTATCATTCCCTCAGTGAAATCTGCTGGTGGTGAAATATTTACCTCAGCCATTGATATTAATAATGCCTTTAAAGAATTCTATATTGATCTTTATAGTTCCATGTCTTCATCTACTCATGAAGATATTAGAAACTTTGTGGAACCATTAGATCTTCCTACACTGACGACTGAGCAAAAAAAACTCTCTTGATTCTGAGATAACCTTGGAGGAGCTTAACGAGGTAATTAAGTCCCTACCTACTGGCAAGGCTCCGGGGCCAGATGGTTTTGCCGCAGAATTTTTTAGATCCTATGCTACAGAATTGGCCCCACTTTTGTTAGAAGTTTATACTGAATCATTAAAGAAGGGAAAACTTCCTCCAACCATGACACAAGCCCGGATCAGTCTGATTCTTAAAAAGGACAAAGATCCAAGCGAGTGTAAAAGTTACCGTCCAATCTCCCTGATCCAACTAGATGTAAAAATATTGTCAAAAATTTTAGCTAACCGATTAAGTAAGGTTATGACATCTCTTATACATATAGATCAGGTGGGATTTATTCGGGGCCGTAGCTCTTCTGATAAAATCAGGCGTCTCATCAATATCATGTGGTCAGTGGCAAATTAACAATCTCCGGTCGCTGCCATCTCACTTGACGCCGAAAAGGCGTTTGATATGGTAGAATGGGATTATCTTTTTACCCTGTAGCAGCGGTACAAACAAATGGATTAATTTCAGATAATTTTACTCTAGATAGGGGCACTTGATAGGGTTGCCCTCTTTCCCCGTTATTGTTCTGTCTTGCCCTGGAACCATTAGCAGCTGCAATAAGAAAGGAGGATGATTTTCCAGGGGCGACAGCGGGAGGTGCGGCGCATAAGCTTCTGCTTTACGCAGATGATATTTTATTATTTGTCTCTGAACCTACTAGATCTTTGCCTTGCCTCCACAGAATTATTAATTCCTTTTCCAAGTTCTCAGGATACAAAGTCAATTGGTCTAAATCCGAAGCTTTGGTGCTGACAGCATACTGCCCAGAAATGGCTTTCCAGCCGGGTGCCTTCCAGCGGCCCAAACAGGGCATTAAGTATTTGGGGATTTTATTCCCAGCAAATTTGTCTGATTTAGTTAGTGTTAATTTTGACCCTTTAATAAAAAGGTTTTCGAGTGATGTCAGCAGGTGGGATTCATTACATTTATCGATGATTGGGAAGGTTAATGTTATTAAAATGAATTGTATTCCAAAATTCAACTACCTGCTTCAGTCTCTCCCTGTAGATGTCCCCCTCTCTTATTTCAAGCAATTTGATAGCATAGCGAAGTGCTTTATTTTGAATGGTAAGCGCCCCAGGTTAAATTTCAATACATAGTTACATAGGCCAATTGACAGAGGAGGGCTAGGTCTTCCCAAGATTTTGTTTTATTATTATGCGTTCGGTCTTAGACATTTGGCTCATTGGTCGCTTCCACCTGAGAGAGCCCCTCCCTGGATTTGTATTGAAAAGGAAGTTCTTGCCCCTATCTCGCCACTGCATAGCCTTTCGATTAAACTAGCCGGAGAGGTTAAGTCGCATCCCGTTATTTTGCATTTGCACTCGATATGGACAAAAGTGTCCAGAGTGTTTAATTCTGATATTTATTTAAATGTTGCCTCGAGCATATGGCAGAACCCTAAACTATGTATTAATAAGTCCCCTTTTTGTTGGTCAGATTGGATTGTGAGGGGGGTTAATGCACTTGGTGACCTATATGAGGGTGGAGTATTGAGATCTTTTGAAAATTTGGTTCAACATTTTGGCATTCCCAGATCTCAGTTTTATAAGTATTTACAGCTTCGCCACCTACTCTGCACTATTTTTGGGAGTGGCATGCACCCCCCTAAGGCGGCAGGTGCTTTGGGAGAGGTGATTGCTGCTTTTGGAAAAGGCCATGAAGCATCAGTGTATTACTCCCTACTAATTCAGAGTCTGGGGGATGGAGCCTTGACTTCTCTCAAGAGAGTATGGGAAAAAGATTTGAATTTGGTATTGGAGGATGGAGTGTGGATTAAGATTCTTAAAAATGTCAAGTCTGTATCTAGAGATGCAAGGGTTCGCCTTATGCAATTTAAGATTTTACATAGATTTTATTGGACCCCCTCTAGATTATATAGGCTTGGTCTTAAAGACACACCCACTTGCTGGCGATGCCAGTCAGAAGTTGGAGACACTACCCATGTCTTTTGGGGGTGTGTTAAGATCCAGGAGTTTTGGTTGAGGGTTCAGAGGTATTTGTGCGACGTTTTGAACACTCAGGTTTTGCTTTGTCCCAAACTCTGTATTTTGGGTGATGGAGCGGTCATGCATTTAGGGGACAATCATATAAAAAACTGGGTTATGACCAGTCTCATGATCGGCAGGCAAGTAATTTTAAGGGGTTGGAAGTCAAATGGAGCACCCTCTTTTTCGGAGTGGTGTGTGGAAATGGGGAGGGTAGCTGCATTTGAAGAGGCGGTAAGTAGAAGGCTGGGGTTGAGGGACTTATTTGCTAAAAAATGGGGCAAATATTTAGTTTTTTGGGGGGAATCTCGGGGAGGGGATGTGGAGAGTGTAGTTTAATCATGTATGTTTATTATTTTATTTATTTGTGTATGTATATATATATATATATATATATATATAATATATTTTATTTTATGTAAGTGTATGTATATGTATCTGTGTATGTATGTATATGTATGTGTGTGTGTATATATGTGTATATCTGTGTATGTATATATGTATGTATATATACATTTATATATATTTATTTTATTTTTTTGGATTGTGTGTGTGTTATGTGGGACCACAGGGGTGTTCGTTAGGGGTCAGGGTGGGATTGTATTAGTAGGGTTAAATGTAAAATGTTGATTCATTATATACAGTGCATCCGGAAAGTATTCACAGTGCTTCACTTTTTCCACATTTTGTTATGTTACAGCCTTATTCCAAAATGGATTAAATTCATTATTTTCCTCAAAATTCTACAAACAATACCCCATAATGACAACGTGAAAGAAGTTTGTTTGAAATCTTTGCAAATTTATAAAAAAAATCATAAAATAAAATAAAAATAAAATCACATGTACATAAGTATTCACAGCCTTTGCCCAAAATTGAGCTCAGGTGCATCCTGTTTCCACTGATCATCCTTGAGATGTTTCTACAACTTGATTGGAGTCCACCTGTGGTAAATTCAGTTGACTGGACATGATTTGGAAAGGCACACACCTGTCTATATAAGGTCCCACAGTTAACAGTGTATGTCAGAGCACAAACCAAGCCATGAAGTCCAAGGAATTGTCTGTAGACCTCCGAGACAGGATTGTATCGAGGCACAGATCTGGGGAAGGGTACAGAAACATTTCTGCAGCTTTGAAGGTCCCAATGAGCACAGTGGCCTCCATCATCCATAAATGGAAGAAGTTTGGAACCACCAGGACTCTTCCTAGAGCTGGCCGCCTGGCCAAACTGAGCGATCGGGGGAGAAGGGCCTTAGTCGGGGAGGTGACCAAGAACCCGATGGTCACTCTGACAGAGCTCCAGCATTTCTCTGTGGAGAGAGGAGAACCTTCCAGAAGAACAACCATCTCAGCAGCACTCCAACAATCAGGCCTGTATGGTAGAGTGGCCAGACGGAAGCCACTCCTCAGTAAAAGGCACATGACAGCCCGCCTGGAGTTTGCCAAAAGGCACCTGAAGGACTCTCAGACCATGAGAAACAAAGATTGAACTCTTTGGCCTGAATGGCAAGTATCATGTCTGGAGGAAACCAGGCACCGCTCATCACCTGGCCAATACCATCCCTACATTGAAGCATGGTGGTGGCAGCATCATGCTGTGGGGATGTTTTTCAGTGGCAGGAACTGGGAGACTAGTCAGGATCAAGGGAAAGATGAATGCAGCAATGTACAGAGACATCCTTGATGAAAACCTGCTCCAGAGCGCTCTGGACCTCAGACTGGGGTGAAGGTTCATCTTCCAACAGGACAATAACCCTAAGCACACAGCCAAGATAACAAAGGAGTGGCTCCGGGACAACTCTGTGAATGTCCTTGAGTGGCCCAGCCAGAGCCCAGACTTGAACCCGATTGAACATCTCTGGAGAGATCTGAAAATGGCTGTGTACCGACGCTCCCCATCCAACCTGATGGAGTTTGAGAGGTCCTGCAAAGAAGAATTTGAGAAACTGCCCAAAAATAGGTGCGCCAAGCTTGTAGCATCATACTCAAAGACTTGAGGCTGTAATTGGTGCCAAAGGTGCTTCAACAAAGTATTGAGTAAAGGCTGTGAATACTTATGTACATGTGACTTTTTCGTTTTTTATTTTTAATAAATTTGCAAAGATTTCAAACAAACTTCTTTCACATTGTCATTATGGGGTATTGTTTGTAGAATTGAGGACAATAATGAATTTAATCCATCTTGGAATAAGGCTGTAACATAACAAAATGTGGAAAAAGTGAAGCGCTGCGAATACTTTCCGGATGCACTGTATGTGTTGAGTTTTTTTCACTGTCATAGCACATGAATCAATAAAATGTTAATTACAAAAAAGAAGTGTGAATCGAGTGGACTGACAAAATTTAGACATGTGAATTTTGGAATCATGTGATAATTTCCTGTGAAATTGATCATGTGAAAAAAGTGTTTTAGACACTGTTGGACACTGACAGTGTTACACTTTTTTTTTAAGTTACTTACAATAATCAAGTAACTTAATCATCAAGGAGGATTTATTTTTTATTTTTTATGGAAGTTATATTTAAAATCCACTTGGCTCAAAAATCGGAGGGGGTATGTTTGAACAGGCATGATGCTTCTGATTTCCCATCTAAGTTTTCAGTTAATTAAAAACATGTGATTCAGTCTTCTCAAAAATATGTAGCGCAAGTGTCAAAATTTAGCAGTTAATATCAAACCTCAGTGGTGAGCATTCTTCTACATTTTTGTGGCTGTATTCATGGGTGTATGTGTACATGTGTCTGTCTTAGGATGTTCAGTTGGTCATTCAACATGGGACGTGGCATATTGTGCATGGACTTCATGGTCTTCACACTCCGACTCATTCAAATATTCGCCATTCACAGACAGCTGGGCCCCAAAATCATCATATTGGGCAAAATGGTGAGGTGACCAATCTTCAGTGAATTGAAAGATAGTTGACTAGTAGATTTAAATATCTACAAGAAGAAATTATGTTGGAGCTTAATTTATTTTGAACCGAGAACATTCATTTAATCTGAAGAGATCTTAATGATAAAGTTTTACTGGGGCAGGAGCACGGGAAGTGTGGGTGCTGGGGGTGCTACAGCACCCCCTGTTTTCACAGGATTGAAAATGCAACACGAAATGTTTTATAAGAAAAATCAACACATTTTACTTTTTCTGTAAAGGGAAAAAAAAAAATAACTGCACAACTCAAAATATATTGTAAGCTTATTTATTGGTCAACGTTTCAATACATATGCTTGCATTTTGAGTTGTGTTTTATATGATTCCTTCATATATTTAAGCAATAACTGTTGTTTTTGCTGTTTCCAGCTGAAAACTTTCAATTACAGCATCATTACACAACAAATGGCAATCAGGTGTGACACTATTTTAACAAGCCACTGAAAGAAAACAAGTATAGAGTACCTGATTCTGATAAGAGTGTCCTTTTTCCAACAATAATTTCTACATTTATTAGGTGTGCGACTCAAGTCTCTTTAAAAGAACACTTTCAGTAAGGCATTTAAAAATAACTTGTAAACAGACTATAAACCTATGCTTTTATTAAATAGTTTTCATTTTACATTTTATGATTTCTTTCTCGAAATGGGATTAGCGCATCATTTCTTTCCTCTTGATTGATGCACACAAGTGTGATGTTGGCGCAGGAGATGAACTGTAGCTAGAAGTTTGATGGCGCTAAAGCAAAAATGTTTTTAGTGTTCATCCAAATCAAAATCTCCCAAACAGAAGAGACATTCAGACCCTAATTAAATAATTAATATGCTGTACTCTGGAGTGCAAGTGCACCTTCGGTGTACTGTAAAGTAGGCACAAGAGTTTATTTTGTATTTATTTTTTTATATTATTTTTTTTTTATTTTCTTCTGCCATGCAGGCTTGCTTTTTTACATGACCATGTAAAATTGCCCACCAGTCATTTTTAAATAGCGCAGTTTGTGTTATCCTGTCTTCCCGTGTTAAGGTGGACAATTACATTATAAGTGCTAGCTGCCTCACTATTTGCTGTCTAAATTGTAATATGTAATATATAGTCAAATGTACTAGTGTGCGTGGTCCAGTAAATGAGTGTTCTGGGTGATGTGTTTGTTTGTTCTGTTTCATATATGAGTTTTATATATGTGTGTTGTGATATGACATGCACCAACACCCCCCACCCCCCATATATCTTCCCATGTGCCTGCACTGGGGTTTACTTTCTAACTTTACTTGTGATCAATAAATAAATACATACAATTACTGTTGAAATCAGCAAAATATCAGTAAATAAAAAAAAGACAAAAATACAGTATTTCACTAATAATTGAAAATGATTTTAAGTAACTTTTCACTTCTCTTTCTATTTCGGGTTCAACTTTCTTGACCCACAGATGAAGGATGCATTCTTCTTCTTATTCTTTCTGGCAGTGTGGCTGTGTGCATATGGAGTGGCCAATCAGGCTCTACTGTACACATATGATCCAAGCCCTGCTAGGGTGTTTCGACGAGTGTTGTACAGACCATATCTGCATATATTCGGACAGATTCCTGTGGAGGAAATAGACAGTATGTTTACTTCTGTCCATGAATATTAAGAATATTTTGCAGTGTTTTTGTTGGCATACACTGACTTAATTGTTTATCTGTGTGTGTGTGTGTGTGTGTGTGTGTGTATGTATGCGTTAAGCTGGTAAATCTTGGGATAGAGACTGCACAGATAATCTGACATTGGTTAATGAAGGAGTAGAGCCATGTAGAGATATCAGTCACAACTGGCTTGTGGTCATTTTGCTGGTTATCTTTCTACTGGTCACCAACATCTTACTGGTCAACCTGCTCATTGCCACATTCAGGTATTCATCTGTCTGTTTATCCATCCTTCTGTTTAGCAAGTGATCTACACAGCAAAATGCATTTTCTTAATTACTGTGTTTAAAATACATTTGCTTGCATTAAACATTTGTGAGGTTATAGACTTGTTGTCAGAGAATAAATCTTTAAGTAAGTTCATTTTTCTTACCCTGTTGGAAATTTTGTTAGATTTATGCTTATAAAAAATACAAATAAAAAAAAACAAAACAATACCTGTGGGGTCTCAAGCAAATGTGTTTTGCTTTATGGATGTTTAGACATTTTTATTGGAAAAATAAGACTAACTGTCTAAGTTGAAATATTTTTTGTTTTGTTTTGTTTTTTTGCATCCATCAATTTATCCACCTTTGTATTTTGAAAAGGAAAACTGTTCTCTTTTTGTCTGTTTTTGCAGCTACACCTTTTCTAAGGTTCAGGAGCGCAGTGACACATACTGGAAGTTTCAGCGTTATAATCTGATAGTAGAGTACCATTCTCGCCCAACTCTCGCTCCACCCTTCATCATCCTGTCCCACATCAATCTCTTCATCAAAAGAAACTTCCGCAAAGTGCCATCCACCAAAATCCAACATTTTGGTAAAGTTAGAAAACTATTACAAACAAGCAGTGAAACTTGCTTAGTATAGGTAGAGATTAGGTTTTACAACCAATACAATACAGATTGTTTTTATGTTTGCGATAGTGTGCGAAATATGCGATATCTGCTATGCAGAATCTATTTTTAGTTATTGTTTTATTTTAGCTTTTTCACACAATAATAAATATTCTAATAAATAACTAATAGTACATAACTATTATGTATTAGAAATACAAAAATAAAAACAAAAGCATGCATTATGAATATAGTAAATTAGAATTATTTGTTTTGGGCTCTGTCTAACTGTCAAGCTACTTGTTTCACACTTGACAATGAATGGCTATTTTGTAAAAAAAAGTAATTCATGCAAACAGTACGTTAAAGGGTTAGTTCACCTAAAAATTGAAAATTCTCTCATCATTTTCTCACCCTCATGCCATCCCAGGTGTGTATGTCTTTCTTCTTCAGCAGAACACATTTGAAGAAAAATAGAAAATCAGCTCAGTAAGTCCTTAAAATGCAAGTGGATGGTGATCAGACCTTTGAAGCACCAAAAAGAAAAGACAGTCAGCATAAACATAATCCATACAACTCCAGCGGTTAAATTAATGTTTTCTAAAGTGATACGATTGCTTTTGGTGTGAAAAAGATAAATATTTAAGTACTTTTTAACTATAAATCATTGCTTCCAGACAGCAGCAGTATACACACTCACGAGAGCGCTGAGATCACGTGGTCTCTCGTGTGACATATTCGCGTTGGCATGTTAAGGACATAATCTCAGGGTTTTCTCTCGGTTGAGACATCCAGGATAAGCATACAAATGCACCATTGTGGAAAAACATACAAATACAGATCTAAACCAAAACCAACAAAGCTTCTGTACAGCATGCCTCTTACTCGGTTGTAAACAGCACTGCTCTTCCGGGTGTGTCACACTTGCGTCAGTTCTCACGTAAACATGCCAACTTGACTACGTCACACGCGCATACTGCTGCTGATGGAAGCGATGATTTATAGTTAAAAAGTACTTAAATATTTATATTTTTCACATGAAAAGTGATTGTATCGCCCTTTAATTTAACGAGTCGTATCGATGACGATTATGCTGACTGTCTGTTCTGTTTGAAGCTTCAAAGGTCTGATCACCATCCACTTGCATTTTAAGGACCTACTGAGCTAAGATATTTTTCTATTTTTCTTCAAATGTGTTCTGCTGAAGAAAGAAAGTCAAATACATCTGAGATGGCATGAGTTTGAGTAAATGATGAGAGAATTTTCATTTGTAGGTGAACAAACCCTATAAAGCTGACGTGTGTAATTTCTGGGGAGGAAGAGGCCTGTCCTCGTGACCCGTGGAGACTGTCACATCGGGGGAGGATTTGTGACACAGCTGGGCGCTCAGGGGCGTAGAGAGCACCGCTGGAGCGCCAAACCTGCCAAATAGAGTGGTGGACGTTGGTCGTGATGACGGCCGTGCACACCGGATATGTGACCCAGGGAACAAGGAAACCGCTCTTGCTGAACTCTTGGGTACTGCAGCCACTTGGGCATGCAGTGCAATTAAATGCAAAGGTAACAAAAGATTCTCCTTTCGGCCTTCGACCGGGGGATTGAGTGGTCTACTTACCAGCTCAAGAGCAGCAGATTTCATCGTCCCTGGATCACCCATCTCAGGGGCGCTTCGAAGCCTTTCATGGGTTCTTGGCGGCCGCGAGATGGGTGGCGTCTGCTTCCTGTGGTTGGCTCCACGCTGGGGCCGGGCCATAGGGGCCCTTGGCGACGAGCAGACGGGGTGCGGGATCTTGAGCCAGATAACCTCCATCTGCTGCTTCACCACTGAGAACTGCTGGGCAAAGTCCTCGGTGTCGCCGGACTGGCCAACTTGGGAAATGGGGGCAGCAAGGAACCGTGCCTTGTCGGCCTCTCCCATCTCGACCAGGTTGAGCCAAAGGTGGTGCTCCTGGACCACCAAGGTGGACATCACCCACCCGTGACTTTCGTCACCAGGAGAGCGAGGTCGGTCGCCGAGTGCAGCTCCTGCATCAATCCTGGGGTGGAACTACCCTCGTGCAGTTCCTTTAGTGCCTTGGCATACAGGGTGGAGGCAGCTTGTCCAGCGGCACCGTAGGCCTTGGCCGTCAGAGACGACATAAACCTACAGGCCTTGGACGGGAGCTTTGGGCACCCGTACCAGGTGGCGGCACTCTGTGGGCATAGGTGCACCGCGAGTGCCTTTATCCACTGGGGAGATTTCCGAATAGCCCTTGGCCGCCCCACCATCAAGGGTAGTGAGGGCGGGGAAGCTGAAAGATCGGGACCGGGCAGTAAAAAGTGCCTCCCATGACCTTGTCAGCTCTTCATGCACTTCCAGGAAGAAAGGAATGGGGGTGGGGCGTGGCTTTGAGCGGCGGGGAAAGCATGTCTGCCCAGGAAAGCATGTCGTCATCTCTGCGTCAGCCTGTGACTGGGCGACCGCACCCAAAGGGAGGAGCCCAGCTGAGGCTTCCGCGTCCGACTGGACGAGTCCGCTCTCCAATGCTGCGCTCGAGATCTCATCACCTTCGCGGGCTCCGAATAAGAGGTCGATCTCGCCGTGAGACGGGCCGGCGGACTCATCCGGAAGCCTGATCGGGGCAGATGAGTGTGCTGGGGAATGGGAGGTCCGTGGGGGGATACCCGGCAGAGGTGGTCCCATTGGGATCCCCAAATCGCCCTCAGTGCTAGCCGCACTGGCCTCATACCCGTGGGTAGAAGGACCGAGGTGGGGAGCCTCTGGGGTGGCTTGCTTTCTTACGAAGGTAAGCCGCGACCGCATCATCGTCATGGACATGTTCTCGCAATGAGTACATGACCCATCCACGAACGCTGTCTCCGCGAGAGCAATGCCCAGACACGAAAGACAGTGATTGTGACCGTCAGAAGGTGAGAGATAATGAGCGCAACCAGGAATAACACACAAAGGAAAGGTATCTTTAAAAAGACGCGTCTTTAAAAAGACGTTCCGTGTGTGCCTTTCTTTTAGAGATATATACTCTTTTAGAGAAATACACTCTTTTATATCTGCCAAAGTGCCCAGGGGCATTCTCTGCAGTGCACCAGTGCAGAGGGGGCAGAAGCCGCTGAAATGCGCCATGAGATCCAGCAGAGGTGAATGAACAGTTGTGGAAATTCAGCTCAGTGAGCATGACCGTTCGGCTCCAAAGAGAAAATCTGAATGAGTGGTTGCATACCAGCTCCTTTTATTGCATGCCACTCCCCCTTTTATGTCCAGGGGAGTGGCATGCAAATACCACTCGCCAATTTTCATTGGCCTTTTATCAAAGACCAGATGTGTCTTGGGCTCCCAAGAGTGACCCCTAGTGTCACTACATCGACACAACGTCGAGTGAGTGACAGATAGGGAACTGCAAACAATCACTTTTTTCAGATTTCAAAAAACCCGTTCCCCATCTTCCATTTGTTGTACAAATGGATAGTCCCGCAAACTCAAACTATCAGTCGAGACAATGTCAGGCTGGACAAACAGGGGAATGCTTTGATAGTGCCACAGTGTTACACTTTTAGGTGAAACCAAACTACAAACAGCTTATTTACAGTTGACCCATCACATTAATCTTGGATACGAGAAAGAATTTTGACTTTGAAAATAATTACTCACATTTACTTTACCTGTGAATATAGTTGTTTCTTGTTGAGCATACAATGGTGTAATGGCTTTGTTGGGTGCTATTCTTTAGAGACCCAACGAATGGCAGCACTTGTTATTATATTGTAGAACCATTAACCGTTTAAGTAAAAAGTGTGAATATCTGTAAAAACAAATATTGGTCAAACTGATAACAGTCTATCTCTTGTTTTAGGGAACTATCCAATTCCTCAGAATGTATTTTAGGAATATGTACATTGATGTAAAGTTTGTGTGTCTTTCATTTTCCTTTTTGAACAGCCCTGGATTTGAAGGGTAAAGAAGCTAACAAATTGGTGAAATGGGAGAACCTCCAGAAGGAAAACTTCCTGGCTGTCGAGTACAAAAAACAAAGAGGGACAGACACTGAGAGGCTAAAACAGATGACTGCCAAGTGAGTATACCCAAAGTCTTTCTAGCAAGTCAGTCCACTTTCGGCCATCTTTGGAATGCTATTGAGAGGCTATTTCCAGTCATGACAGTGCAGCTCCTATCTCCAAACCTGTTGGTCAAGATTACGATCAAAGAACATATTTCAAATCAGCAATCAAATTTGACAATACTGGAATCATAAATTGTGCTTCTTTACCTCATATTACTAAAAATTGAAAAAAAAAAAAATGCAGTTTTCCCGGCACTATATTTTGTAGCTAATGTTCCTGCACGTTCTCGAGTTGATTGACAGGCGATGTCTGTATCTAAAAGGTGATTTGCTCTTTTACCTGTAAGGTGTGACTTCCTTTCTACATCCGTTGACCGTTGGGCACTTTGGTTGGGTGTTCCAATTTCTCCCATTCATTTTAATAGAAGTGGCTCGTCTCTGCTAAATAGTCTCTGGTACACTAGCAATGCAAACTTTTGAACAGATCGTATCATGGAAAATCACATTTTCATATGTTTTAAACCAAAAATGGCACAATTTGAAATTCCACAACTTTCTGACATCAGACAGATACATTAATACATTTACCAATCAACAACACCAATTAAATATTTAGCAACTTAGCCCGCTCAGTGAGAATATAAGAAGGAAATAGGATAGATACTAGTACTCCTAAACAACCAAAAGTTGAAGATACAATTGTTAATTGTTCTATAACTATCACATCACAAAATGTTGTGTTGTCCCTGGCTGTGGGGTTGCACCTGCGGCTCTGCATAACATTTGAAACAAGTTTATTTTTTTCATATTTAAAAAGGGCCCTGATCATGCCAGTCCAACCTTTACAATTTGTGTGGCGCATTTCAGCATGGACTATTTTGAAACCATCAGAAACCGTTAGAAAATGTTACAAATGTATATAAATCCTTTTAACAGATTAAAAATAGTAAACCTTGTTTTTTCTTCAAGATAATGCTGAATGTTGATGTGTCTATCTTTGTGCATGTTGCAGAATGGATGGTGTTCTCAAACAGGTTGCAGAGATCAGAGATGTTGATCGCAGACTGAGAACACTAGAATCAGATGTAAGAGCACATGTTGTGATGCTTACATTACACTGTATGGTTTATGTAAATCTGCTGTTCAAAGCTTAATATTCACCTATATGCAGATGGAGTTCTGTACATCTTCTCTTCAGTGGATAATGGAAGCTCTGTCTCAAAGCAGTGTAGTGAAGACCAGCAAAGTGCACCCTTCTCGTAAAGGTACACCTGCTTTTTATGTCACAATTCTTGAGTGGTGTTCACACATACAGCAATCTGCTGTGAAAAGCATCTGGAAGTCATGCAATTTCAATGAGAATTGATGATTTCCGCCAACATGAGTGACAGTGACCGTTTACGATGCAAGGATGTTCAGTTATGTGACAAAGTTAGTTGAGAAGAGTTTATTAAAGTGTGCGGTGACACGATGTAGGGACTACAAATGGGAGGGAAGACATTGGGGCTCATCTGAGCTGTTATCTCTGAGATAATGTAGTTGAGTTTAGGCAAGATGGAGAAGTAAAAGGTCACCCAAAAATTAAAAATGCATCATCATTTACTCACCCCCATATCGTTCCAAACCCATATAACTTTCTTTTTTTCTTCGGAACACAAGAGGAATTTTAAAGGAAGTCCTGTTTGCTGAATTCAGTACAATAGCAGTTGATAGTGACTCACTTTACCACTTAAAAAATGAAATAAAAGTATCTTAAAAGTAGTCCATGCGACTTCCAGGTTGTTCAGTGAATGGTGGTGGGGTAGTGGACTAAAGCACATAACTGGTAATCAGAAGGCTGCTGGTTTGATCCCCACAGCCACCACCATTGTGTCCTTGAGCAAGGCACTTAAATCCAGGTTGCTCCAGGGGGATTGTCCCTGTAATAAGTACACTGTAAGTTGCTTTGGATAAAAGCATCTGCCAAATGCATAAATGTAAATGTTCTCACCCAGCCACAACATTAAAACCACCTGCCTAATATTGTGAAGGTCCCCCTCATGCCGCCAAACTGCATCTCAGAATAGTGTTCTGAGATTATATTCTTCTCACCACAATGGTACAGAGCAGTTATCTGAGTTACCGTAGACTTTGTCAGTTCGAACCAGTCTGGCCATTCTCTGTTGTCCTTTCTCATCAACAAGGCATTTACATCCACAGAACTGCCACTCACTGGATGTTTTTGGTTTTTGACACCATTCTGAGTAAATTCTAGAGACTGTTGTGCGTGAAAATCCCAGGAGATCAGCAGTTACAGAAATACTCAAACCAGCCCATCTGGCACCAACAGTGATCCATGTGATTATCTAATAAGCCAATTGTGTGGCAGCAGTGCGGTGCATAAAATCATGCAGATATGGGTCAGGAGCTTCAGTTAATGTTCACATCAACCATCAGAATGGGGAAAAAATTTGATCTCAGTGATTTGGACCGTGGCATGATTGTTGGTGCCAGATGGGCTGATCAGTTTTTCTATAACTGCTGATCTCCTGTGATTTTCATGTACAACAGTTTCTAGAATTTACTCAGAATGGTGACAAAAACAAAAAACATCCAGTGAGTAGCAGTTCTGTGGAGATAAATGCCTTGTGGATGAGAGAGGTCAACAGAGAATGGCCAGACTGGTTCGAACTGACAAAGTCTACTTTAACTCAGATAACCGCTCTGTACAATTGTGCTGAGAAGAATATAATCTCAGAATGCTATTCTGGTGCTGTTTTGGTGGCACGAGGGGGACCTACACAATATTAGGGAGGTGGTTTTAATGTTGTGGCTGATCTGTGTATCATATGCCTTTAGAAAACTTGGAAGATGACACACTAGTCGCATGGACTACTTTCATAACCCTCTTGGGCCCTTTTTAAACTTTAAGTCACTACAAACTGCCATTGTATTGAAATCAACGAATGGGACATTCTTCAAAATTCTTCCTTTTGAGCTTCGCAGTAGTCATACAGGTTTGAAACAACATGAGGGTGAGTAAATGAAATTAATTTTCTTTTTGGGTGAACTATCCCTTTTATGTTACTCTGAGTGATTTCACTATTTTGTGTAATTTATCTCTGCCCACACTAGGGTTGCAGTGGTATACCGGTTTCACGGTATTCCACGGTATGAAAATTGACGGTTTTCATACATGGTCATCATGTACATTTGCTTATCTACGTTATTGAGAAAAAAAATGCAATCGGACAGAGAATCTCACCTGCGCATGCGCGTCTCCTTTCCTCCTCGACTGTCTGTCAGACTCGTCAACTTGCCCCACACACACGTGCAGCGGAGAAAATGTCAGAGAGAAGCGAGGGGTCTGACATAAGTGAGTGTGTGAGTTAGAGCAGTGTTTCTCAACTGGTGGGTCGCAGGTCTATTCGGACAGGGTCGTGGACAGCAGGGAAAGAACAATGCCATGGTTTCCCATTGAAGATATTTCAGCGGCTGCCCAAATGATAGCTTATTTAGGACTGCTGAGGCAGATTTAATGATAATCTCGCAATCAGCTAAAGGCTTCTCATCTGCACTTTCGCACGAGTGTAACGGAACCAGCTTGCGATCGTGATCTGCTCTTCTCTCTGGCGAGCGCATGCAACAACCGGCTTCCCTCGATATTGCGGCGCGCTGACCTCAAAACTGATGTGACCAATTTAAATTCTAGTGAGACTTTTCTAGTTTAAAGTGTTATGGAGGAAGTCAAGTCAAACCTCTCAGACAGTAGGCAGCCCTGACATGCCAAACAGCACTGAGGAAAAGAGCAACACTGTGCTATGCACTCTTTTTTTTTGATTATGAATCATCAGCTTTACAAAATTGTTTCACGATTTTACATGTGTAAAAGTAACTGTTATATTTTGACAAAATGTTAATTTCATATGAAATAATCTAAAGGTAGAATTATTAGACCTCATTTTATATCAAAAGTGGCAGCTGTAGTTAAAGTTTCAAAATGTGTTTCAGCCAGTATTTATTTTTTCATAAATACTATAATTTGTTATTATTATTATTATTATTATTATTATTATTATTATTATTATTTAAGACTAGCTACAGTGACCTAACCATGGTAATGAGGAGCCTTTCCTCCTGTGTAATATGTATGTTCTGTTTGAATTATGTTTGAAATTAGGAAACAAATGGGATAATAATGGGTTCATATAAGTAAATATGCTCTTCAATTTTTAAAAGGGGGGAGAGAAAACTTTCTGTCGCTTTTGTTGTTGACATCAACAACAAAAATAATGTCACCTGATGCATGTCCTTGTACTTGAAAACCATGAACAAAACTATGCAACATAAAAGGAAATGCAACCCAGGATACATTAAATACAGGTTACGTTTTTACTATGGTGGATTGCCACTTGATTTCCAGTGTAAAACCAGTTGAGAACAACTGAGTTAAAGGTACAGACAGGAGCAGTCTGGCTGCACTGTCACGCACCTACAGTATATGTTAATTATTAATAATCAAAGGACATTACTTTAAAAGCTCACACAGCTAATGTTATTTTTCATTTAGTAGTTCATTTAACATGCTATGCTAACATGTAAACTAACATGCTTTAGTTATATAACATGTTATAGTTACATGCAATTTCTTTTTATCATGTTTATAATTCGGTTTATTATTATAATTCTGTTAGCTTTCTTATTTATTCTATTTATTTTATTTATTTTCAAAAGGGAGACTTTTTTTTTACACATACTTCAATAAAAAAAATGGTTTCAAGTTTCAATTATAATAAAGTGTTTGCTCAACCAAAAAAAAAAAAACAACCAAAAAAAACCCTTCTGTTTTCACTCCTTTAAGGGTCATTGTAACTGATAATAGTAATTATGTAATACCGTATACCATGATACCGTGAAACCGTGATATTTTCTGAGATGGTTATCGTACCGTGAAAATCTCATACCATTGCAACCCTACCCACATGCAGATATGCCCACATTAAAAAAACGACACATGGAAAACCTTGTCAGGAACTACTGACCTTCCAAGTTAGTTTGATTAATGCATTGATAGTCATTCATTTTCTTTATGAAATGATGCATCATTGACTTATCAGCTGCAATATATACAAACATTTCGCCCTCCAGAATGTTAATTTTGAGTAGCGAGAAAATTAATTGTTATCAAAATAGAATGACATCTTATTTTTACCGGCAATGCATCACATTTCTGATCTGATCCTTAAAAAGCTATGGCCAATTGCACAGCACACCAATAACGTCAGGGCATCCAGCACTAGGAACACCTACTAGTGGCCAACAGTCCAGCAACCTCTACTAAAATTGCTGTAGGTGTGAATTGGGCATTAGGCTTTAAGTCTTAAATACATACAGTAGTGAATGTATTTGACATTCACTGACAGTTAGAAGATTGTGTTTCATTTCCAAAATAAACTGATGTGGTTGTGGTTCATATTCTTTTCCTCAGCCGTAATTTCAGCCTCCCTTGAGAAATAAGAAATAGCCTTCTTTCCTGTATTCGTCTGCTGTCCCCTGCTCTCACGGACACATAAACCAAGAAGGCGCAGAGAGCCAGTGAAGGTGGTGACTTGTCAAAAAAAAAAAAAAAAAAAAAAAATGTTCTGCTTTCCATTTTTTAATCGGTCATTCTGGCCTTTTAATGGTTCATCCTGCTCTTGACAGTTTAGTACACCCAGGTGACCTGTCCTCTTTTCCATGTGAATGTGGAAAGGCACAGAATTAAGAGGACATTCTGTACACTCAAAGGTCAACAATGCCATGTTACAGTCATAGATTAATCAAATGAGCATGTTCTTAAAAGCATATTGTTGGTTGGTTTACATCTTTTTAAAGTCATTTATTATTATGTATTGTGCTCATAGTATCTAGTTTAATACAGTTATAAATACAAAACATAATTTAGAAGAATAAGAAATCTTTTGTCCTGTGTTTTGATTCATGTCTTTCAAAAACTACAAAGTGGCATGGCTTATAAGCTACAGTGCGAACAAACATATTGTTCTTGTCCTCTTGTACCATACATTTACACCATTATTCATCTTGGGTCAACTGTTGTTTGTGAACATAAGTCCTCTAAACAATTTTTATGTATTATTTAATTCTTGTTATATTATGTAATTCTTGTAATAATGTTACAGTACATGCAATAAGCTTAATGTTCAACACAGTTTATTATGTTATGTTTATGTTTACAGAGAATATTATTTAACATGAATTAAATATCTAGTGTGTTACTTGCACTCAAATATGGAACAAAAACTAAGCAAACTTTGTATTGCACTTTAAGTATGGCAATGCATGTTTACATTTAGATGTAGAACAAATGTGTTTTATGTCATGATATTTTTCAAACCTTTTCGTAAATTCGACTGTAGTTGCATCCACTGAAATTGTAATTGCATGCTGTTAACTGTTTTTGGATTTTGGGTCTTTGTTGGGTATTTATATCACATTACATTTTGTGTGTGTGTGTGTGTTTTTTTTAAATCATTTTGCTTATTGTTTTTATATTGGACTACATTGTGATTGTTAATAGAATTTCTGACACCAAAACATGTGATCATTATTTAAAGGACTGTAATGTTTTAGCAACCTCACCATAACAGTGCATGTACTGCATTGCAATTTTGCCTCTCGTATTTCAGGGACAACGACGATCATTCAATCTCTTTCCTCCACCCCAACCCTCTCCCCTCAAAAACTAATTAGAAAGCTAGAACTATGCTTATACTCTCTTGAGTATAAGCACTGATATATAGTATAGTAGAGTAGTGATTCGCAACCAGAGGTGCAGTACATGTAATATGTGGTACTTAAGTAGGTTCCATATGGTACTTGGAAAGAGTCACATTTTGCTTTGTGTATACTCAAAGTCTTTGTTAAATTGCAAATTCTCTGTTAGACCTTTCTCAAGAGCAAATTTCTCCATGATTGCCCATAGAACTGTCATAACATAAGCCAAACAAGCTCAGGTACTTGCTTGATGAGTCTGCTTTTCACCCACTATATCGATTGCTAAATGGGTAATCATTGCAATAATGGCCACTTTAAAGGGTTAGTTCAACTGAAACTGAAAATGATGTCATTTCCTTACCCTCAAGTTGTATCAAACATGAGACATTTGAATGAATTCTGATGCTGCCCCCTTTTATTCATTCTATGAAAGTAAATAGGGACTGAGGCTGTCTGCCTTACATCTCTTTTTGTGTTCCTTGGAAGAAAGAAAATCATATAAGTTTGGAACAACATAAGGGTGAGAAAATGATGGCAGAATTTTCATTTTTGGGTGAACCATCCCTTTAATGATATTACTGATTATGTTTAATTGTGTCCAGAATGAGTCAATTGGAACACACTCTCTAAAATTAAGAAAGTTTGAGGAACACTATGATAAATGATAACCAATATAATATAATTAGGGCTGTCAGTCGATTCAAATGTTTCATTGAATTAAATGATATGCAGATTAATTAATAAAATTAATTGCAATTAATCATTTATCAACATTTGCTAAAAAAAAGTCCCCAAATAAATAATTCATTATATAATCATCAAAATAATTACAAATATATAATAAATAATATTCAATTATAATAGTATAAAAATATCAGATAATTCAAAGACATGACATTATTGTGGCAGACAAAACATTGATAAGACAAAACAAAAGGTGTCTGAATAGGTCATATATACAGTATTTTTTGGTTTATTTCCATTAAACATAAGCTTTTCACTGGCCTACTGTCCACAGGGATCCATTTTACAATTGAGTTCATCAATGGATTTCTGTCACTAGCCATAAACGGCACATTGTAAAAAAAAAAAAAATCTGTAAAATTTACAGAAAAATACAGACAGCTTTGGTTGCGAGAAATTTAGTGTAAAAAAATAAACTAACTTGATATACTATATACAATATTTAAGATTTACTATAAAAGTCTACAAAAGTAACTACAAAAGGCCACATGACTCAAGCAAGAGTGGCACTTCCAGGAGCAATAACTACTACATATGTAGAGACTGTGCAGAGAGTCACTCACACAAACACAAAACACCATCAGGGTAACACATGTGAGACTAAAATAATGCAATAAAAATGAAACAACTAAAATATAAAATAAAATATAATAATAATGTGTGATGGGTCACGCAGGGACTTCTGGGAATGCAAGATTATTATTATTTTGTTTTATTTTTTTTTACCATTATTTTAACAATAGTTTACCATAAAAAGTACATGAATTCTCTTGTTAAAGATAATATATTTTTTTTACTGTTAATTATACTGTAAAATCATACTTAATTTTCACAATAATTTACTGTAAAATGTATTGTCTTAAATATTTTATATTTTTTTACCGTATATGTTAAGGTAACTACCTATTAACCAATTAACATTTTTTACTGTAGCATTTTTACATTCTTTTACCATTAAAATAATTTTTTTTTACAGTGCACATTTTTTGGATGCTGTGTCACGTTAAATGTAGTTTGAAACTTTAAAAAATGTGTCTCGAGACCCCTGCACTCTACTCCATCCAGTTGTCTTTGATCAGTTTACATAATTAAGCACATTTAATTAACCTTAATGCTGGGGCAGGGCAGGTACATAAGACAAATGAGGTTGAGAAACACAGTAAGAACCCATTAAAGAGAACTCCATTTGTAGGGGAGGGCATTTCGATTTTAAATTCGTCTGCAAAAGTGAACAAAACTCAGTTTACTCCAATTTCTAAATTGCCCTTTATGTCCAAGCTTTTAGATATTTTTCATATTTAAATATGTTTCAGTCCAGCATAAGTGTAGAGGTACACAGTACTGAATATGCCCTGTTGAAGGTCATCAATTAAATTATACTCTTCATGGATTCAGGCTCATGCGCTGTTTTAGTACTAGATCTTAGTGCTGCGCTTGACACTATTGACCTTAACATCCATCTCAACCACCTGGAGTCTATGGTCAGCATCCAGGTATTGGCTCTGCAGTGGTTTGCCTCCTATTTGAAAAACAGGAAATTTTCTGTAAACATAGGAAAGTTTTCATCATTGTCCGCCCCACTATTGTGTGGTGTCCCTCAAGGGTCCATTCTAGGCCCCTTACTCTTTCCCTCTACATGCTTCCTCTGTTTTTAAGAAGTACAACATATCTTATCACAGATATGCTGACGACGTACAGTTTTACCTTCCAGCTAAGTTAGATGTTAACTGTCCTTTTGAAAATCTCTTGTAGTGCATTGAAGATATTAAATGTTGGATGGCAAAAAAAATTTGCAGTTAAATGAAGGTAAAACTGAAGTGTTGATTTTAGGTTCCTCCGTGACATCTTCCATTCTAGAAGCCCAGCTGGGTTCTCTTTTCTTTAAATGTACAAAAGCATGTCAAAAGCCTCTGAGTGATTTTAGACTCTTCACTACTTTTTAATAAATAGATTAGTGCTGTAATTAAAGGAAGCTTCTTTCACCTCAGATCTATTGCAAAAATAAAAATTTTCTTTCAAGTAAAGATCTGGAAATCGTCATCCGTTCTTTAATTACACCAAGGCTAGATTATTGTAACTCGTTGTATATTGGCCTCCCTGAATCTGCTTTATTACGTTTACAACTAGTTTAAAATGCGGCAGCCAGGCTGTTAATGGTCGAAAAAGAGGGATCATATATCCCCTATTTTAGCATTTCTTCACTGGCTTCCTCTAAAGTTCAGGGTTGAGTTTAAAATCCTTCTCTTTGTGTATAAGTCACTCAGTGGATTCACGCCTCAATACATTAGTGACCTTCTTCTCTCTTCTTCTTCCCCTAGAGCACTCAGGTCCTCTGATTAACTTCTTTTGTATATGCCCCGTTGTCATTGTAAATCCAAAGGTGATCGGGCCTTTTCTGTAGCTGTGCCCAACCTTTGGAATGATCTCCTGTGACGAGGGCGTGGCCGGGCTGTGTGGGTGCATGGCCGGCCCTGAATCAGATGATCAGCAGGAGAGCGAGATAAAGGGGGCCGGAGACACCAGTTCAAGGGAGAGAGAGACGCATGCTGCCACGCTGCATGTGTGTGTTTGTTTTATATTGTTTTAAGTTGAGTTTTACCATTAAACTTTACGTTAACTGTTCAGCCAGTTCCCGTTTCCTCCTTGCCCAACCTTTACCTGTTACAGTGGTGCTGAAACCCAGGAGGGAGGAGGGATGCGCTGTCCTCGCCACTGCCATCTGGCAGGGGAGCAGCCGCGGCCATCTGCCTGGGGATGGAGGGGTTGCTGCCGGCCGCCGAGAGCTGGAGGAACCGCTGCCGTACGCTGAAGAAGGGTAGAAGCGGTTCCGTCCACCAGGGGTTGGAAGGCTCGCTGCTGTCCACTGGGGGAGGAACAAGCTGTCATCTGCCAGAAGGCGGAGGAGCAGTTGAGGACTGGGCAACGCCTACCCTCATCTCTCCCCCAGGTTCCCAGGAGGCGGGGTGGACCACTGGCTGACCACTGGGCAGCGTCTCCCCTCCAGAGATGAGTAAGTCAGTCCAGTGGCGCCCCAGCCTGAATTGGCGGGGGAGGAGTGTGACAAGAAGGAAGGCATAGCCAGGCCGTGAGTGTGCATGGCTGGCGCTGAATCAGATGTTCAGTGGGAGAGTGAGATAAAGGGGGGCCGGAGACGCCAGTTCGAGGGATAGAGAGGCGCACGTGGCCGTGCTGCATGTGTGTGTGTTTGTTTATGTTGTTTTATGTTGAGGTTCTCATTAAACTTTATGTTGACTGCTCCTTGCCCACCTTTACCTGTTACATCTCCCCTTTCATGTGAGGTCTGCTCCTTCCTTAGCTATTTTTAAATCTTCTCTTAAAACCTATTTTTATTCTCTAGCTTTTGATAATGTTTAAATATCAGGTTGTATTTTCCTGATTGTTGTACTTTTATGTGTTTCCATTGTGTATCAGGATTGTACAGCACTTTGGGTCAACCTCTGTTGTTTTTAAAAGTGCTTTATAAAAAATGTTGACTTGTCTTGATTCAATTTTCCTCAAAGAGTGACATAATGGCATGTAGCAGCTGTAGAGACCAAAGACCAAAGTGTATGATCAGCGAGATAGATAGAGGTGACCTTCTGAAAAGGACTGGGAAAGGGAGAGAGAGAGTGAGAGAGAGAGAGAGAGAGAGAGAGAGAGAGAGAGAGTGGGATGGAGTTTCAGCAGCTGAAAGATCTATTGAACGGCAGATAATGCAATGTACTTCTGCTATTGAGAGCCTCTTTATATAGCTTCACACCCACCTGCCAGACCCAGCCAGGCCTGAGAAGTGTCAAAATGGGGCAGACTTCACTGCGTTTGTCTAATGTTGGTGCTAAAGCTTATTTGTACCTTCCAACCCCTCCCCTAATCATCTGTTATCAACATATCTGGTCAGTTCTTGTTTATCTCACTTTCTCTCTCTCTCCAACTCAAACACTCACATAGACAAGGATGTAATAAAGGACATTAGAAGCATGTGGCCCTGTCAATCATCTCAGTATGTTCCTCTGTTCCACACTGTCCTCTGAATGGTGTCAAAGTACATGTGACCAAACAACAGAAGCAAGCCCCCTCTCTGTCACTCCACTAACTCTCTCTAATTCTCTCTGGAGGATCCAACAGATCATAAGTTAGTTTAAAGGGTTGCCTTGGCCTGTATGTGATCTTGGTGCAGTTAAACTCCTTAAAAATTTCTTGGGTGGATACAAGCACATTTTTCTAGACAGGACTGTCTGGTTTTGCCTGCCATAATTGTGTGAGTGAGTGACTGCAAAATGGTAGCGTCACACGGCTTGTTTCTTGGGCTTTTCATAGTTCTGCTCAGCACTGGAATGTTTAAGGATATTGTACAGGCTGAAGAGGGGCAGCAAACTGAGAAGGCAGAGGAGCTGGGGGGTTTGGATGTTACTGGAGATGAGGAAGAGGATGCATCTGATGACAAAGAGGGTGGAAACACATCTGAGGAGGTGGCTGATGGCACGGGAGAGGATGAAGAAGGAGATGTGGAAGGGGAAGAGGAAGAGGATGATGGAGAGGAAGGGGCAGCTCCTGCTGGTGAGGTAGAGGAAGGAGTGTCTGAGAAAGAGGAAGTGGTGGAGGAAAAGATTGAGAAGGAGGAAGGAGCCGCAGAGCAGGAGGAAGGAGCAGCAGAGGATGAGGAGATAGAGGAAGTAGCAGAGGAAGATGAGAAAAGAGAAGAAGCCATATATGATGAGAGGGAGGAAGAAGTAGAAGAGGAGGAGGAAGCAAAGGATGAGGAGGAGCAGACAGAAGCAGCAGCAGAGGAGGAGGAGGAAGAGGTGCAAGAAGCAACAGCAGAGGAAGAGGAAGCAGCACAACAGATAGAGGAGGAAGAAGCAGCAGAGGAGGTGGAGGAGGGAGCACCAGCTGAGCAAGAAGAGGAAGAGGTAAATGAGGAAGTGGTAGCTGCTGATGAGAATGAAGATAAAGAGGACACTGATGAGGAAGATAAGGAAGCAGATGAACAATCAGAGGATCTTGAACTGGTTGAGGAAAAAGAGGAGGCCAGTGAGACTGAGGAAGCTGAAGAGTCCGTAGATGGTGCTGCTGGAGATGACACTGAAGGTAATGACTAAATTAATTTTTCAATAGCCCACACAGAGAAACAACTCCCTCTTTATCTCTAGCCAGATTCTCATTACCATCCACACAATCCATACTGTAAATCAAGTGCTTTAACTTACAAATACTTTCAATTATTACATGCAGTTTAAGTCAGAGATAAAGGTTCAGCAGTGCACATTCTAGAGTATTAGAAACAAAACTTCTCTTTTTCGTGTTTAATTATTTGCAATAATCACTGGCTCTGTTTCAAAACCTAGTGAGTTACCTTGCTGTCTATTGCATACATATAAAGCTTCTTTCTAAATGCTGGATTACAAAGCACAGTTTAAACAGATTTTTGCCCTGATTTGCAGTTAGGCCGAGTCACCTCCAGTCTGCAGATTTTGGACCAGTCGGAGTTGACAGATTTCACAGAAAGTTGCATAGTTTATCATGGCTACAGACTGATTTCTTACTCTTAGACTATGATTCCATCCAGTCGGAGGATATCAAAGATGTTTGACATATTTGAGCTGACTATATAGGGAATCTCATGGTATACGATGCTCCACGACTCAAATCTGAAATCATACAATGAGCAGTCAATGGAAAGTGAGAGTGCGGGGTGACTAAGTTGAAGAAATGGACATGGCGAACTGGCAGTTAAAGTGAAGCTTAACTCTTAACACCACTCACCCCCAACTCACTTTGCAGTCTTTAAAGGCCATACTGGCCGCATCTTCCCACCCACAATCGCACCCAAATACATTTGGCCTGTGTCTTTTGTGATTCGGAACACAGAGTTGCAGCAACCATAACAGCACCGCTTCATGTTTTTTACATCTGATGCGGCTTCTTTGATGGAGGATGTGTTTCGGATCAGGTCTGTTTGACAGTCGGTCAGTCGTATGGTGTGTCATAGCCAGTTTTTATCTGTAGAAATTTACAAAGTCTGTAAATGTGTGATACAGAGTATTTTAGGATGTTCAGATATTAAAAGTTGTGTAGAGTAATCCAGCGTCATGCAAAAAGCATGTCTGTGCATCATACAAATAGCTCCTTGGGTGAAGTACATGAGACACGACTTACAATTGATTTCAATAGAGTTTAGTGTTAGCATGTTGCTAAGCTAACAACATGATAGTTTAATAATACTCTAGTAAAAATCGCACAATATTTGTTAAAATAATACATTTTTAATTATATTACATTTTAATTGATTCTTTCAATTGAAATCCATTACAAAAACATCTAGAGTTCTGGCAAACTAGCCGCAAACTTGCCACAAATTTGGTGCAGATTTGCCACTTATTATATTCATAAGTTTGCAGCTCTTCACTGGTAGTGGTGAACCTTTAAGGCTAGTCATGCCACTTTGCGGATGTTCGTAATGACTCCGGACAGCCTGTGGGATACTATTTTCTATGGATACAAGTACAGCTCCTATCTATTTTAATGGGAAAAGACCAAAATCTCTAAAACGGTTGGTAAAGATGATGATTGAACACTTTTCAAATCAAAAATCTGACGAAACTTTTATAAAAATTGTGCTTCTATAGCTCAGACCATGCCAAAAAAAAGCTATTTCTCAGGCTGCTCCAACTAATGCACATTTGTGTTCACAAGTAAACTGACTTCTCTATCAATAAGCTGATTGGCTCTTTTAACTGTAAAATGTGACTTCCATTCATACAGCCACCATATTCAGTGTTACGGTCTCTGATTCTATCTAGAATCTGTCCAAATGAAGTTATCTTGGAATCTTTTGGAACAGACTTTGCATTTGGAATGCACCTTTTGATGCCTACGTAGGCAGCTCACTAGGCTATGGAACAGAGCCACTGTCAGCTGTGGAAAGTCCTGTGTATACCCCACAGTGGGTCTGTGAAGGCAAACTTCAGCCCTAAAATAGCTTGCTATATCTTGACATATAAATGCTGTTATATTGAAATATTCCAACTGCTTTAAGTCCTTTCTAGTAGAATGCTTTTGACATGAACATAACACACAGCATATATATCACAGGGTATTGCATGTCAGGATGGCCCCTGGTGAATCTTAAGATACATTATATCCAAATCACCATGATAAAGTTACGGGCAGAGTGCAATTCAGTTGTAGCTGCCATGTCACATTGAACAAAGCAACAATATCTCAGTGACACACTCTCAACTGCCATCTAGCTTTTCTCTTATTACTATCAGATGAGTAATGGCCTTTAGATGTTTACTACCAAACGTAATAGCCATTAAATGGTCAAGGGAATTTATAAAAAATAATAATAATAATTATTATTTGCTGTTGATCATAATGTTGAGATCATACCCATATCATAAATCTATAGACTAATTATAGATCTATAATTGTGGTTATCTAATTATTATATTATTCATAAGAGACTCATAAGATGATTTAAAGACCCCATGAAAGCAGAATATGAGTTTTGTGAATTTTAGTCCACATTTGTTTGCTCTGTTGTTATGTCCCGCCCCAAATTCCTGTTTCAATAGAAAATATGTCACCACAGAAAAGAAAACTGTGCTCATTAAGTGATTTAATGGGGTCTTTAAGAACAAACTAATCTGAATATTGCTATTTACATTTAATTTGTTCACTTGTTTTCTAAAGCAATGTTTGTAAATTTACACTTGTAAAAGGAACACAAGTCACCCTTTGTGCATGTTCTGTCCTTACCCATTACTAATGAAGATCATTTGTTTATCCTCATCTTTCCCTCGCTCTGCTGTAGCTGCTGAGGAGGTAAATGTAGAGGAGGAAGAAGTACCCTCCACAGAAGATGCAGACTACTGCTCAGGCTCTTTCTGTAAACTTTGCTCTGTCTGTGAGGTAAACCACTCTACAATCCAGCAACATGTCATATAAGCAAAGTTCTGACAGCGCTTACATTACTGACATAAGAATTGACATACAGTACATTTGAAGGTCCTCTGTCTAGCCAGCAGTATAAATGAGTAATGTGTATATGAAATTTTTGTGTGAATTTGTGGCAGTATGGGCCAGTCATTGCAACTCCAGCTGTACAGGCAACTTGCCTGGTCAAATCAGTGAGAGCAGGCAACACTTTCTCCACAGATGACACATTCTTGTGCTCAAAGACAACTTGGCCAAGTACAACAGAATGCAGGAATCTCTAGATGCGGTTTTCAAAGTTTGAAACTATGCTTCACTTGACACAGCATCCTAAAAACACAGCGCTTATGACCAGAGATGCTGAAAACTAGCGAGACGCGACACAACCAAAGTGAGGCGCTCCAGAAGTAGGCCAATAATAGGGTTATGTTCAGTGATATGGAAATAAATAATAAAAACAAAAGAAATAATTTTGTTATTTTTACTTTTAAGTGTCTTTTTGTATTGTCTAAATGCTTTACTTGTCTGCTACCACAATATAATGTATGTAAATGATGTAATATATTTGAAATATATTATTATATTATTAATAATATATTATTATATTATTAATAATATATTACACTTATAAATATTTTAATGATTATATACTAAATTACCTTTCTCAGTAAAGATGGATATTTGCAATAAATTTGATCAATTAATCAGCACATTATGTAGTTAATTTGATTAAAAATCAGAATAAATTGACAGCCCTTGTAATTTTTAGTGGATGTATGAATTCGGTTCCTTTGAAGTTCACACAGGTGTCCACATGTGCAGATAATCATATAAAAGGGATAGTTCACCCAAAAATGAAAATTCTCTCATCATTTATTCACTCTCATGCCATCCCAGATGTGTATGACTTTCTTTCTTCTCCTGAACACAAATGAAGATTTGTAGAAGAATATTTCAGCTCTGTAGATCCATACAATGCAAGTGAATGGGTACTAAAATTTTAAAACTCCAAAAGCATATAAAGGCAGCATCAAAGTAATCCATAAGATTCTAGTGGTTAAATCTATATCTATATATGATAGTTGTGGGTGAGAAACAGATCAATATTTAAGTCCTTTTTCCTATAAATTCTCCTCCCTGCCCAGTAGATGGTGATATGAACTAAGAATGAGGATCGGCAAAAACAAAAGAAACAGAATGTGGAAGTGAAAGTGAGAGTGGAGATTTATGATAAAAAAGGACTTAAATATTGATATGTTTCTCACCCACACCTATTATATCGCTTTTGCATATAGATTTAACCACTGGAGTCTTATGGATTACTTTTATGCTGCCATTATGTGCTTTTGGAACTTCATAATTTTGGTACCCATTCACTTGCATTGTGAGGAACTACAGAGCTGAAATATTCTTCTAAAAATCTTTGTTTGTGTTCAGCAGAAGAAAAAAAAAGTCATACACATCTCGGATGGCTTGACGGTGAGTAAATGATGAGAGAATATTCATTTTTGGGTGAACTATTCATATAACTATGGACATGTTCCACTAACGTCTGACAACCAGAAAGTGTCCATATATTTTTCTTAAATTTGAACAGTATATGCATTGTTATTTAATAAAGTAAATCAAACTTCTTTTTGTGATACGTTTTGCTTAAAAAGAGTGTGTGGGGCCATTGTAGCTCCATTGCAGATAAAGCTCCCATAACATACAGTATGACAATTTCATAAAGTTTCCACCTCAGAAAGAATGAATGTTTCCATGCTGCTTCATATTTCTATTATGATCCTACTAACATGTCAAAATTCTATGCATCATTATCAAATACATTTAATGGAACACAGGTCCTTACTTCAATACTATAATATGCAGTAATGAGTAATAATATGCAGAATTAACTTGTTTAGGTCATTGAAAGTTTAAAATAACTACTTGACATACCACAGCCCCTACATACACACCGATCAGCCACAACATTAAAACTACCTGACTAATATTGTGTAGGTTCCCCTCATGCCACCAAAACAGCGCCAACCCGCCTCTCAGAATAGCATTCTGAGATATTCTTCTCACCACAATTGTACAGAGCGGTTATTTGAGTTACCGTAGACTTTGTAAGTTCAAACCAGTCTGGCCATTCTCTGTTGACCTCTCTCATCAACAAGGCATTTCTATCCACAGAACTGCCGCTCACTGGATGTTTTTTTGTTTTTGGCCCCATTCAGAGTAAATTCTAGAGACTGTTGTGAGTGAAAATCCCAGGAGATCAGCAGTTACAGAAATACTCAAACCAGCCCATCTGGCACCAACAATCATCCATGCGATTATCTAATCAGCCAATCGTGTGGCAGCAGTGCAGTGCATAAAATCATGCAGATACGGTTCAGGAGCTTCAGTTAATGTTCACATCAACCATCAGAATGGGGAATAAATGTGATCTCAGTGATTTGGACCGTGGCATGATTGTTGGTGCCAGACGGGCTGGTTTGAGTATTTCTGTAACTGCTGATCTCCTGGGATTTTCACACACAACAGTCTCTAGAATTTACTCTGAATGGTGACAAAAACAAAAAACATCCAGTGAGCAGCAGTTTTGTGGATGTAAATGCCTTGTTGATGAGAGAGGTCAACAGAGAATGGCCAGACTGGTTCGAACTGACAAAGTCTACGTTAACTCAGATAAGAATATAATCTCAGAATACTATTCTGAGATGCGGATTGGCACTGTCTTGGCGGCACGAGGGAGACCTACACAACATTAGGCTGGTGGTTTTAATGTTGTGGCTGATCAGCGTATGTTAAAGACTTTCACACAAGTGCACGTTTATGAAACCATCATAACATGTCACCATGACCATAATCAGTGCATGAGGTATTAATGTCACCCATTTTTAGCTCCTGCTAAACTCACTAGCATGACCCCATGAACTTGCTGAAATATAGTTTTGGTGTGTTCCCTTTCTGAGCTTTCCCAATAAAGAGATGAAGTGTTACTTACTACAGTCTGACTCTATCTTTGTCTGCCTCTCCTTTTCTCCTCTCAGCAGTGTGGTAGCTGTGACAAATGTCCCTGTGACGAGGGAGACACATCAGCACTCTGCCAACACTGTGAAGTAAGTGCAGTTCAATATGTAGAGTGAATTACTGTAAGAAAGCCAATTTAAAGGTCGACTTTCCATATAAAGTAAACACAAGTTTCAAAACACGATTTGTTTGTTTGAGTGGTCCAATGTGACAACTTCTGGCTCAACCAATGGCATGAGTTTGTTGTGGGATGAATTGTTTGACCCAACGAATTCTGGGATTTAAAATATATATATATATATATATATATATATATATATATATATATATATATATATATATATATATATTTTTGCAATTCCGTTTGGTGCCAATTGGCACAGAAACTCACTTTATTGGCTAAAATAATGCCAAATAAGTCATCCCTCCCTAAACTCAGGCCATTGGTTAATCCATTGTTATGTACAGCCCAGTCAAACAACTTAAACTTACAGATTAGGTTTGGTTAAGACATAAATATGCATTTTGAAATATGAAAATATAATGTACTAACTGAAATTGAGGAGCAACAGATGTGATCTTACTGTTTCGTTTCTGCTTCGACAGAATTGTTCGTACTGCTACTTTTGTCCTTTGATCTGTGAGACAGTCTGCCAGCCAGGTAGGATGCTTCAAACGTCAGTGAGACAAATGTTTGAACAACTGCACTAGTATTAACCACACCCTAAATGACTAAAATAGCATACCCACTCAAATACGGTAAAATAGAGCAATAAGATACTAGTGACTGTGAGGACTCTAATGCTCAGCTTTGAGGCCGTTATTGTCTTTATAAAATGGCAGAAACAACAATATAATAAAAGACACCAATGTTCGTTAAAACTGAACTGAACACAAACGCAAATGTCATGTGTAGAATTAAAAAAGTGGCACCTTTGCTGTCATTTTCCGAGTACATTAAACCAGGCATGACGTGTCCAGAGTAAATTACATAATGCTAATTTTATTGACAGAATCTATTAAGGTATTCAAATATACATAAAAATGTGATTCACACAAAACACCTGTTCTATGATAAACATGTTCTCAATTACTGAGTTCAGAGTCATTTTGTTATTTTTTTCTGGGGCTTTAAGTAAAAAATGCCATGTGGTGCAAACGTCCAGGCTCAGTCAATGTGGCAATGTGTTGTCTTGTGACAAAAAAAAAAAAATAAATAAAAAAAATAAATAAATAAATAAATAAAAAGTAATACAGAGAGGACCCCTATAGATGGTCAAGACTGTGAGTGAGGTTTTACATATATATTAGGGGTGTAACGGTACATGTATTCATCCCGAACCGTCACGGTACTGACGTCACGGTTCGGTGCATGCAGTCAGACAAAGAATACATCTGAGTCAGTCACAGGCGATCCACACTCCAATCCAGAAGGGGGCGCACGCGGTAATGCTAATTTGCTAACCGCCACAACAGGAAAAAGAGCAGAAGAAGAAGAGACCATCTACGCACCAACCCAAAACAAGGCTGCATGCTAGGTAGGACGCGTCCTTTGAAGGCTGCAGTATACCGAGTGTCCTGCTTTAAACAAATCTCGTTTAAACGAGACCGCCTTCGTAGGACAAACGGAACGTATCATGGTTGTTATGACAGCACGCCACTCTTAAACAAGCGTTAGCGATTTGAGTGAGAAGGAAACAAAGTCCCTCTGGAAGGGAATGCATGAGGTACATTTTAGGAGAGTTATAATGATGTAAAGAGAAAAGAAAATAGATTTTACAGGTGTACTTTTATATATTAATAGAATTATACATATTATATACTCTGCTCCCATCTACTGAGGTACTTCAACTTGGGAATTAACATTACTTGCGTTTGAACATCATGTTTACAGGCAAATCGGCGTTATTCTTTTAGACATTTCCGTTGAAGCAAAGAATTGTGGGTTATGAGCGCCCACGAAGGATACACCTCATGCATCCTCCGAATTCCCATGAAAGAAGGTCGCATTCGAAGGCTGCATTTGAAGTGTCCTACTCGCTTTTATGAAACGAGACAGCTTCGATGACGTATGCGACAACCGGAGGACGCATCCTTCCAAACGAGACGCAGCCCAAGAATGGCTTCTCCTAATGCACAAGTTTTATTTTTCATTAATCTATTTATTTTGTACTTTTATAACACAAGAGATGCATTTCAGTTTTGTAGCTGATTGTGACCAAATACCTTTTGTTTTTTATCAGCCCTACAAAAAAATATGAAATATGCAAGAGTGCATTCTGTTTACTGCTTAGTGCTTAATACACTAAAGGAGGCTGTACTGTACCAACTACCTCAGGTGGTACTAAATGCCGCTAGGTGGAACAAACTGTAATTTGCATTACTGTCTGTTCAAAATAAATGAAAAGAAACCTAGCATTTGGGATTTGTTGCTTTTTCCTGTTGTACCGAACTTGTATCGAACCGTGACCCCAAAATCGAGATCAGATAATTTGACATTTTAATGAAAAGGTACATCTTGTTCAGGTCATATGGAGTAACCCTAAAAAACCTTGATATTCTTGACTAAAAAAAAATCATGACCTTTGTATAAAAAAAAAAAAAAATTATATATATATATATATATATATATATATATTATATATATACACATATATATATATAATTTACCTTGAAAAATATGTTTGAAAACATTTTTGAAAATAATGATAAAGTTGTGTACACTTTCTTGTCTTCAAGGTTCAATGAAAGTGTTTTAATATCTTTTAATTGATGGTTACACCACATTAAATTTTTAAAGTCATTAAATTTATATTACTTACATTTATTTTATGTTTTACAAAAAATTATCATACCAAATTAGACACAAAGTTTACATTTCTATGAAACTGAACTTTTAAAATTACAAACTTAAAAAAATCTGTTTTAAACTAAAAATGTAAATGATTTCTCATTTTTATCACCTCAGACATATCTATCAATGACCCATAGCAATGATCAATAATAAAAACACAGTAATTGTGTGAACTTCACACCAACTGAAATCCAGTTTCAACTACAGTTGTGCTCAAAAGTTTGCATAACCTTGGAGAATTGGTAATATATGTACCCTTTTTTAAAGAAAACATGAGAGAGCAGGCAAAACACATTTCTTTTATTTCTTATGGGATTCATATTCAACTGTAGGTTATAACAGAATGCCACAATAATAAAACAAAACATGGCAACAAAGAAAAAAATTAAATGACCCCTGTTCAAATGTCTGCATACCCTTAGTTCTTAATACTGTGTATTGCCCCCTTTAGCATCAATGACAGCGTGCAGTCTTTTGTAATAGTTGTCTATGAGGCCCAAAATCTTTCAGGTGGTATAGCTGCCCATTCGTCTTGGCAAAATGCCTCCAGGTCATGCAAAGTCTTTGGTCATCTTGCATGAACCACACCTTTGAGATCTCCCCAGAGTGGCTCGATGATATTAAGGTCAGGAGACTGTGATGGCCACTCCAGAACCTTCAACTTTTTCTGCTGTAATCACTGGAGGGTCAACTTGGTCTCGTGCTTAGGGTCATTGTCGTGCTGGAAAGTCCAAGAATGTCCCATGTGCAGCTTTCGTGCAGAAGAATGCAAATTGTCTGCCAGTATTTTCTGATAACATGCTGCATTCATCTTGCCATCAATTTTCACAAGATTCCCTGTGCCTTATGAGCTCACACCACCCCAAAACATCAGTGAGCCACCACCATACTTCACAGTGGAGATGGTATTCTTTTCACTATAGGCCTTGTTGACCCCTCTCCAAACATAGCGCTTATGGTTGTGACCATAAAGCTCTATTTTGGTCTCGTCACTCCAAATTACAGTGTGCCAGAAGCTGTGAGGCGTGTCAAGGTGTTGTCATGCATATTGTAACCGGGCTGTTTTGTGGCATTGGTGCAGTAAAGGCTTCTTTCTGGCAACTCGACCATGAAGCTCATTTTTGTTCAAGTATCGTCGTATTGTGCTCCTTGAAACAACCACACCTTCTTTTTCCAGAGCAGCCTGTATTTCTCCTGAGGTTACCTGTGGGTTTTTCTTTGTATCCCGAACAATTCTTCTGGCAGTTGTGGCTGAAATCTTTCTTTGTCTACCTGACCTTGGCTTGGTATCAAGAGATCCCCAAATTTTCCACTTCTTAATAAGTGATTGAACAGTACTTACTGGCATTTTCAAGGCTTTGGATATCTTTTTATATCCTTTTCCATCTTTATAAAGTTCCATTACCTTGTTACACAGGTCTTTTGACAGTTCTTTTCTGCTCCCCATAACTCAGTATCTAGCCTGCTCAGTGCACCCACGTGAGAGCTAACAAACTCATTGACTATTTATACACAGACACTAACTGAAATTTTAAAAGCCACAGGTGTGGGAAATTAACCTTTAATTGCCATTTAAACCTGTGTGTGTGTCTGTAACAAGGCCAAACATTCAAGGGTATGTAAACTTTTGATCAGGGCCATTTGGGTGATTTCTGTTATCATTATGATTTAAAAAGGAGCCAAACAACTATGTGATAGTAAATGGCTTCATATGATCACTATCCTTAAATAAAAGACAGTTTTTCTTTGCATGATCAGTCATATTTTCAAAATCAATGCCAAAATTTCACAATTTCTACCACGGTATGCAAACTTTTGAGCACAACTGTATATGCAAATGTACAGAAAAAGGTCATCTTTAATTTCAAAACACTCATGATGCAACACACTGAAAGAACAGAGCTCTTGGATGTAGGAGGCAAAATGGCCTTAAAGGTGCACTCAGTTTTCTTTTCCTTATTAAAAAGTTTTACTCCTAAAGAAATGAATAGTAATTTTGAAACACATGTATAAAATCATGACCACTCGCTTGAGATAAAGACTCCAGTCATATCAGTAACTTTGTCAAAGCTGTTTTATTTTACATTGAGAGGGTCCCCTCATGGGGGCTGCCATGTGAGAATCACATGACCAGCCGAATAGTACCGAATAGTAATACTTGCTTAATCTCAGTAACCGCCCTATTATTGGACACTTTCACTCATGGTTTAAATTAATCATGGCTAACTGTGAACAATAATTCAGTCTGTTCCTCGCCATATGCTATTGTATTTAGGACAGCTGAAACACACTAAGTGTGAAATCACAGCATCATGAGAAAATATTTGATGAAATATATTCATATCTTAATGGAAATTTGCTTTTGAAAGCAATAAGGCTGTACAAGGCTATATTGTGAATAAATCACGGTTGCTTTTATCCATGACTATATTCACAATATAGCTTGGCCTCTTATACTTACTGCATAATTATGAACTATTACTCATTTAGTATAGAAGACTTTATATACTGATAGTCTGAAATAAAATGTATGCATCTCAAAACATTAATACAATGACTTTCCAAGTAGTGAATTTTTAAAAAAGCGTTTTAATACTCACTCTCCTGCTTAGCTAAAATGTCAACCAGTTTCAAAGATTTGGAAAATGATATATGCAATAATAATACATAATATAATACACTTTAAACTGATCCAAATACCTAATCTTTCACCCCAATATATTTTATAAGATTGCTTTTCATCTTTTTGAATGATTTTCTTGAACCATGTTTGACTTTTGTTTGGTTTTAGGCGGAATTCTTGACATAGTGAGCGGTTCTCTCTACAAGTAAGCATGAAAAATCCACCCAACACCCTAATTTCTTTGCAGAACGATCATGTTATAATTTATATTTATAACTTTATCAGTGTAGTTTAATACTGTTGACTCATTCCCTCCTCTCTTTTTGTTCTTCTCACCTCCTCTGTGCTTGTCCTCCACATCACCTCACAGGACTGTGAGCACATTACTCTGAATACTCTTCACAGAACAGCGGAACTACAGACTAGAAGTCAAACCATTCATTTGTAGGCCTATCGGAAGTTCAGTTGGGAAGATCTTGGAAATTTTGCTTTGTGTCCAACCTTGGGAGGGAACTTGGACAACCTAATCCTAGATATAACTAGGGAACTTTCCCAGGACTTTAATGTTTACCATTTAAAAGCACTTTAATGGTGACTTTACAGACTGAATCAGTAAAAACTAAATATGAATATTCAGTTTAATTGTTGTCATTTATAATAGAGATCTGTGTTTACAGACCAACAATATAGAAATGCAGAAAAAATTTTCAGTTCAATCTCAATTTCCAAGAATTTATGTCAATGGTGTATGTACTGTATATAACTGTACTTCAAATCATATAATGTCATACTGGTTACTGGTTTCAGATTAAGCTATTCCTATCTAAATAAATGGGTTTCATTTGGGATTGTGTGTCAATCTAAATAAATACATACTTCATATTATATATACAAAACAGAAAGCCTCCATTTTTAACAAAGAAACTGGATAAATTTAGAACATTTTTGCAGGTTTGGATAGTTAGAAAAGCACTTTTCCTAAATTCCACATATTCAAGTTTAATTTAATAAAGTATGCATTTTTAAATAAAATATAGCAATATAGACTTAAACTCTTCTTTGATACAGTACTTATAAGTATTTACATCACAGTGTCACCATATTAACAACATTTCTAACCCTAATGAAATTAGTGAGACAAACCTCTCAGTTACATATGTAACCTTGGTTCCCAGAGGGGAACGAGACGTTGCGTATGATCACTATGGGACAACGTCCGAGTGTCACATGGTCTGAAGCCCTTATACAATCACACCAATTTATTGGCTGATGGCGCTTAAGCAATGCCCCCTAGGGATCTACATCACGGGCTCCATAAAGGCACTCGCTTCTGCGGCATCGAGTCAGAATTTCTGCAAAAGGCACGAGCATATGCAGCTGCCAAAGAGTATGGTCTCATTCCCCTCAGGGAACCAAGGTTACGTATGTAACCAAGACGTTCCCTTTCGTGGAACTCAAGCTGCATATGATCGCTATGGGAATGAAATACATTCACGCCATGCGAACAATAGCTGGCAACTGTCTTAAGCCCATGTGGAAAGAATATAGTGGCGCACACACGAGCTAAAGCATCTGAATAAAAGGAATTATGAATTTACTCCTGTTCCAACAGAGAGAACTTGGGAAGCAGGAGTCAAACCCTTGTCCATATTATAAAATCAAGTAAATGTATGCGGAGAGGACCACCCTGCCGCCATACAAATGTCCTCCAAGGACACACCTCTAGTCTAAGCCCATGAGAATGCCATTCTCCTCATAGAATGTGCTCTCTTCGTAGAATGGGCGAAGTCAAAGGTAAACCGTGTGCTTCTTAAGCACTCAAAATTGCATCAATAAGCCAATGAGACAGTCATTGCTTGGACACTGAAACACCTCTGTTGTCAAGGGCTCGAACAGAGCACCTGAGAGTGCCTCTAAAACAACAGATAAATCCCATAAAGGAACGCGGATTGGATGAAAAGTTCTAAGCCTGCGTACCCCAAGCATAAAGCAAGAGAGAAGAGAATGTCTACCAAAGGAGACTCCATTAATAAGCACATGTTCAGCCACTATAGCGGCAACATAGACTTAACACTCCTGGAAAAATTCCAGCACTGTACCAACAGGGTAGTGAACTGGATTTTCACTTTGCGCTGTACACCAAGAACCAAAAATACGCCACTTAAACATGTATAGCCTCCTTGTTGATGGAGCTCTAGCATTTAGAATGGTATCAACCACAGCGGGGGATAACCCATCATTCAAAAGAGTGCCCCATTGAGGGGCCACACCCATAACTTCCACAAGTCCGACCGGGGGTGCCAAATGTTGCCCCGTACCTGATACAACTCTCAGAGTCAAAAACCATACTTGAGATGGCTAATACGGCACCACTAACAGAAGCCGAACCCGATCCTCCTGAACCCTCTGCAGAACTGCATGCAGCAGACTGATCATTGGAAATGCATAAAGACGCACTCTCGGCCACTGATGCACCAGCGCATCGATGCCCAGTGGTGCCGAGGCAAGAGAGAAAACCAGAGGGGACAGTGCAACGTCTCGCTCAAAGCGAACAGGTCCACTTCTGCTCTGCCGAACCTCCTCCAGATTTGTTCCATAATCTGAGGATGTAATGTCCATTCTCTGGGAGTCAGATCCTGTCTGGACAGGAGATCCGCCCCCAAGTTCAACCGGCCCGGAACATGTATGGCTCATAGAGATAGTACATTGTCCCGTGCCCACAGAATGTGATGTGCCAGCCTTAGCATGGCACGAGAGTGCACCCCTCCCTGGTGATTGATATAGGACACCACTGTCATGTTGTCCAACCAGATGAGGACATGAATCGCTGGAAGGAAAAAACTTAACTCCAGTAGCACCATGAGCATCTCCAGCCAGTTTATGTGCCAATATTGCAACTGGCCCATCCAGACTCCATAGGCTGGACGACCTTTGTGTACAGCGCCCCAACCTGTGGAGGAGTTGTCTGTCATTATCACCATGCAGCGACACACCTGTCCCAATGGAACGCCTGACATCAGAAGGCGGGTCCGTTTCCATGACAGCAGAGTTTGGTAGAACCCACATGTCACTCTGAAGGGATGAAGCACATGCATCAGTGGTTGAAGTCCCTTTGTGGAGTTCATCCAGCACTGAAAATATCTGGCATGCAACATGCCCAGGGGAATGAGAGCGGATGCCACGATCATGAGCCCCAAAATCCTGTGAAATGTTCTCGCAGGGAGAACACGTGCTACTCTGGACATCGCTAGGTACTGGCATAGTGACAGAACACGAGCTGGAGACAGACGTGTCTGCATCGCCTGCGAGTCCAGCTCCACACCTAGAAACAGAGTCTGTTACCTTGGCAACAGGATGCTCTTGTCTAGGTGTACACACAGCCCTAAATTGCTTAAATGGCTGAGAACGATATCTTGATGTTGGGCAGCCAAAGTTTCTGAGTGAGCTAACACCAACCAATCATCGAGATAATTAAAAATGCGGATGCCTTGAAGGGCATCAGAGCTGTATCCATGCATTTTGTGATAGTGTGTAGTGCCAGTGCAAGTCCGAATGGAAGGATGCAAAATTGGTACGCTTTGCCCTCAAAAGCGAATCTGAGAAAATACCTGTGCTTCGCCGCTATCTGAATATGGAAATAAGCGTCCTTCAAATCTATTGTCACAAACCAGTCCCCCGGCTGTACTTGTGACATTATGTGTTTCTGCATCAGACTTCTGAATTGACATTTCATTAGAGTGAAATTCAAACGCCTCAAATCCAGAATGGGACGCAAGCTGCCATCTTTTTTTTTGGAACCAGAAAAGAACGGCAGTAAAAGCCACATTCTGTCTGAGAAGGGGGAATCTCCTCTATTGCCCCTTTTTCTAAGAGAGAGTGAATTTCCGGAATGAGAAACTGGGCTTTCCGAACAGCGACGTCTGTCATAACAACCCTATTGAATTCTGGCGGAGCCTGCCTGAATTGAATGACATAACCATGCTCTATCATTCAAAGTACCCAGTTCGAAATGCCCTGCAACTGCTGCCAAGCCACTAGACAGGCAGACAGAGGAATTAATGCACATCTCTCACCTGTAGCACGACATGTAACCACTAGATGGTGCGCATGGCTTACTTTTGCCGACACAACCAGCGGCACAGCGGAGGGGGGCCTTTGCGCCTCTACTACTGTGGTTGGTTGAATGGGATTTAATAATATTTCTGCCTTTATTGTATTCAGGCATAAATGATAAGCACCCTGAAATGCATTTACAGCAGGGACACTGACAGAATAAACCTTTTCCCTGGTATTGGGAAAATGGGGAAGAGTGTGTGAACATAGGCGGGAATGTTTATAAAAGAAATCTGGTTCACCACAATGGCCACAGCATTCTTCAACATGTGGTGCTTATGTTCACTGGGTGTTTTGTGTACACTTGTGGTTGATGAACATTGAATTCTGTTATGCATGCCTCAAGACCCTTGGTCATGGAGACAGAGGCTGAATTCAGGAAGCGTTTTTTTAATGTTTGCTCCCCAGCGCAAGCTGCAGGGAGAAACTGAACCATATTCTGGTACAATGTGTACAATGGCGAACTCATCCCAGTACTGTCCGAAGAGAGAAACGTATACGTTTGTCCGATCCAATTTCATTCACTGAATGGGGGCTCACCCTTCGTTCAGAAGGCCGGCATATTTCCATGATGGCCTCAGCATCCAGTCCAGCTCCCTCACCTAAATCCCTTATAAAATGGGCTTGGTAGGCTTGCGAAACTGCCAGCGTGTGCAAACCCGAAACCACTTGAACCGTCACTGTGTCATCAGCCTGTGCCATCAGCCAATAAACTGCTGTGATTGAATAAGGGCTTCAGACCATGTGACACACGGACGGTGTCCCATAGTGATCATACACAGCTCGAGTTCCTCAAAAGGGAACAAATATTGTAATAGTTTTTATTGTGCATGTTGTGCATGCATCAACAAAATGACTACAGTTGTTTAGTTTTGGCAACAGGACTGGTGATCTCCTGGGTCTGTGTAAGACACCAGCACCAGTATACAGCAGCGGTTCTAGCTTGTATGGTGCCTTGGGTGAAACCCGCTTCAACATGCCCCCAATGTTGTTGACTGGGGAGGTGGGGGGGATTGTATGGCGCCTTGGGCGAAACCCGCTTCAACACGCCACCAAAGTTGTTGACCGTCTGTGTGGGTGCCTTGTGCAAATTATTTGTAAAGGGATCAAAGCTTCATGAAGCAGTGTTTCGAAAGTGTCCGTCACTACTGATTTGAATCGTGCACATCACTTTATTTAGCAAGCATCACATTATTAGTCTCACAGTTCAATATAAAGCATTTAATGATGTGGTTAATAATGTGCAGCCAACTGGTGAATATTTCCCTTTATTTACTTGCAATTTTTGTGTCATTTGGCAGGTGTCTAGAGTTAATTTTGGACCCTGTTTCCAACGTTGACACGTATGGCTGACTTTTTTCTATAAGAAACTCATATATTGTCTGCTACTTCTCGCTCTTTCTCCGCTGCTTTCTCTTTTAAAAGTCAGATTTGGGCTTCATTTCTGTAGTTACATTAGTAGTAATGTACATGACCAAAGTCTTTCTAGCAAGTCTATCCACTGCTGGCCATCTTTGGAATGCTCCCGGGCAGCTATTTTTCTATGTAAACAAGCGGCATGACAGTGCAGCTCCTATCTACTTGAATGGGGAAAAACTGAAATATCCAAAACTATGTGGCGGAATGACCCGCCCCTCCGGCTCATCATCGTCGCCCCACCTCTTAGGGCCACCCTTCAGCCAGGCTTACGACAGGAGTTGGGCAGGAGAGCGAGAAGAGGTGCATAATTAATAAGTCTTGTTCTGACAGTGGTGAATGAAGCACACCTGATGTGTATAATAGTGATGGGCATTCCGGCTCTTTTCAGTGAGCCGGCTCGTTCAGCTCAGCTCACCAAAAAGAGCCAGCTCTTTTGGCTCCCAAACGGCTCTTTAAAAAAATATGTTTTGTATTTTTTCAAGTCAAAGAGTTTGCGATAGTTTGACTATGATTGGTGTTAAAACAATTCTAATTAAATTATTAAATGAAATCATACTCTACCTTAACCACAATGTATTTAAAAATGCATTGGTTTGTCATGAAATACATCTCCACGTGTGGAGGTGCTGGCTCCACCACTATCACTAGCAGTAAGTCTCGAAACTCCGCTACAGCTAGCTTCACAGTTGCGTGCACAGTTCGCATATGCAGGTGTAGGTTGTGCGTAGAACCGGCTTTATATGAGATTTTGTTTTGGCAAATTCTACACTGTGCTCTAACATTGTCTACATTATTAAAATGCATCCAAATGCTACTGTGCTTCCGACTCATTTTCCAGCTGTTGTTTTCACAGCTGTCCTTCCTCTCTCTCCTCGGCTGCTAAGTGTGTGACTGTGTCTGTGAGTGAGTTGGCTCCGCCCTCCCTCACGCATCTTTGGTTCATTGGTTGACACTGCGTGTCTGATTGACGGGAACAACAGGTGAGGCTGTTAGTCTGAGCAGACAGTCAGAAGGAATGAGTGTGCGCTTGAGCATTTAGGCCTATATTATTTTATTTATTTTTTCTTTCTTTGAATTAGTTAATTCTGTTGATTTAAATCTTTTGATTATTCATATCTTAATTTTTTAAAATATTTTTATAAATACATTCAGCTCTTCTGATATGTGAGCCGGCTCCCAACGTTCACCTAGGGTGACCATATTCTGGTTTTCCAAAAAAGAGGACACCTTTTTTTTTTCGCCAGGGGGTGGGGTGGAATAATAGGGTTCAAAACAGTGTTACTATGAATGCAAACTTTAATACAGTGAAAAAGACACTCTATTAGCATAACATAAATATATATAAATAAATAAAAATTTCCAACATTCTTTTGAATGTCCATGTACTAAAATAAAATATTTGATGCCATGAGTGTACCTTCATTTACTATTACTATTATTTTGAATGGCCATGGAAAATGAAGCAATGTGATAACAATTTTACCTGGTCGCAAAAAGTATTCCGTTAATTTACCTCATGAACTTTCACCTTTTGCTGACCCTTTATGCTTCGCAGAGCTAATGTGTGCTTCTAAATCACTTGCACCTTTATTAGCAACTGACACATAAGTGCCAGCTTTACATGTCATACATTCTGCTTCCCACGGATCTCGACCTGGATGAAAGCATGGGAATTTTTGGTGCAAATCTTCTGTAAATTTGCACTTTCTTTTGGGCATTGTTTCCACTCAGCTGTCATTTACTGCTACTGTCAAGCAACTTTTTGATGCCGAACACAACAGCATTTCGCACGATCGCGGAGAGATTGTCAGGCAGGAATTTGGCCATTTGTTGCTGCAAGCCTCTTATAATCAAGCAATTGGTGTGCAAGAAGGCGGGACTTACAAAGCAATGCAAATATGCGCGCACACACAATGAAGTATTAGACCAGATGCACATCATAATGCAACTAAAGCCGAATCCCGGACATTTTCGCAAATTTAGAAATCCCGGTCGGACACTTTTTTAAGGTCCGAAAAAGAGGACATGTCCGGGAAAAAGAGGACGTATGGTCACGCCACGTTCACCTACAAGAGCCGGCTCTTAGAGCTGACACGTTCGCGAACGACCCATCACTAGTGTATAATGCTTCATCACTGTCTTTAAAACACAGAGCGCACCTCTTCTTGGGGAGCCGACGTCAAATCTCCATCTGTGCACACACTGGCAACCTCGCACGCCCAGGACCAAAGCTGGGAGTGTTTGGACGAGTTGATGCGCCACTCCTCGGACCCCCGGATGGATTAAATGAGTCGCCGGGGGAGAACTGCACACGTCGCGGCCGACAGGCTAGAGGCCAGGCCGCCTTCCCCTCTCACCTGCCGTCCTGGGAAGTCAGGCCACCAAGGACTCCACCGCCCCTCACGCCGTGGACCCTGGAGGGGAGCGTGAGCGGCCGACGGACCCAGCTAATGCCTGGGCCATTCCATAGACACTTCCCCGCCCTTCACGGAGCCCCGTATCACCGCGAGGATGCCAGATTCCCCCTTGGTTATGAACACTATTCCCCCTGGACACTTTATTTTCCACTTTTATGGACATTTTATGTTTATTATTATTATTTCCAATAAATGCCTCTCCGAGGCTTGACACCACACCCACTGTGTCTGTCTCTTGCTCACCCTGCCACAGTCAATATAACGATACAAATTTGTACCTCAGATTACGAAAAAAAAAAAAAAAAAAAAAAAAAGATTTTTTCCCGGCTTGTATAGCTAATGCACATTAGCGAGTTGATTGACAGGTGATGTCTTTATCTAAAAGGTGATTGGCTCTTTTACCTGTAAGGCCGTACTTCCTTTCTACATCCGTTGACAGTTGGGCATTCCAATTTCTCATATTTTCTTTTAACTGAAGTGGCCCATCTCTGCTAAATAGTCTGACATGACATGTTCACAATTTGCATTGCGGCTGACTGAACTGAGGACCATAGACCTCATCAGAGACTATTTAGCAGAGATGGGTCACTTCTATTTAAATGAATGGGAGAAATTGGAACGCCCCAACCAAGGAGGCCTAGCGCCCAATGGTCAACGGATGTAGAAAGGAAGTCCCGCCTTACAGGTAAAAGGACCAATCACCATTTAGATACAGACATCACCTGTCAATCAACTCGCAAACGCACATGCCCATTAGCTATACAAGCCGGGAAAATTGCGTATTTTAGCATAATATGAGGTAAAGAAGCACAATTTATTGCTGATTTGAAATTTGTTCTTTGATCGTAATCTTTACCAACCGTTTTTGAGATTTCAGTTGTTCCCCATTCAAGTAGATAGGAGCTGCACTGGCATGATTGGAAATAGCCTCCCAAGAGCATTCAAAAGACTTGCTAGAAAGACTCTGACCTCATTCGCGGTAGCGCCATCTTGATTTTGAATGGGAATGACAATGAGGCTGTGAGGGATAAACTTACCATCTCTTCAATGGCACACATGTTATAAACCTGTAAAAAGCTCCTTGATCGCATCTGATTTTCCACAACTCATGTTGTCTGGCGTTTTTGTCCACCGAATGTTCTCAGAAAGATATTTTTTCAATGTTTTGTCTGCGGAACGATCCAAAAACTTTAAAACTACAGTGCAGCCCATTGAAGAGACTGTAAGTTTATCCCTCACAGCCTCGTTGTCATTCCCATTAAAAATCAAAGATGGTGCTGCTGTGAATTTACACCACTTTTGATTTCATTTGAAGTGGAGATGGGGGTCCATAAGAGACAAAGCGGATGAGGTGAACTCCCTATTTTTAAGAATAGACAATGGGTCATGCAACACTTTATTCCTACCCATAGCATGCTATTACTATATGTAACTTTTTCGTGACAATATCGTGGAACATCAATTTTGCCTTTTCCATAGGCACCCTTCCAGTGAGTGCCCCTGTTACTCAGGTCTAACATTACCCGTGGTCCGACGCCCCTGCTCTGCTGACATAGTACGAAACAAGAAACTTCTGCCTTTAGGTGTGAAAACTTGGTTGGGGTGTGGAAGCCATAAAGAGTACTGCTCAGTTCTAGTCTTCTTTGAAAAAGCTGTGTTTGTCCCCATAACTGATTTTATATTTAATTGAAAACTGAATCAGTACTTTTTTATTTTATTTTTTTATTTGATCACCCTCTGATGATCTTTGTTATTGATCATGAAAACATGGTATATGTGAATGCATCTACCTACACAGGAAAATACTTTTTAGTGTGCACAGGATGTACGTTAGGTGAGAAAGTTGTGTCATTCAGAAGAGGTAGGCTTTGCAATGATAAACCTTTTGAATGAATAAACTGATGATTTTAATTTTTTTATTAGTGTTTTTGTGAGAGTGTTTTCACTTGTTGGCTTTTCTCTTTGCCCTTTTTGATGCGTCAGTCTTTTAATTTTCGCTGACAGATAGCTCTGACCACCAACATCTCACCATTTACCCTTCTTCTCACTCTGTAGGCTGCATCAAAATACATACTGTGAAAATGTAGAGGTTACATCTCAGCATAGCACTGCAAGCCAATCCCAACCTGCTGCTGTACAAAAATAAAGTCATACTTGATAGAAAGGTAAGTTCTGGGTATTTTGAATTTTTTTTAAACACTTTTTAATTACTAAAATCAATGTTTTGAGAATTTAATTTTGCGTAGCATAGGATCCTTTTTTAATTAGTTGATTTTCAATATTTTTTAATTCTAGAGTCTGACATATAATCAACTGTAAGATATTCTGTTAAATGCAGAGGACTGCTAATATGCATATTTCTCATGTGGTTTTCATTGTATTGACTGACTTCAGCTTTGCCAATGGTGAGTATTTTGTCTCTTTCTTTTTGTTTTGGTCAGTTGTTCTTTATTTTGATCGTTACTGAACAGAAAAATATAATCATGCATATGCATCAAATGTTTTTTAATTAAACATGAGTTAACATTTAAATCCAGTATGATTCAGCTTGACCTTAAACTCATACATAAGGGCCATTAAATGGAAATACATCTCATGTTAAGTACAACTCAAGTGTAGAAATGTATTGCCTGACACAATATATACTGTACTGTAGCATTACCTTGGTTTATTTTTCTTTCTCATTCAATTTAGATTGGTGCTACTTTGGATGTGGTGAGCAATATTACGTTTTAATTCATAATTTTAAAGTCAAATTTGTTTTAAATATTGCAGTGGCTATTTGTACTTGCCATTTGCCAAAAGACATGGTTACTACAATATTACTTTAGTAAAACCATGGTTAATTTTAACTGGATCAAACCTTTCTCTTAATTCCCCGACCATCACTGTGACCAAATCAATGCGAGGCAATCAAACTTTATATAATAATTTATTTATTTTTGTAAGTAGTATTAAAAGAAATATAAAGAGTGGAGACAGGAAACAGGATGAGAAAAACTGGGACAAAAGGGGAAATCGAACTCGGGTCCTTCTGTAAGACTAAAAGCGCATTTCTTTACTTTACTGATTGCATTGCATCATTTATTTATATGTATGTGCTTGAATTTATACCTTCTCCCCCCTTTTTATTCATTTAAATAGATTTTTAAATAAAGTTTTTATGTTCTTTCATTTTGTCTTTTTCCACTTTATCATGTATGTAAAGGATTTTAAATGATTATTGTGTATGAAATGTGCTGTATAAATAAACTTGCCTCGACTTGAGTCATTGATTATTATTATTATTATTATTATTATTATTATCATATTAGAGTACTGCACTCTCTCTCTTATAGAAAACTCTCCCTCCCATTGGGGTAAACACTATCCCAAATGTAATGGTTGTAAGCAGTCTCCAGTCAACATTGACACTCAGAACGTCACGAAAAACCATAAGTTTGGATCTTTTGACTTAATTAACTTCACTCTTCCATACACTATGAAGATGCTGAAGAATACCGGACACACAGGTGAGGAATCATTGATATATAGTTTGCACGTACACATATGCTTTGTGCTCTTCTTATTCTGCATCCTCCCCTCATGTTCTGCTTTCACTACAGTTGAATGTGAGCTACAGGCAGGTGTATTGGCAGTTCAAGGAGGAGGTCTGAGGCACAAATATACCATCCTGCAGTTTCACTTCCACTGGGGAGGAAGGGACTTGATACACCACCTAGGATCCGAACACTCCATAGATGGACACAGATCTCCTGTAGAGGTGAGAGGTAAACCATGTGTCAAACAAACAAATTTGTTTTTGGGCCAAAATATATTTAAAACATATTGAATGTTAAAACTGCATGGTTGAAAGAAATTGATCTTTTATATGAAAAATATTTTGTTTACAAATATATGCTATATATATATATATATATATATATATATATATATATATATATATATATATATATATATATATATATATACAGTACACATACACAGTGCTATATTATATATATTGGGGTTGAGCATTTTTTTAATGAAAACATCACTAAAATATTTTTAAAAGACATACAGTATATACAATATTTAGATAAATACTGTATTTACATTGTAAAATATATATTAGCAATATATATTCCTGGTTATTTATTTTTTAAATGCATTAAAACAATATTTTAAATTATATATTTATTTTTACTGTATGAGAAAGCCTGATAGAGAGGGTGTAAGAAATAAAAGTGAGGTGTGACAGACATAAAAAAAACATGTCACTTTATGTGCGCTGTCACATCTTACCAACTCAGATGCACATAGTCAGCCGGAGAAGTGATCTCAATGACAGCACGGCAACTGTATTTCAGGATGGCTTTGCTGTGTTGGCCTTTTTCATGGTAAGTCACATTGTACAACAACTAGAGGACAGTGTTAACATTTTAGTTAACAAATAATTTAGTAAGACAAGCGACTTTCAACTACAGAGACATTCCTCCTGTGCAACCTGGTCTTGCTCAAATGCACATTAGTAATATCTTATTGCTCACACTTTGTGGGGCACAAAGTCACAGCCTTCCAGTTACTGGCCCTGAGCTTTAGCTACTACACCATATCATCCAAAATTAATTAATTAAGACCAAGCAGAATCATGCAAAAATGTCAAATTAAATGGGTTTATCCCACAAAACTGTGATATTAACAGAAATTTTACAGAATGTCATTTTGGGCAGCATCTTGGCATAAGTGATTTGTTTGTTGAACATAAATCAGTTGTACAACAAAGTGGAACAAAACATAAAATGTTTGCTTAACTATATAACCTGAAATCTCAATTAATACCAAATTAAGGAAACAGTTCACCCAAAGATGAAAACTTTATGCTGTTATTTTCTATGTGGAACACAAAAGTAAAATCGTCAGACACTTATTTTTCCATATATCAACAGTTGATATTGACCACACAACTTCTGTTTAGCCCTTTTCATTATATTACCTTAACACCAAAACACAAAGTCATTCTAAATCGCTGAAAGGTCCTGTGTTTTTTTAAACATGTTGCATGTGGTAAATTGTACTCTAATTTGTATAATTGTACTCACATTTGTGATTAGCTAATTATAATTCTGGTAAAACTTTTCATTCCAGTGTAGTGCCTCGAAGGAGGTGCAGGCCACAACAGTAAATCCTAATTTGACCATCTTCTGGTTTACATTACCATAATGTCGCTTTTTTTCTTAACTAATTGTTTGATAAAGATAATTTACATTTAGTCATTAAACAGAGGCTTTTATCCAAAGTGACTGACTTCAAGAATAGTTTAAAAGTAATAAGAATTATCAGGATTGAGTCACATGCTCATGGAAGAAATGCATATTTAGACATTTCTTGAAAGTTGCAAGGGAATTGGTTGTTTCGGTAGGGTTTCAAATATCATACCACCAGCGAGATACAGTGAAAGTTCGGGAATGTAATTTTGTGTCTTTTTTTGTTGGTATCATAAGGTGCCACCAGTTGCAGGCTTCTTGAAGGAACATAAAGTTACGAGAGAGAGAGAGAGAGAGAGAGAGAGAGAGAGAGAGAGGAGGGAGAAAGAGAGAGAGAGAGAGAGAGAGAGAGAGAGAGAGAGAGAAGAGTTAGAAAGAAACAACACATGAACTGAATGATATTTACCACTCTGTTCTTACTTCAGGTCATGGAAGACAAGCAAAAGGAAAAGCCACAGATCTGGAAAAACTTCACAGATTATCTTCAGAAAATACCAGGACAGGGTAAAACATTGAAGCCTGACCAAATGGTGCATGAACATGCAAAGTTTCTTTTGGGTCATCAGTTTACTGTTATTATGGGGAACTTATATATTTTTTAAATGATATATTCAACTATTAGCTTATATTTGGGGCCCCTGAGAATACATCATGTGTTAGTGCAGTCAGAGTAGCTTATGGTTGTCAAACTCTTAGCGAATTAAACCACTCAAGCACCACCTAGCATGTGAGAAGCTTATACCCCAAACTACAAGAATGTGGGCACATAGCTATATTACATTTGTAAATGGATAAAAAATAGAAATAAATGTCCTTTTCCATGCTCCACATACCACTGGTAGTTATTTACATGCACACAAATGCGCTAATAACTGCCAAAAATTATCTCACGAAAAAATCTGACAACAAAAGAAAACGTCCTGGTTACTTGCATAACCTCCATTCCCTGATGGAGGGAATGAGACATTGTGTCGATGTAGTGACACTAGAAGTCACTCTTGGGAGCCCGAAACACCTCTGGTCTTTGATAAATGGCCAATGAAAATTGGCGAATGGCGGGGTGTGGGATCTTGAGCTGCGCCGGGGCAGGATGTGCCGGTAGCCTCCATCTGCTGCTTCACCGTCGAGAACTGCTGGGCAAAGTCCTCGATGGTGTCGCCGGATAGGCCAACCTGGGAAATGGGGGCAGAAAGGAACCGTGCCTTGTCGGCCTCACCCATCCCGACCAGGTTGAGCCAAAGGTGGTGCTCCTGGACCACCAAGGTGGACATCGCCCGTCCGAGAGACCGCGCCGTGACCTTCGTCGACCGAAGAGCGAGGTCGGTCGCTGAGCGCAGCTCCTGCATCAAATCTGGGGTGGAACAACCCTCGTGCTGTTCCTTTAGCGCCTTAGCTTGGTGGACTTGCAGGAGAGCCATGGCGTGCAGGGTGGAGGCGGCTTGTCCAGCGGCACTGTAGGCTTTGGCCGTCAGGGACGACGTAAACCTACAGGCCTTGGACGGGAGCTTTGGGCGGCTGCCCGGGAAAGCATGTCTGTCATTTCCATGTCAGCCTGTGACTGGGTGACCGTACCTGAGTGGGGGAGCCGAGCTGAGGCTTTTGCGTCCGACTGGACGAGCCTGCTCTCCGATGCTGCGCTTGAGAGCTCATCAGCTTCGCGGGCTCCGAACAAGAGGTCGAACTCGCTGTGAGACGAGCCGGCGGACTCATCCGGAAGCCCGATCGGGGCAGACGAGCGTGCTGGGGAGTGGGAGGTCCGTGGGGGGATACCCGGCGGAGGTGGTCCCATTGGGGTCCCCAAATCACCCCCAGTGCTAGCCGCGCTGGCCTCATTCCCGTAGGTAGAAGGACCGAGGCGGGGAGCCGCTGGGGTGGCTTGCTTTCGTGCGACCGCAACGTTGCCATGGTCATGTTCTCGCAATGAGTACATGATCCATTCACGAATGCTGTCTCCCTGTGGGTCACACCCAGACATGAAAGACAGCGATTGTGACCATCAGAAGTTGAGAGATAATGACCACAACCAGGAATAACACACAAACGGAAAGACATCTTTAAAAAGACGCTTCTTTAAAAAGACGTTCCGTGTATGCCGCTCTTTTAGAAAAATATACTTTTTTAGAAAAATATACTCTCTTATTTCTGCCGAAGCGTCCAGGGGTGTTCTCAGCAGTTCACCAGTGCAGAGGAGGGAGAAGCCGCTGAAATGCGCCGTCAGATCCAGCAGAGGTGAATGAACAGTCAGCTCAGTAAATATCGACCGTTCGGCTCCGAAGAGAAAATCTACACTCCTCCCTGTGTTGCCTCAGGCCGGGGAGCCCCCAGCATGACATACAGGGGGCGGGTCATCCCCGCCTTCTTCGACCTGGGAGGAGACTAGAGAAAAAAAAAAAAAGAAAAAAAAACAGGCGAGGGAAAGGCAAACATGGAGCAACAGCAAGAGAGAGAGAGAGAGAGTGAGAGGAGAGAGAGAAAAAAGAAACTCACTCACTGGTTCTCTGATGCGCCGTCGCGTGGTCCTCGATCACTCCTCTACGCTCTCAGGCGGATGACAGCCGCTCCTCCCCGGGCGGACCAGAGTCAAACCTCCGACCCCCAATGGACAGAACGCCCCTCCGTGATTCTGGCAGCCTGTGGCCCCTGGCAGCGGCCCTACCACTCCGGGCGGTCGAGGAGTCGATTTCCTCCTTCCCTCACAGACGGCGGTTTTCCCTCGACCCCTCCGCGTTTTCTGGCGGCCGGCAGGGTACTCCTCCACCCCTGGCAGCGGCTCCATCGCTCCAGGCGGTCGGGGAGTCCAGTCCCTCCTCGTGGACGGCAGCTGTTTCCCGCGTCCAGGTGGTCGGGCTACTCCGTCCCCGGCAGATGGCAGCGGTGCTCCCCTGGGTGGACGGCAGTTTCGAGGACTCTACGACGGGCATCCCTCCTCCCTCCTGGGTTTTCAGCACCAGTGTAAAGGGGTTAGAGGGAAAGGAGGAGGCGAGAACTGGCTTGACAATATAAATAATAGTTTAATAATAAACTTAAACAAAAAAGACACACAAATACATACAGAGCAGCTGCCCAAAATTCTCTCTCTCTCGAGCTGCCCTCTCCGGTCGCCTTTATCCCTCGCTCACCTCATCAGGTTGATTGGGGTCCAGGCGTGCATCATTCTGGCCCCACCCTTCTCCGCGCTACACTCAGCAAAAAAAGAAATGTCCTCTCACTTTCAACTGCTTTTATTTTCAGCAAATTTAGCATGTGTAAATATTTGTATGAACATTAAAAGATTCAACAGCTAAGACATAAATTGAACAAGTTTCACAGACATGTGACTAACAGAAATGGAATAATGTGTCCCTGAACAAAGGGGGGGGGGGGGATGGCAGAACACTGACATTCCTATCTTGCAGGAAATCATGCACAGAACGAGCAGTATGGCTGGTGGCATTGTCATGATGGAGGGTCATGTCAGGATGAGGAAGGGTACAACATGAGGGAGGAGGATGTCTTCCCTGTAACACACAGCATTGAAATTGCCTGCAATGACAACAAGCTCAGTCCGATGATGCTGTGACACACCGCCCCAGACCATGACGGACCCTCCATCTCAAAATCGAGCCCTCTCCAGAGTACAGGCCTCGGTGTAATGCTCATTCCTTCGATGATAAACGCAAGTCCGACCATCACCCCTGGTGAGACAAAACCGCAACTCGTCAGTGAAGAGCACTTTTTGCCAGTCCTGTCTGGTCCAGCGAAGGTGCGTTTGTGCCCATAGGCAATGTTGTTGCCGGTGATGTCTGGTAAGGACCTGCCTTACGACAGGCCCTCTCTCAGCCTATTGTGGACAGTCTGAGCACTGATGGAGGGATTGCGCATTCCTGGTGTAACTCGGGCAGTTGTTGTTGCCATCCTGAACCTGTCCCACAGGTGTGATATTCGGATGTACCGATCTTATGCAGGTGTTGTTACACGTGGTCTGCCACTGCGAGGACGATCATCTGTCCTTCCTGTCTCCCTGTAGTGCTGTCTTAGGCATCTCACAGTACGGACATTGCAATTTATTGCCCTGGCCATGTCTGCAGTCCTCATGCCTCCATGCAGCATGCCTAAGGCACATTCACACAGATAAGCAGGGACCCTGGGCATCATTCTTTTGGTGTATTTCAGAGTCAGTAGAAAGGTCTCTTTAGTGTCCTAAATCTTTATAACTGTGACCTTAATTGCCTACTGTCTGTAAGCTGTTAGTGTCTTAACAACCGTTCCACAGGTGCATGTTAATTAATTGTTTATTGTTCATTGAACAAGTATGGAAAACATTGTTTAAACCCTTTACAATAAAGATCTGTAAAGTTATTTGGATTTTTACAAAATTATCTTAAAATACAGTATCCTGAAAAGGGACATTATATTTAAGCATAATCAGTGTAAGATTGCGCATGTAAACATGCTCAGTGATGGCATTTTTAGTTAAACTTTTGTAAATTCCCATATCACCAAATTATTTAATGAATGTTGAATTTAACATTTCTGCAGTAGTCTGTTAACCGAGCACAACAAAATTCAATTCGGTCCCTGTGCGCTAACACACGACTGCTTTTAAAAGTTCACACTCATATTTGAGTGCATGCCCTTTTTAACCTTTTACACTGAAATAGACAATTAATCAAATTTAAATCATGATATGTCCTAGTGTGATTATTAGGATGTGATATAATTAAATGAATGTACAGTTTGCATGTGCTGCGTGCTTCATAGTGAATATGTGAAGCCGCTCATATGCTGAAAACACCACATTTTCTGAGCATCGCGGACTGTGCCTGTTGTAGTAGATGACAGAAGAGAGTGCACATTCCCTGTGAAGTGCAAAGTGCCTGCAGACTATATATTTATTGTTATGAAGCTGAGACGAGGAGTTGAACCCAGATGCAGTTTACACAGAGAACAAACAAGAAGAAATCACTGATTAAATCAGAATTAACGTTAACTAAGATAAACGATGACTGACAGGTAAATAACTCATGATGCTGGAATCAAGGTTGAGTAGGTCACTTTAGAAGCTGGTCCAAATGAGACTAGACAAAGGCTGAGGGAGAATAGTGAGACTTTATATTGTTCTGATTGATGATTTGATGGGGAGCAGGTGAAAATAATGAATAATCAGGAGAGTGCGAGGGGTTTGGAGGAGCAGAGACTGACGAGGGCGTGACATTTATACAATTAACTCGCAGAATTTTGCGATTTTAATAATCACACTGGGCTATATATACAACTTCTTAACCGGAGGTGTGAAACTACCTGAATGGAAAACTCACTTCAAATGGTCCTACTTAAAAAATAAAATAAAAATTGAAGCAATGTTTACTTATAGTAATTGAGAAACATTTCAAGGAAACACAAAATTGTTTTCCTTTATTATTTACATTGATAAATTTAACTGTTAAACAGGCTAAAGATGTGTGTTCAATAGCATTTTACCTATTTTTTTTGTGATATCGTAATTGGTATTGAAATTTGTGAAATTTTACTGGTATTGGTACTGACAACTAAAATTTTGGTATTGTTGCAACCACAGATGTGCTTTGGCCTTACATCTGGTCTGACCTGGGTGTTATTGAGTATTTATTCACAAAGCTAATTGTTTAGATATTTTCCAGCTGTTCCCTATCTGTCACTCACTCGAAGTTGTGTTGATGTAGTGACACTAGGGGTCACTCTTGGGAGCCCGAGACACCTCTGGTCTTTGATAAAAGGCCAATGAAAATTGGTGAGTGGTATTTGCATGCCACTCCCCTGGACATATGGGTATAAAAGGAGCTGGTATGCAACCACTCATTCAGATTTTCTCTTCGGAGCCAAACGGTCATGCTCATTGAGCTGAATTTTACTGTTCATTCACCTCTGCTGGATCTGACAGCGCATTTCAGCAGCTTCTCCCTCCTCTGCACTGGTGCACTGCAGAGAATGCCCCTGGGCGCTTCAGCAGAAATAAGAATATATTTCTCTAAAAGAGTATATTTCTCTAAAAGAGCGGCACACACGGAACGTCTTTTTAAAGACGCGTCTTTTTAAAGAGGCCTTTCCGATTGTGTGTTATTCCTGGTTGCGCTCATTATCTCTCGCCTTCTGACGGTCACAATCACTGTCTTTCGTGTCTGGGCACTGCTCACGCGGGGACAGCGTTCGTGGATGGTCATGTACTCACTGCGAGGATATGTCCATGGCAACGATGCAGTCGCGGCTCGCCTTCGTAAGAAAGCAAGCCACCCCAGAGGCTCCCCACCTCGGTCCTTTTACCCACGGGTATGAGGCCAGCGCGGCTAGCACTGGGGGCGATTTGGGGTCCCCAGTGCGACCGACTCCGCCGGGTATCCCCCCGCAGACATCACATTCCCCAGCATGCTTGTCTGCCCCGATCGGGCTTCCGAATGAGTCCGCCGGCTCGTCTCATGGCGAGTTTGACCTCTTATTCGGAGCCCGCGAAAGTGATGCGCTCTTGAGCGCATCTGCTGGTTTGTCCAGTCGGACGTGGAAGCCTCAGCTGGGCTCCTCCCTTCGGGGACGATTGCCCAGTCACAGGCTGATGCGGAGATGACGACATGCTTTTCCAGGCAGCCGCGAGCGTCGGCTAGAGTGGAACCCTCCGCTCTTCCCTGAACCCTCGCGCCTGATGATTGGTTCCTGGGCTCGCGGCGCAGCTCAAAGCCCCACCCCGTCCCGTTCCTTTCTTCCCGGAAGTGCATGAAGAGCTGACAAGGTCATGGGAGGCACTTTTTTACTGCCCGGTCCCGATCTTTTCAGCTTCCCCGCCCTCACTACCCTCGATGGTGGGGCGGCCAAGGGCTATTTGGCAATCCCCCGGTGGATAAAGGCGCCCGCGGTGCACCTATGCCCGCAGAGCGCCGCCACCTGGCACGGGTGCCCAAAGCCCCCATCCAAGGCCTATAGGTTTACATCGTCTCTGAATGGCCAAGGCCTACGGTGCCGCTGGACAAGCCACCTCTGCCCTGCACGCCATGGCTCTCCTGCAAGTCCGCGAAGGCGCTAAAGGAACTGCACTATGGTAGTTCCGCCCCGGGATTGATGCAGCGACAGAGTTCACGGCGCAGTCTCTCGGGCGGACGATGTCCACATTAGTGGTCCAGGAGCACCACCTTTGGCTCAACCTGGTCGAGATGGGCGAGGCCGACATGACACGGTTCCTTGCTGCCCCCATCTCCCAGGCTGGCCTATTTGGTGACACTGTCAAGGACTTTGCCCAGCAGTTCTCGACGGTGGAGCAGTAGACAGCCATCTGGAAGCTAACCCCATGTGATGTATATCTTCCGCTAATTCGTTTCCCTGTTGGCAAACTGCATCTTCCTTGGGCAGAGCCCCTCTGCCCCAGTCTCCATGTTTGTAGTAACTCCTCCTCCGTTTGGTAGGATCTACCTTGAAGACTCTCCACATGGTTGGAAAGACCATGTGACGTATTTTTCCACTTAAATATCCCCCCCTCTCTTTGGGCGAGGTGTGGTCTTCGCGGTGTCTTCCCCTTGGGAGGGACACCCCCCGACTAGACCTGGCGGCCCAGTCGGATAATCCCCCTTCTTTTTAGGGAGTGGGAAAAAAAGAAGGGGAAAAGAGGCCACGACTGTGTTAGCTGGTCTCTATCTTTTGGGTAGTCGACTTGTCCCCAAAGGGCCGTTCGACACTCATAACTATGTTGGGGAGGTTACGTGTCGACCTGGTGTGCTGGCTATGAGGCACACAGTGGTCTGCCCACCACACACCGCCAGTTCACGTAACACAGTTCAGCCAGTTGTGGCTTTCGTATAGGGACCCCTAGTGTCACTACATCGACACAACATCGAGTGTGTGACAGATAAGGAACGTCATGGTTACTTGTGTAACCTCCGTTCCCTGATGGAGGGAACGAGACGTTGTGTCCCTCCTGCCACAACACTGAACTACCCGCTGAAATGGCCAGACCTTATATCGGCTCCTCAGCATAAAACCTGAATGAGTGGTTGCATACCAGCTCCTTTTATACCCGTATGTCTGGGGGAGTGGCATGCAAATACCACTCGCCAATTTTCATTGGTCTTTTATCAAAGACCAGAGGTGTCTCGGGCTCCCAAGAGTGACCCCTAGTGTCTCTACATCGACACAACGTCTCGTTCCCTCCATCAGGTAACGGAGGTTACACAAGTAACCATGACGTTTTCTTATTTCTGTGCTAGGAAACAAAGTTAGAATTATGGAGCCTTTTTCTATGGATCAGCTCTTAAAGGGTGTTGATCTCACCAAGTACTATCGCTACATTGGCTCTCTGACCACCCCTCCCTGTGAAGAAGCTGTGGTATGGACCATCTTCAAGGACCCAATTCGGATCAGCAGAGATCTGGTACAGGCAAAGAATTAATTTCCATTTGCGTATGTAAAGCAACTTTACACCTTTCTATTATTTCAAAGGTTCCCCTTGTTCCCATTCATTTCCATAAAGCATGGAAACTTGCGGAAACCTCATGCGCAATATCACAATCGCAACATCTGAATAAAAAGTTGAGGATAAAAAAATTATAAAATATTAAATAAAAAGTTAATTCACCTCAAGAGACCACAATGTTTTTAATGCACTGTAATAGTTAAAGGATGGGCAAGGGGGAGACAGGAACTGGCTGAACAGTAAACATAAACTTTAATGACAAAAATGAACTTAAAACAACATAAAACATAAGGTAACAGACACACATGCAATGCGGCCGGCTAGTCTTTATCCCCCTCCTGGCTGATTAGCCCGATTCAGGGCTGGCCATGTGTCCTCACGGGCCAGCCCTGCCCTCCTCCTCATCACACGCACACTTTGGAAATTTTATTTGCATCTTGGTGGTTCAATCCAGCATTTGTAAGCAATATCCCAAATTCCCAGCTTATGTCAGTGATATTCAAATTAGGCCACTTGGTGATCTGAGCTTTTGAGGTCTGGCCTCTGTCCAGCTGTATGTGGACCTCCAGACATGCCATCACTAGGAATAGGAGACCTGTGATCAAGATTTTCAATAAGAGTAGTGTGGTCTTCCACACAGGTGACACCCCACATCAACTAGCTAGAATTACTGCTGGTTTGTCTAGCCCATAAACGTTTCCACTCTATGCTGAGAGGCCAGCATGTTCTGATCAGAGCAGGCAGCACAACGGTCATGTCTGACATAAGAACCTAAATCTGTTGTGGCTGTTACATTCACTTCTGACGTGGTACAGCAACTAAACGATCACTCAGAAAGTCACATGTCCCAGGTCACCTGAACACAAGGATATACCACATGTCATAAAATGGCGATTTCTCCCTGATGTGGCCAATGTAGACCTCTTTGTATCGCATGAAAATGCACATTGTCCTTTGCTTTACCCATAACGGATCAGCTCACACCTCTCGGAGTATACGAGTGTGCACATTAATGGCCCAAATCTCTGATTCAACCTTCAGGAGAGTGCAGAAAAAAAAGCTTGTCTGATAATATGGGAAATGACAACAACTCTAGGATTTACAAGGCAGGAATTTACCCTTTTCTTAGCAAAGGGTCAATCATGTGAGTGGTTATCTACTCTAACAAAACCTACAAGAAAAAATTTAAATTGATGATCCTGACATAGCATAATTAATAAACTTGATTAAAACAAGGCAATCAGCTATTGTAACTTAAAAAAAAACAAACAAAAAAAACAGTTTAAACCTAAATAATGAACCTGATTTAATGCAAAAATTATAATTTTATTTAAAGCATAAAAAACTTATCATTTGTTTGACCTTAATCATATTATTAAGATAATACGATTCTTAACTTGCAAATAGGAAAATCTGTCCAGAACAAACATGTTTAAAATGCCCGTTTGCATTCATAACTCTGCTTTGCTTGACAAGTTCTTTTGTATTCTATTCAGGTGATGTGTATATAACCTGTTCTATCTTTTCTGCTGTCAGTATCTTTTCTTACCACAAGCCATCTTGTACAGTATACTGCACATCTTAACAAAATTCCTTTTGGCAGCAGGTGCAGTAGGCATGTGATCTGATCATGTGACCACATACACACCGTGCCTCTTCTGACACAATGCAATCAGTACATTATGCAAGATGTCATGCCTTTTCCAGTTCAGCCCCTTCCCTTGTGACTCGATTCTTTTTCTAAAGCTACTCAGGTTCCCGGCACAAATTTCCTTCAACAACGTGTATCGCCCACAGCAGTTTCTGAATAACCGTGTGGTCTTTGTGTCAGCTGCTGTCACTGCTGATTCACTTGCTGGTAATAACCTATTTCAAATATGTATGCAACAAAACCAAAATGACTATGCTTAATGCATTTTATTTATATGTACAGTTGTAATTTATACCTATTTCCTGTGTTTCTCTCCATACTTTTTTCAGATCACCCAACTGGGCACATCCGTGTACTTGGAGGTCATAATCCATAGCAGAAATCATGCATATACCTGCAGTACAAATATAAAAGTTGTCTGGCAATTGCCAACATGATAATAAAAATATGCCCCTGTTATTGATTCCTCTGTATTTATTTTTATAATTTGAGATACAGTATTTTGTTATATTTGTTATGCATTTGTTAAATTCCTATATAGCCTACCTATTTATATCCTATTCAAAATGGCTGCATTCACACAGTCAGAGTCTGGCATTGACAAATGGATTAACTAACAGATGTGGCTCTCATATTGTCCTGTACATATACAACAGCAATCAGGTACAGATCCAATAATGTCTGTATGAATTAGTAACCAAAGCCAGTCCTCTCCTCTAACTCAAAATAGAGTGCAACAGTCACAAAAACAGGTTTTGGAAGTAAAAATCACATTTATTTTCTCCATGGCCAAATTGATTTTTAACGATAACTTATAGGAATTTCATAAAATATCAATACATTGATTATTAATCGGCACATTATTTTCTTTATTTTTTGAGGCATCAATATATTAACATTGGCCAATTTTTAAATATGAAGCCTAAGTTGTGTGCTTTCCGTTTGCTGTAATGTAGTCTGGCATAATATCCTTGGGAGACCACAAGGGGGTGATATAACATTTAATGTATTTAACACTTAAAGTGATAGTTCTCCCAAAAATAAAAAATTCTCTCATCATTTACTCATCCTCATGCTATCCCGGGTGTGTAAGATTTACTTTCTTCAGCAGAAGAAATATAGAAAATATCTTAGCTTAGCAGGTCCTTAAAATGCAAGTGGATGGTGATCAGACTTTTGAAGGTCCAAAAATCACAGACAGTCAGCATAAGCATCATCGATACGATTGCAGTGGTTAAATGAATGTCTTCTAAAGCGACATGATCGCTTTTGGTGCGAAAAAGATCAATATTTAAGTTCTTTTGAAGTGTAAACCATCGCTTCCTCTCAGTATCAATTTAACCGCTGAAGTATGGATGACGTTTATGCTGACTGTCTGTGAGTTTTGGAGCTGGTATAAACTGGTATTCTGATAGCGGAGAGTGCCTCTTAGACTGGCACACAGATAGAGATGTCTGTTTCTGACGCATGATGATTTTCCTTGACACACTTTTCTGGTATAAATATGTTTGATTGTCAATAAACCTTTGAAGACACTTTGATATCAATTTGGTGTCAGAGTCTCTTCCCTTGCAAGCAAATTCCTGAGCGAGAGGACAATGGAGAGTGCTGGGGGGCGAAAAGTCGAACTACATAGATTATAGGAGACATAATCTAACAACTCCGGTGGCCAGTACAGGGATTTCTCCGGACAGGTAAGAGAAAAATATTTTTGTTTTCACTCCTGTCTGCAGAGAAATACATTAGTTTTCACCCAAAAGATCTTTAACATATTTCAGTACATGTTATAATAACAGATCGGTTCTTCCGTCGGGAAGTGGGAGCCTCACGAGCTATAGACGTGGGAAGAGGAATAGATGAAATAATTTTCTTAAACTTTTCAATGGGATCTATTCCTATAGTACTCTTTGTGTCCTTCGCCCACGATTGAATTTTTATACCTCTTTATACCAAAAAGAGTGGTCAGAGCAAAAGTAAAGCCTAAAAATATTTTTTGCAGAATATTTGGTCATCAAATTGATTGTGTCTATTGTATCACTGAGGAGGAAACATCTTTGTTGAGTTGTGAGAATGGGGAACAATATAAGTCAGCCAATGCCGGGGGAAACACCCAGAGACTGGTTGTTCAGAAATAATAAAGGCTTTAACACATAACTGTTTTTGAGTAATCTGGCAGAATGGTCAGAGGGTAAAACTCAAATAGATCCTTATCCAAGGGAAGGTTCATTTAAAACTGCAGACATGGCTAGCATGAAATCTATGGTCACGGGAGGCTGGGGAGACCCAGCGTGGGATTATAATTACATGAAAACTTCATTTTCTATATGGAAAGACATGAAGCCGTTTTGGGAGAAGGGCCCCGCGAGAAAAAAGGACAGTAGTCAGAGTCAACAATCGACCTCTGGGTCATGCGCCTAGCATGCTTCCGCTGCGCAAGTTGCGCTGAGTGCCCCTCCTTGTATCTCTCCCCCTCAGTGCACGGAGGTGGGAGACACACAGGATTGGCTGCTGCCGCAGTATGAGTCTGTTGTAAAACAACAGCTGTACGCTAATCTAAACACGCTGTTGAAGAGTCAAAACATCTCTCATGAGATATCGAGTGCTGAAAAACACTCCTTACACAGACTGTCGATCCCCCACCTGTTAGCTCTGTCCATGCATTTCCATTCGCAAAAGTCCCAAATGGTTACAAAATATCTCCTCTCTCGGTGACAGAAGCAATGGCTATCTGTAAAGAACTTCCAAACCCCGTTAAGAACCCACATCAGTATGTGGCGGCACTTAAACGTCTGACTTCCTATAGTTAGCTTACAGGCAGAGACCGTCATTTCATACTCTCCAAAACTCTCCCTTCGGAATGCAATGAATGTGAATTGATAAAAGAGGTGCCAGCACTAGATCCAAAAAATGACATGCCCATTTAAACTAGAAGTAAAGATGAGGTAACTGAACTGGCAGAATTATTATGGGTATCCACTGCCTTTGTTGAAGGTTTCTTTAAACACTTGGATAAATTCTTGACTACTCAGGCTGCATCAAAACAAGACATTTCATATGCTGCTAATACAAAACAAAAGAAGAATGAAACACCAACTGCTTCTTTATCAGGTTTAAGCAGGTATGGACAGTTGTTTCTCAACACACTTTTAAATAACATGGACAAAGAGATTGCCTCTTTAATTAGAATCACAACCACTAATTTAGGTGATATTTCAGTTGAGGATATGGGATGCAGGCTGCGTGAACTGTCTAGCGCAGGGGCGTTAACAGATTCTAAAATGCATGCTTTCGTCCAGGTTCAAATGAAACTCCACAATGTTAGCATTCCTAATTCACCATTCTCATTTGCTCGGACGTGACTTAATGCATACGATTGGTGCAAAAATCTCATTTGATGATAACTCTGTACAACTAGTTTTTCCTGCAGTTTTTTCTCTCACTACAGACACAGGAACTGCTATGATAGCTGCTGACACACAGACTGAAGAGACACAGGAAGTAGCTAACGTTAACCCAAAGTTGTGGGCCGCCCACAAAGACGAGGCAGGACTTATTGATGTCATTCTGAACAGAGCAGCGCTACAAACAGATAAACCAGTATATTGTAAAAAATATGCACTCTCTGCTGAGAAAGAGGAAGGTATTTGACCAGTTATTGCTGAACTATTACAGCAGGGCATCCTGGTTCCCAATCAATCACCATACAACACGCCCATTAACTCTGTAAAGAAAGCAAATGGTACTTGGAGATTAACCCAGGACCTTAGGAAGATCAATAGTTTGATTAAGCCATTATCTCCTATTAATCCTATTCCATCTGATCATGAATACTTTACAGTGATTGATTTATGTTCTGCTTTTTTCAATGTGCTGGTGGATCCTGTGACACAGCAACTGTTCGCATTCATGCAAGGTGGGGTCCAATACACATGGACGTGCCTTCCTTAAGGGTTCAGAGATTCCCCGGCTGTGTTTTCTGCTGTAGTGCACAACGCCCTGAAAAACGCACAACTGCCTTCCGACTTCTGCCTGTTGCAATAAACAGATGATATTCTGGTCACTGGACAGTCTAAAGACTTGTGTGCTGCTGCATCCACCACTGTTTGCAATATCCTCGCTGCTGCAGGATTTAAAGCCTCCTAAGCAAAACTTCAATGGGTCCAGAGGAAGGTGGAATACTTGGGACATATCCTCACAGGTGACGAAGTCTGCCTGTTCCCAGACAGAGTGAAAACTATCTCTACATTCACTCATCCAAAGAACAAGACACAGATGCAAAGCTTTCTGGGACTGGTGAATTACTGCAGATCCTGGGTGCCGAACTGTTCAAACTATGATGAGACTTTGCGTGAGTCTACCCTGGGCTCAGACGAGAACATAACATGGACTACTGAAATGACAGCCGCTTTCAAACACCTCAAATCTGCACTGAGCAAACCACCTGCATTAAGGCTACCTGACTATGCTAAATCACTTAATCTCTATGTGTATGAAGGTGGGGGCATAGCTGCGGGGATCATAGGTGGTAACTACAGACCTGTTGCATACCTGTCCAAAACACTTGATGCAGTTTTAAAAGGACTCCTGGTTGTCTGCAGGCAGTGGCTGCCACAGCTCTCATGGTACAAGACGCTGAGCAAATCATCTAATCACACCCCCTTGTGGTGCACACGTCTCATCAGGTAGGCGCCATAATGCATAACATAATGACTCAACATATGATGGTGCAAAGAAGGTCAGGGTATGAAGCAATTTTATTAGTACTGCAAATTTAAATGAACTGGAAAAGTTCATTTATTTCAGTAATTCAACTCAAATTGTGAAACTCGTGTATTAAATAAATTCAATGCACACAGACTGAAGAAGTTTAAGTCTTTGGTTCTTTTAATTGTGATGATTTTGGCTCACATTTAACAAAAACCCACCAATTCACTATCTCAAAAAATTAGAATACATCATAAGACCAATAAAAAAAACATTTTTAGTGAATTGTTGGCCTTCTGGAAAGTATGTTCATTTACTGTATATGTACTCAGTACTTGGTAGGGGCTCCTTTTGCTTTAATTACTGCCTCAATTCGGCGTGGCATGGAGGTGATCAGTTTGTGGCACTGCTGAGGTGGTATGGAAGCCCAGGTTTCTTTGACAGTGGCCTTCAGCTCATCTGCATTTTTTGGTCTCTTGTTTCTCATTTTCCTCTTGACAATACCCCATAGATTCTCTATGGGGTTCAGGTCTGGTGAGTTTGCTGGCCAGTCAAGCACACCAACACCATGGTCATTTAACCAACTTTTGGTGCTTTTGGCAGTGTGGGCAGGTGCCAAATCCTGCTGGAAAATGAAATCAGCATCTTTAAAAAGCTGGTCAGCAGAAGGAAGCCTGAAGTGCTCCAAAATTTCTTGGTAAACGGGTGCAGAGACTTTGGTTTTCAAAAAACACAATGGACCAACACCAGCAGATGACATTGCACCCCAAATCATCACAGACTGTGGAAACTTAACACTGGACTTCAAGCAACTTGGGCTATGAGCTTCTCCACCCTTCCTCCAGACTCTAGGACCTTGGTTTCCAAATGAAATACAAAACTTGCTCTCATCTGAAAAGAGGACTTTGGAACACTGGGCAACAGTCCAGTTCTTCTTCTCCTTAGCCCAGGTAAGACGCCTCTGATGTTGTCTGTGGTTCAGGAGTGGCTTAACAAGAGGAATACGACAACTGTAGCCAAATTCCTTGACACGTCTGTGTGTGGTGGCTCTTGATGCCTTGACCCCAGCCTCAGTCCATTCCTTGTGAAGTTCACCCAAATTCTTGAATCGGTTTTGCTTGACAATCATAAGGCTGCGGTTCTCTCGGTTGGTTGTGCATCTTTTTCTTCCACACTTTTTCCTTCCACTCAACTTTCTGTTAACATGCTTGGATACAGCACTCTGTGAACAGCCAGCTTCTTTGGCAATGAATGTTTGTGGCTTACCCTCCTTGTGAAGGGTGTCAATGATTGTCTTCTGGACAACTGTCAGATCAGCAGTCTTCCCCATGATTGTGTAGCCTAGTGAACCAAACTGAGAGACCATTTTGAAGGCTCAGGAAACCTTTGCAGGTGTTTTGAGTTGATTAGCTGGTTGGCATGTCACCATATTCTAATTTTTTGAGATAGTGAATTGGTGGGTTTTTGTTAAATGTGAGCCAAAATCATCACAATTAAAAGAACCAAAGGCTTAAACTACTTCAGTCTGTGTGCATTGAATTTATTTAATACACGAGTTTCACAATTTGAGTTGAATTACTGAAATAAATGAACTTTTCCACGACATTCTAATTTATTGAGATGCACCTGTATATGTACCATTTTTAAAGAAAACATGAGTGAGCAGGCAAAACACATTTCTTTTATTTCTTATGGGATTCATATTCAACTGTAGGTCATAACAGAATGGCACAATCATAAAACAAAACATGGCAACAAAGAAAAAAATTAAATGACCCCTGTTCAAAAGTCTTCATACCCTTAGTTCTTAATACTGTGTATTGCCCTCTTTAGCATCAATGACAGCGTGCAGTCTTTTGTAACAGTTGTCTATGAAGCCCCAAATTCTTGCAGGTGGTATAGCTGCCCATTCGTCTTGGCAAAATGCCTCCAGGTCATGCAAAGTCTTTGGTCATCTTGCATGAACCGCACGTTTGAGATCTCCCCAGAGTGGCTCGGTGATATTAAGGTCAGGAGACTGTGATGGCCACTCCAGAACCTTCACCTTTTTCTGCTGTAACCACTGGAGGGTCAACCTGGCCTTGTGCTTAGGGTCATTGTCATGCTGGAAAGTCCAAGAGCGTCCCATGCGCAGCTTTCATGCAGAAGAATGCAAATTGTCTACCAGTATTTTCTGATAACATGCTGCATTCATCTTCCCATCAATTTTCACAAGATTCCCCATGCCTTTAGAGCTCACCCCCCCCTCCAAAACATCAGTGAGCCACCACCATGCTTCACAGTGGGGATGGTATTCTTTTCACTATAGGCCTTGTTGACCCCTCTCCAAACATAGCGTTTATGGTTGTGACCATAAAGCTCTATTTTGGTCTTGTCACTCCAAATTACAGTGTGCCAGAAGCTGTGAGGCATGTCAAGTTGATGTCATTTGTGGCATTGGCACAGTAAAGGCTTCTTTCTGGCAACTCGACCATGCAGCTCATTTTTGTTCAAGTATCGTCATATTGTGCTCCTTGAAACAACCACACTGTCTTTTTCCAGAGCAGCCTGTATTTCTCCTGAGGTTACCTGTGGGTTTTCTTTGTATCCCGAACAATTCTTCTGGCAGTTGTGGCTGAAATCTTTCTTTGTCTACCTGACCTTGGTTTGGTATCAAGAGATCCCCGAATTTTCCACTTCTTAATAAGTGATTGAACAGTACTGACTGGCATTTTCAAGGCTTTGGATATATTTTTATATCCTTTTCCATCTTTATAAAGTTTCATTACCTTGTTACGAAGGTCTTTTGACAGTTCTTTTCTGCTCCCCATGGCTCAGTATCTAGCCTGCTCAGTGCATCCACATGAGAGCTAACAAACTCATTGACTATTTATACACAGACACTAATTGCAATTTAAAAAGTCACAGGTGTTGGAAGTTAACCTTTAATTGCCATTTAAACCCATGTGTGTCACCTTGTGTGTCTGTAACAAGGCCAAACATTCAAGAGTATGTAAACTTTTGATCAGGGCCATTTGGGTGATTTCGGTTACCATTATGATTTAAAAAGGAGCCAAACAACTATGTGATAATAAATGGCTTCATATGATCACTATCCTTAAATAAAAGTCAAAAATAAAATGTTTGCACGATTAGTTATATTTTCAAAATCAATGCCAAAATTTCACAATTTCTGCCAGGGTATGCAAACTTTTGAGCACAACTCTGTGTGTGTATATATATATATATATATATATATATATACAGTTTTTTTTTTTTTTTTTAAAAAACAACACATCTTTTTAAAGATGTCGTTCCGTGAGTATTCCGAATGCGGGCGGTACATCCCGACATCAGATGGGCATGAGTCTCAGGATGCTTTGCTCAAGGATCGCCCTCGTTCTGAGGGACAATTCCACCTATTGCACCCTCCTACCCACCTCCTCTGTGTTAGATCCAGAGGGACCACATGAAGGTGGCACAGCGGGGCTGTGAGGCTGAGCCGGTTGGATTTGAGGAGGATCTTGCACGGGCACAAACTCTGCGAGCCCCTCAATCTTCAAACGCAGCGTCCTTGCCGGTACGATATGTGCATGATGAGCTCCGGCCCTCTGTGTGAATGTATGGCCTCATCACGTTCTGTGGTTCTGATGAGGGGGATGATGCCATGTCTCTCACAGCCTCAAAATATGGGTGAGTGGTCCACGGAAGATGCTGCCGCCGCTCCCCCCAGTGAGGGCGAGGTGCATGCGCAAGCCACTGATAAAGAGCTGATTCGTGTCCTCTCAACAGTTCAGCAGTCGTCAAATGACAGCATCATTTATTTTTTATTTATTTCCTTTTTATTTCAGACACATATTCAGTCCATATCAATAAAAACATACTGTACAAACAAAAACAACACATAGACAACAACACAGAAATGTTATCATTACAGTTCACAGTGATTAAAACACATGCAGGCTTTTGTTCCAGTGTTTCCAAAAACAAGAGGAATACCTTGAGTCATTTAATATGGGGTCAGTTAAGGTCATTATGATTACATTTTTAGAATTAATTAATCGACAAAAGTTATACATAAAATTCCTCAACACAGCATAAAAGGTGGGAACATTGTTAGTCACAAACATATGGCTTGCACTTGTCCATCTTGGGAACTTAAGCAAGATTCTAAATGCATCATTAAATGTCACCTGAAACTTTTTCACTTTTGCTTTACTATACCTGCACCGCAAGTAGGCTGTATAAAATGTAGTTAAGTAGGCTCTAAAAAGGGCTATTTTGACATCATCTTCACACATATGTAATTTGTATGCCAGCATATTTGCTTGTACATACAATTTGCAACACTGGCACTGCACATCGTCATCATCACATAGATCCTTCCTGATGATGTGACCCAAATATTTTACTTTGTTCACCACATTTAGCACTTGGTCTGTCATATAGAATGAGGGAAATTTTTGATTCTGATCCTCCTTGGTTTTAGCTATCATGACAACACACTTTTTGAATTAAATTTAATGTCATACTGCACACCATAGTTTGAGCAGACTCTAATCAGTTGCTGTAATCCAGCACTATAAGGAGACAGTCATCAGCGTATATCATATAGTTAATAAGACTATCTCCCACCATACATCCAGTCTTACACTCTTTTAACTTTTTAGAAAGATCATCCATATACAAATTGAAAAAAACAGGTGACAGCATTCCACCTTGTCAGACTCCATTGGTGCAGATGTACTACCCCATCTGGCTTGCATGGTTTGATTCAAATACCAATAATGCAAAATCCTTACCAAATATGGGAGGACCCCTCGGTCTTGTAATTTTATAAACAATTTGCCATGATTGATTTGGTCAAAAGCTTTAGACGCATCCAGGAAACACATATATATAACTTCCTTCAGTGCATATATGCACAAATATGTGCCGTGTTTACTTTTAAAAACAAATTGATTGTCAGTGGTTATTATGTATTCTTGAAGCCTATCCAGAACAATTTGTTCTAATACTTTTGAAAGTATGCTAGCCAGGACAATTGGCCTGCAATTTTCTATGATGGATATTTTAGCTGTTTTGTCTTTGACTACTGGCACTAATAGAACAGATAACATAGAGTTAGGTATTGTATTATGCCATGCATTAACAACCCAGAAAAAACACATAGCAAATAACACTGAGATTCTTTGGCTATTATACTTCAGATGTTCTGCTGTTACTTGGTCAGAGCCAAATGCTTTGTTCACTGCCAATTTCTCAATGGCATACACACTTCACCAGGTCTAATAACCACACCATCATTGTTAAGAACATCACTAACATTAAATTCATCACTCTTAACACAATTAAACATATCCCTATAATGTTTTCCTCCACAGTTCAGCAATATTCTCAGCCCCAGTAAGCCCATCAATACTGGAAGGCAAGGGCATCTTAAGGCGTTTTCAGACCTGTAGACCATTTGCGTTTGTTCCGAAACGGGGACTAAATTGTTACAATGTTGCATTTTCTTCTTGGTTCGGTTCGTTTTCACAAGGCAACATTTCAAAATGGACCAAAAATAAACTTAAATAAATAAATGTCAGATGTGAGAAAGCTGTCCCCTTATTGTTCACTGTGTTTGTTCACTGTTCCAGGATTAAGCTCAACCATTGATATACCAGTTAAAATTATATGCCTGTAAAACATTTGTCAACCATTACAAATTTTAGAGAAATTTCGAGCGTCGCCAGTTAGAGGTTGTGCTCCATATACAAATTATCTGCCACTCGGATGGATATGAGTTGTATATTTCCGTCATGGTTATTTTTATCCATCATTAGTTGCTTTTGCATTATTTCTCAATTGAAACATGCCTGTTCTAACAGATCTCTTTCTCTCCCTCTCTTGTACGTACACACGCACACATACGCAAACAGCAGAGTAAAGCCGCATAAAAAAAACCAAAACAATGTATTTGTCAAAAAGTTGCTAACGCCGTCTTACCCATGTTCTGCCACTATCCAAAAGAGAGAAACAATCGTACTAAAATGACCTCAGGAATAATAATAACAAAGTATAAATACAGTCTTCTCTAGCACTCTTGATAGTGTCGGCCCCTTCGATTAAAGAAAATTAAAGAAAAAAGCCTCGCACTGTGGTACAATGATCACACTCATGCTCTCAAGGGAACAGCTTGGAAAATGGAGCAAAAGTGGAAGAAAACAAAATTAGAGGTATTCTGCGGTGCATGGAAGGATAGTGTCTGTAGCTACAGACAGGCATTAAAAGCTGCCAGGCCAGCATATTTTAGCAAACTCATAGAAAATAACCACAACAATCCTAGGTGTTTATTCAGTACTGTGGCTAAATTGGTTAGGAATAAAGCATCGACTGAACCAGATATTCCGTCGCAGCACAATAATAATGACTTCATGAATTTCTGATAAAATGTAATTATCAGAAAAAAAATTGGAACTCTGCAATCAACTGTCACAGTACCTCAGAAAACAGTGTCTCATAATTTTGCTCACGAGCAACTTCAATCTTTTGCTGTCATAGGTCACGAAGAGCTAACAAAACGTATCAAAAAATCAAAAGCCACAATGTGTGTTAGATACAATATCAACTAATCTCTTAAAAGAGGTATTCCCAGTAACCACAGAACCTCTTCTTAATATTATTAAGTCCTCGCTTTCCTTAGGACATGTCCCAAGAAACTTTAAAATGGCAGTTATCAAACCACTTGTTAAGAAGCCACAGCTTGATCCTGGAGAATTGGCTAATTACAGACTGATTTCAAATCTACCATTTATGTTAAAAAAACTAGAAAAGGTAGTGTCCTCCCAACTGTTCATTTCTACAGAGAAATGGTATATATCAAGAATTTCAGTCAGGATTTTGGCCCCATCACAGTACAGAGACTGCACTTATCAGAGTTACAAATGACTTGCTTTTATCATCTGATCGCAGCTGCATTTCTCTTCTAGTGCTTTTAAATCTTAGTGCTGCCTTTGACACGATAGATTATGACATTCTCTTGAATAGGCTGGAGAATTATGTTGGCATTAGTGGACTTGCATTAGCATGGTTTAGATCCTATTTAACAGACTGCCACCACTTTATATGTGTAAACGTGGAATTGTCAACTCAAACAAAAGTTAAGTATGGAGTGCAGCAGGGATCAGTTTTAGGACCTCTGCTTTTCTCCTTATACATGCTTCCCCTGGGAGATATTATCAGGAATCTTGGAATAAGTTTCCACTGTTATGCCAACGATACCCAACGAAAATTCACAATTCTCCAAATTAGCAGAGTATATCAATGAAATCAAAGATTGGATGGCCAGAAATTACCTTCAACTCAATTCCGACAAAACAGAGGTTCTAATGATTGGACCAAAAACCTCTAAAAATAAGCAGCAAAAATATAATTTGACTCTCAGTGGATGTACTGTTACGTCGTCTTCTACAGCAAAGAATTAGATGTTATATTTGATACCAATCTATCTTTTAAAAATCAAATTTCCAATGTTTGTAGAACAGCATTCTCCCACCTGATAAATATTGCTAAATTACGACACATGCTCTCTGTTGCTGATGCCGAAAATCTAATTCATGTGTTTATGACCTCAAGACTAGATTATTGTAATGCATTACTGGGAGGATGTACAACAAGTTCAATAAATAATCTTCAGTTGGTTCAAAATGCAGCTGCCAGAGTGCTGACTAGTACCAAGAAATATGATCATATTAGCCCCATTTTATCGTCGTTATATTGGCTACCTGTTAAACTTCGTATTAATTTAAAAATTCTGTTAACTACATACAAAGCTTTGAATGGTCTAGCTCCACAGTACTTAAGTGACCTTCTGACATGCTATATTCCACCACGTTCATTACGATCACAAAATTCTGGCTTGTTCATAATTCCAAGAATATCAAAATCCACAAAAGTAGGTAGATCCTAAACTATGGGATAGTCTCCCTAACACTGTTTGGGATGCAGACACACTCACTCAGTTTAAGTCTAGACTAAAGACTAATCTATTTAGCCAGGCGTACACCTAATTTATCCTTCAACTCATAATTAGGCTGCTTTAGTTAGGTCTGCCAGAACCAGAAACCATCATGATCTATAACTCTGCATAAAATTGAATGGCATCTACACTAATATTAATTTTTTTGTTTCCATGTCTCAACCTTGGGATTCATATCCCGAGGTTACCAGAGCCAGCCAGATCCAGCTCCGTTCCTGCTTGGTGTCAGACTCCACAGGGACGTGTCACTGAAAGATGATGACAAACTACAACCAGTGCCAGCCAGACATCACTTCAGTCTTTTGACTTCAGAGGATGAACTGATGCCAACTCCAACTGTAAGACATGGGATACTTCATATGCCACTGCCTGAACCTTGGACTTCAGATGGACCTCACTGAACCTCACCGAAATGACCTGTAGGTTGAACTGTGATGCACCTCATTAATCTCTGCCTGCATCACCTTTGTCTATTGATGGACTACACTCTTGAAATGGAATACATAGACTATAATTTAATTGCCAAAAATAGCCTTCATCAGCCAACTAACAAAGGACAAATCATCAAAGTGAACTTCTGTAGTTAATCCAGGATGGTCTTCAAAGACATTAATCATTAATCTTAAAGTAAGAAAAAAACAAACAAAAATAAATAAATAAATAAATAAAACAATAGACCTTAATGCTTACTTAATTTAAAACCATGACTTGCACTGCACACAAATAACTAATATTGGCATTATATTCATGTTGTTTAGCCAGAGGGGAACTGGCCCCCAAAGTGAGCCTGTTTTCTCCCAAGGTTATTTTTCTCCATTAACCAACAGTTTATGGAGTTTTGTGTTCATTGCCACAGTTGCCTTCAGCTTGTTCACAGGGTTTTAAATACAATTATTATGTAATTATTTAATTTCTATACAGTTTACAATCATATTTAATCAAACTACACAATGATCACTCTAAGACTTTATAGATATTACAGTTTCATTTTTTGTTAATGCATGATTTCCTGTAAAGCTGCTTTGAAACGATGTGTGTTGTGAAAAGCACTATACAAATAAAAATGACTTGACTTGACTTGTATCGCAAGAGATCATCTTCTGTAAACCTTGCCCAATCTAATTTTCCACTTTGTTCATGGTTATCATAACTGATCAACTCAGGTGTCAACATTTAATGTCATAGAGACAGGTATGTGGTCTGTTGTGGCCAGATCATACAAGATCTCAACTTTCACTGGACAATCATGATCATCAGCTGACATTTGCAGTGATCCAGCCAAGATGTTGTATGCCATGCTTCACTGGTATATGTATAGCTATCTACTGGCAACAGCACTTGAGAAAAGAACCAACTTGCTATCTTGACAAAACTGGATTAAATGTTGACCAAATAGGGAGTTATTATCTGAGATACCAGTATTCATGTCACCCACAACACATATATATGTACATTTATACACACTTTCTTTAATAAAAGAACTTATAAAAGCAAGTCTTTTAAGATATTCATCCTCGTTTTTATAACATTCATAAGGAGTATAAACATTTAATATTACAAAAACATTCTTATTATTTACCATTTTAATTGCTATGCACTTTAATTAGTGCAGGTGTCCAGGCACGTTGTGGTCACGACAGACATCTCCAAGCATGGCTGGGGCGCTGTGTGCAATGGGCGTGCAGTCGCCGGCTCCTGGACAGGGCCATGACTGCGTTGGCATATCAACTGCCTCGAGTTGCTGGCAGTATTGCTTGTCCTGCGGAGGCTTCGGCGGTTGATCCAGGAAAGCACGTGTTGGTCCGGATGGATAACACAGCGACGGTAGCGTACATCAACCGCCAAGGCGGCGTACGCTCTCGTCGCATGTCGCAACTCGCCCGCCATCTCCTCCTCTGGAGTCAGCAACGGCTCAGGTCGTTGCGAGCCACTCACATCCCGGGCGTCCTCAACAGTGCGGCGGGCGTGCTGTCTCGGCAGGTCATGCTCAGGGGAGAGTGGAGACTCCACCCCCAGGTGGTCCAGCTGATTTGGAGTCGATTTGGTCAGGCGCAGGTAGACCTGTTTGCTTCCCGGGAATCCTCCCACTACCCGCTCTGGTATGCCCTTACCAGGCTCCCCTCGGCACAGATGCACTGGCACAAAGCTGGCCCCGGGGGCTATGCAACTATGCGTTCCTCCCAGTGAGTCTACTTGCACAGTGACAGTCCCCCCACCCCCCAATTACCCTGAGGAAGGGGAATTCCCTCTTTCTCAGGGACGGGGCACCATCTGGCACCCGTGGCCAGACCTCTGGAATCTCCATGTCTGGCCCTTGGACGGGACGCGGAAGACCTAAGTGGCCTACCGCCCGCGGTGGTAGACATGATCACTCAGGCTAGGACTCCCTCTACGAGGTGCCTGTATGCCTTGAAGTGGCGTCTGTTCGCTAAGTGGTGTTCTTCCCGATGCGAAGACCCCCAGAGATGTGCAGTCAGGTCGGTGCTTTCCTTCCAGCAGGAGAGACTGGTGAGGGTGTACGTGGCCGCTATGGCGGCGCACCACAATGCAGTTGACGGTAAGTATTTAGGGAAGCACGACCTGATCATCAGGTTCCTTAGAGGCGTGAGGAGGTTGAATCCTCCCAGACCGTGCCTCATTCCCTCATGGAGTCTCTCTGTGGTCCTTCAGGGCCTATGGGGAGCTCCATTTGAGCCCCAGGAGTCAGTTGAGCTAAAGGCACTCTCCTTGAAGACTGCTCTCCTGACTGCACTCACTTCCATCAAGACGGTAGGGGACATGCAGGCGTTCTCTGTCGGCGACACATGCCTGAAGTTCAGTCCAGGATACTCTCACGTGGTACTGAGACCCGACTGGGCTATGTGCCCAAGGTTCCCACAACCCCGTTTCGGGATCAGGTGGTGAGCCTGCAAGCGCTGCCCCAGGAGGAGGCAGACCCAGCCTTATCATCGCTGTGTCCGGTGCGTGCTTTGCACATCTATTTGGATTGCACACAGAGCTTTAGACACTCTGAGCAGCTCTTTGTCTGCTTTGGAGGACAGCGGAAAGGGAGCGCTGTCTCCAAACAGAGGATTGCCCACTGGATTATTGACGCCATCGTTTGGCATATCACACCCAGGACATGCCGCCCCACTTGGGGCTACGAGCACACTCTACTAGGAGTGTGGCAGCCTCCTGGGCTCTGACCAATGGCGCCTCTTTAGCAGACATCTGCAGAGCAGTGGGCTGGGCAACACCCAATACCTTCGCGAGGTTCTACAATCTCCAGGTTGAGCCGGTCTCGTCCTGTGTGTTGTCAGGTACGAGCAGGTAAATTGCGGGACAGCTGGCCGGGTGTACTACTTGCGTATAGCACCTTTCCCCTCCCGGAGGCAAAGACACGTGCTTTTTACCCCCAGTCGTGTTCACGAAGTCGTGGACCCTGGATGTCCTTCCTCTTTAGCCCTGTGGCAGGTGAGTTTGCGGAGAAACTCATTGCCGGCCCAGCATGTGTGCTAACTTGGCCCTGTACTGGGGTAGGTGCTCCACATGTGCTGGTTGCCCATATGTAACCCCGTGTAATGTATCTTCCGTGACACAGTTCCCCGTTGGTGAACCCACATCTTCCTTGGGCAGAGGCCCCACTGCCCCCGGTCACCATGTTTGTAGAGCTCCTCCCCCTGGGTAAGACCTACCAAGGGGACTTCTCCACACGAGACACTGCCGACAAGACTCGGTAAGACCATGTAACGTATTTCCACACAATTTCCTCCCCCTTGGGCAGGGTGTGGTCTCCGTGGTGTCTTGCCCTTGGGAGTGATACAACCCCCCCCCCCCGATGTGGACGCTACATGGCCCCCAGCTGAACAATTTTTCCTTTTGGGGAGAAGAAAGAGAAGAGGCCGCACCTGAAGAGGCGGGGCTCAAACACCATTGCCAATCAGGAGATTGGAGTTATTGTACAAGGATTTCAACAAGGTCATCAAGGAATAGTGCATAGCAATGTCTCGTTTCCTTCATCTCAGGCAACCGAGGTTACATGTGTAACCAGATACATTTTCTCCTCATGCTCGGTTTATCTCAATTGTAATTAGCCATCCTGTCAACTGATTTTTTTGTCAAGATTTCTTTTGCTCACATGTCCAAGAGCTGACTGGTCTTGTATGCCGTCTTTTATGTGTCTTCATATGTCTTTTGTAATTGTTCACTTTGTTATTTTTCAAATAATGTATGTTGTATGTAAGGTGTGTTGCATTTGGTAAAAAAAATAAATAAAAATCCTTGACACTGTCAAAGACTCATTACAAAATTTGTGTAAAATTGATGTAAACGAAGTTAATATTTTTAATAGTCTAGAAAAGAAGACCATTAAGGAATCAGGCCTTAGAGTTTCAATGTCTCCTACAACAGCTGGGGGAAAAGTATGTGAACCCTTTTTATAGACAGTTTGCATTACTGTGATACTTTTGTAACCTTTTCAAGTTTTATGCAAGTCAACAATTCTTAATCATCAATTCTTGACAATTCTTAAATGTTGTAACCTTGGTTTCCTGAAAAGAGGGTATGGGGTGCTGCATCAGTAGCCGATGCTGTGAGATCTCCTCCTAGGGGTGGTGAAACACTATACCATCAAGTAAACCCTATTCATCACAGATATACAGTATGTCTTCTAATGACATGCCCTTTGCCCTGCCCAGGAGGAGGCCATTCTCCTGGTGCAATGAGCCTTAACACTAATGGGACACTGTAGCTGCGTCTGAAACCAGGAAAATGCTGCCTCTGTAGGTTGTATACGGAGGTAGAAAGAGATCAAGGCACATCCGAATCCAATGTTCGTGTCACATCCTGTCTGCTGAGATACCTTCATCTGATCGATTTTTGAAGGCAGCATATATGTATACTTCGCTGCATATGAAATCCCACAATCCTGTGCGCACGGATCCACGGTGGTTGAGCTGAAGAAAAACAATTGCGGCCAAAGAGGCAGTTGACAGCCACGTTTTTCCCACTTTTTCCAACTTTTGATTCCATTTCTAGCAAGAAATGAGTATTGTAGTTTTGAAATATACACTTGGTTATTGCCAAAACTCTCTTAATTTTGTTGTAGATTATTAGACCATTCGAGTTCCACGAAAGGGAACAAATATTTTAATAGTTTTTATTGTGCATGTTGTGCATGCATTAACAAAATGACTACAGTTGTTTAGTTTTGGCAACAGGACTGGTGATCTCCTGGGTCTGTGTAAGACCAGCACCAGTATACATACCATATAATAGCATCAAATACATACATAATCGCATCAAATATCATATAAATTACTTTAAATTTTTCAGAAACTTTAATTGTTTGTGAGTCATTCCGGATGGCTCCCCTGCCTGAATCGGGCGGTGGAGGTATGTGACGAGGAGGGGGCGTGGCCGGGCCAGGAGGATGGATGCCTGGCGCTGAACTACCCCAATCAGCGTGAGTTCGAGAGAGAGAGTTACACACAGCTCGCTCATCGTGTGCATTCTGCGTTGGGCCGGGAAGGTCAACAGTATGAGCATTGCACGGAGCTGTGTGTGTGTCTGTCTGTGTGTGTGTGTGCTAGAGAGCATGTTGTATGTTATGTCTAAGTGAACTGCATATAATTAAAGTCTACGTGACTTTACCACCCGGTCTCCGGTTCCTTCTTGGTAGGGAAGGCAGTGACATCTGCCACAGTGTGTAAATGCAGTCAGAAGACACAAGTCAAAAGCAGCGACATTTTACAATGCAGCATTGGAAATTATTTACTGCCCTGTATTTGTCATATATTTTTAATGGTTATCTGTAATATCCTACATAAACAGATCTAAATATTTGGAGAATATTTAGACCTTCATATATAAGTTGGCCTTTTTGTGATTACTGTTTTAAAATTATTTTAAATACCAAAAAATATTATTCATATATTATTATAAAACAACACTTTGTATAAACAAATTGTAAAAATATTTATGCTTTGACAGATTGTGCAATAAACATTTGAAAAAGAACCATTATGGTAATAAGTCACAGTCAGTCAGTGAGGAGACTCAAATTCATACATCGTGTGTTTTAGGTAACATGGCGAGTGTGTTAACCACTACACTATACAACAGTTAAAAAAGTTATCATGTACATGTACAAAAAAAAATCTTTAAATACAATAAAATATATACAGTATCTCTCAAATTGTTTTATAAACAATTTGATTTTTTTCCCCTTTGGGAACACAATTCAAGGTAGTTGACAGGGAAATTAAAATGACTAAATTAAAATCAGTAACTTGTTTTAATCAGTCTGAATTTATAGACCCAAGTTATTGCTGAACTGACTCGAGATCAGTTACAGCCTGCATTTAACACTGGGTTTCACGGTTGGATCAACGCTTCCTAGTGTAACCACGAAACATTTTGAAATGTTTCAAATCTGTTTACTGTGATGAAACAAAGCCTCGTTTGCTGAAATCACCTGACTTGGCCAGTTTGATACACATTCCGAAGCATCGGCTCAAAACAAATGATTTGTAAAGGAAGCTTCATGAAGCAGTGTTTCGAATGTGTCCATCACTACTGTTGGGCTTCATGTACTCAGATAGGAGACAAAGGCAGGCCTACATACAGTCATAAAGCCTGACTGCAGCCAGTAGGAACACTAAAAGCCTGATAACACAAACAGCAGATCCCATCAAGCCTTGCTATTATAGTTTGTTATTCTTGTGTATCAAGGCTATTGCTTGTACAGTTTATGGACTGCCGAGTCCACTCATTGCTGCTAATAATACTCAAGGTATTAATGTAAATTACTGTTACCACGAATGAGATTTGCTGTGTTGTTGTCCAACCATGTTTGACTGATCGTGCATTTCCGCCATCGCGGGTGAGACCGGCACACTGATTTTATCCATTAAAAAACCAACGACCGCGGCAGACGGATTATGAGCCGTTCTCCGTGACTCTGAGTGATAAAACTAATGGTTGCCTTCTCTCCCACGATCGCTAAAACTGGCTTCGGTGCCGTTACTCTGTTCTCTCTCTCTCGTACTAACCGCACACACACATGACCCTTCACAGACATACCCGCACACATATTTGGCAAGCATATAACTTGCTGATAGAGCCCAGCTTTGTCCCTAAGTTATCATACCAGCGGAGACACGTTAAATGGGCAGACGCCATTAACTAGTCTCTCCATCCACATTCGCGGCCACATTCTCTGGCCTGAAACCTTGCGTGACGTACTCTCCACAAGAGCCATGTCCGCCATTTTGTGCCCTCCTTCTCTCCTTACAAACACACACACACACACACACACACACACATACCTTCCTCTCATGTATTATAGGCTTATTTGTTACCATATCTAATCATGTTACAGAATAGTTTGTAGTTGGAAGTCAGAAGTTTATCGGCTGCACTGTATTGATTATTAATTGATATTACTGCATCAATAAACTTTGTTATATTTTAAAGAGAAGTGTTTTGGTATTGTTCTGCATGCATCTGTGCCAAGGGCTGGCAGGGGATTTCATTGCTCGGATTCAAGCCTTTCTTGTTTTTCTTTTGAATGTTGATGTTCTCTGAACGGCCCTCCGCCCTGCCACATTAATATTCTAATGATTTTGATAATTGATAGTTATCTTTGATGATTGTTGATTTGAAGGATTAATGAGCTAATGTTAATTCTTATCAATGTTCTATTGATTTTAATAATTACTAATTATCTTTGATAATAATTCATATTCTGTTGAATTTGATAATTGATAGTTATCTTTGATGATTGTTGATTTAAAGATTAAAAAGTTAATGTTGATTCTAAATAATGTTCTATTGATTTTCTTTGATAATTATTAATTATTGCTTATAACCAAACCACCTCCTGAATGAAGCACCCAACACTACTGATTTGAATTGTGCACATCACTTTATTTAGCAAGCGTCACATTATTGGTCTCACAGTTCAATATAAAGCATGTAATGATGCAGTTTATAATGTGCAGTCAACTGGTGAATATTTCCCTTTATTTACTCACAATTTTTGTGTCATTTGGCAGGTGTCTAGCGTTAATTTTGGACCCTGTTTCCAACGTTGACACGGACGGCTGACTTTTTTTCTATAAGAAACTCATAAATTGTCTGCTACTTCTCACTCTTTCTCCACTGCTTTCTCTTTTGAAAGTCAGATTTCGGCTTCATTTCTGTAGATACATTAGAAGTAGCAAGTCAGTCCACTGCCGGCCATCTTTGGAAAGCTCCCGGGCAGCTATTTTTCTATGTAAACAAACAGCGTGACAGTGCAGCTCCTATCTACTTGAATGGGGAAAGACTGAAATATCCAAAACGGTTGGTCAAGATAATGGTCAAAATCTTTACCTCAGATTTTGCTAAAAAAATGCTATTTTCCGACTTGTATAGCTAATGTGCATGCGCGTTAGCAAGTTGATTGACAGGTCATGTCTGTGTCTAAAAGGTGATTGGCTCTTTTACCTGTAAGGTGGTACTTCCTTTCTACATCCATTGATGGTTGGGCGTTCCAATTTCTCTGCTTCATTTTAACTGAAGTGGCCTGTCTCTGCTAAATAGTCTGACATGACATGTTCACAATTTGCATTGCGGCTGACTGAAATTGAGGACCATAGACCTTATAAGAGACTATTTAGCAGAGAAGGGCCACTTCTATTTAAATGATCTTAATTTTGAATATGAATGACAACGAGGCTATGAGAGATAAACTTACCATCTCTTCAATGGCACACACATTATAAACCTGTAAAAAGCTCCTTGATCACATCTGATTTTCCACAACACATGTTGTCTGGAGTTTTTTGTCCACTGAAGATATTTTCAATATTTTGTCTGCGGAACGATCCAAAAACACACATAGTAATAACATGCTATGGGTAGGAATAAAACGTTGCAAGACACATTGTCCATTCTTAAAAATAGGCCTTGTCTCTTATGGAACCCCTTTCCACCCCAAATTAAATCAAAAGTGGTATAGACATGATTCACAGCAGCGCCATCTTTGATTTTTAATGGGAATGACAACAATGCTGTGAGGGATAGACTTACAGTCTCTTCAGTGGGCTGTGCTGTAGTATAAAGTAACATTTTCATGATAATATCATGGAAAATCAGTTATGCCTTTTCTGTGGGCCCCCCTCCAATGAGTGCCCCTGTTACTCAGGTTCAACATTACCCGTGATCCGATGCCACTGCTCTGCTGACATAGTACGAAACAAAAAACTTCTGCCTTTAGGTGTGAAAACTTGGTTGTGGTGTGGAAGCCATAAAGAGTACTACTGATTTCTAGTCTTCTTTGAAAAAGCTGTGTTTGTCCCCATAATTGATTTCATATTTAATTGAAAACTGAATCAGGATGTTTTTTTTTATTTATTTTTTTATTTGATCACCCTCTGATGATCTTTGTTATTGATCATGAAAACATGGTATATGTGAATGCATCTACCTACACAGGAAACTACTTTTTAGTGTGCACAGGATGTACGTTAGGTGAGAAAGTTGTGTCATTCAGAAGAGGTAGGCTTTGCAATGATAAACCTTTTGAATGAATACTGATGATTTTATTTTTTTTTTATTATTGTTTTTGTTAGAGCGTCTTCACTTGCCATCACTGTAACTAAATCAATGCGAGGCAATCAAACTTTATATAATTTTTTTATTTATTTTTGTAAGTAGTATTAAAAGAAATATAAAGAGTGGAGACAGGAAACAGGATGAGAAAAACTGGGACAAAAGGGGAAATCGAACCCGGGTCCTTCTGTAAGACAAAACGTGCATTCACACCACTCTTACACACTTTGCCATTGCAGCAACACTTGAGGGTGCAAATTGTCTTTAATTTTTGTTTCCACCAGACTATTTGAGTACAAATATATGCGCTGTGTGGCAGGTGCTATTTACACCTAGTGCAAATAGTCACTCTGTTTAAATATTTCTGAATCTTTTGTTAATTCTTTTTTAATATAATCACACAAATTTGATTTATTTTTTCATCCTCATATCCTTCCAAACTTGAATGGTATAAATGTTTTCCATCAAGCTCCAAAAAGGAAAAAACCAAAAGCACCATAACAGCTCCATAAAAGTACTCCAAATGACTTGAGACTTGTGTGCTATATTCCAAGTTTTATCAGAATCAGAATCAGAATCAGCTTTATTGCCAAGTATGTTTACACATACAAGGAATTTGTCTTGGTGACAGGAGCTTCCAGTGTACAACAATACAAAAACAATACAAAAACAGCAGCAAGACATAGATAATAATAAAAAATAAAAAAATAATTAAACACATACGTACAGATACACACATACATACACACATACACATGGGTAGTGCAAATCTAATACAATCTGTTATGTACAGTGCAAATACAAGTCTGTTATGTACAGTTCAAATGTTTTTTTTGTTTTTTTGTTTTTTTGTTTTTTTTTTAAATGGCAGAAGAGGTTGGATGTGTTGGATAAAAGACTAAACTGTGTATTGCACATAGTTATTACTCAATGAGGCAATTTAACTGTTCATGAGATGGATAGCCTGAGGGAAAAAATCTGTTCCTGTGCCTGATGGTTTTGGTGCTCAGAGCTCTGAAGCGTTGGCCAGAAGGCAACAGTTCAAAAAGGTAGTGGGCAGGGTGAGTGGGGTCCAGAGTGATTTTTCCAGCCTTTTTCCTCAATCTGGAAGTGTTTAGTTCTTGAAAGGGGGGCAGGGGTCAACCAATAATCCTCTCAGCAGTCCGAACTGTCCTTTGTAGTCTTCTGATGTCTGATTTTGTTGCTGAACCAAACCAGACAGTTATTGAAGTACAGAGGACAGACTCAATGACTGCTGAGTAAAACTGTATCAGCAGCGCCTGTGGCAGGTTGAATTTCCTCAGCTGGCGAAGAAAGTACAACCTCTGCTGGGCCTTTTTCACAATGGAGTCAATGTGTGTCTCCCACTTCAGGTCCTGTGAGATGGTAGTGCCCAGGAACCTGAATGACCCCACTGCTGCCACAGTGCTGTTTAGAATGGTGAGGGGGGATCAGTGTTGGGGTGTTCCTCCGAAAGTCCACAATGATCTCTACCGTTTTGAGCATGTTCAGCTCAAGGTTGTTTTGACTGCACCAGACAGCCAGCTGTTCAACCTCCCTTCTGTATGCAGAGTCATCGTCATCTCGGATGAGGCCGATGACAGTAGTGTCGTCTGCAAACTTCAGGAGCTTCACAGAGAGGTCCTTGGCGATGCAGTCATTGGTGTAGAGGGAGAAGAGTAGTGGGGAGAGCACACATCCCTGGGGGAATGCAGTGCTGATTGTACATGTGCTAGAAATGAGTTTCCCCTGTCTCACAAGCTACTGCTTGTCGGTCAGAAAGCTGGTAATCCACTGACAGATAGACATGGGAACAGAGAGTTGGTGTAATTTATTCTGGAGTATAGCTGGGATGATGGTGTTGAAAGCCAAACTGAAGTCCACAAAAAGGATCCTTTCACATGTCCCTGGTCTGTCCAGATGTTGCAGGATATGATGCAATCCTATGTTGACTGCATCAACCACAGACCTGTTTGCTCGATAAGCAAATTGAAGGGGATCTAGAAAGGGTCCAGTGATGTACTTCAGGTGGGCCAATATCAGTCTCTCAAATGATTTCATGACCACATACATCAGGGCGACAGGTCTGTAGTCATTACGTCCTGTGATTTTTGGTTTCTTTGGGACAGGAATAATGATTGAGCGTTTGAAGCAGCATGGGACCTCACACTGCTCCAGTGATCTATTGAAGATCTGTGTGAAGATGGGGGCCAGCTGGTTAGCACAGGATCAGAGACACGCTGGTGAGATGCCATCTGGGCCTGAAGCTTTCCTTGTGTTTTGTTTCCGAAAGACGTGGCTCACATCATCTTCACAGATTTTAAGTGCAGGTTGAGTAGCAGAAGGGGGGAGGAGGGGGGTTGCAGGAGGTGTTGGTGTTTGTGTGAAATGAAGGTCAGAGTGGGTGTGGGGTGTGAGATTGGGCCTTTCAAATCTGCAGTAGAACACATTTAGGTCATCAGCCAGTTGTTGGTCCACCAAAGGGTTGGGAGTAGGAGTCCTGTAATTTGTGAGTTGTTTCATGCCACTCCACACTGATGCAGGGTCGTTAGCTGAAAACTTGTTTTTCAGCTTCTCAGAGTATCTTCTTTTAGCCACTCTGATTTCCTTGTTCAGTGTGTTCCTGGCCTGATTGTACAGAACTTTATCCCCATCCCTGTAAGCATCCTCTTTGGCCTGACGAAGCTGCCTGATCTCTGCTGTAAACCACGGTTTGTCATAGTTGAACTTTAAATAAGTCCTAGTAGGAATGCACATATCCTCACAGAAACTGATATATGATGTAACAGTATCTGTGAGCTCATCCAGGTCTGTAGCTGCAGCCTCAAAAACACTCCAATCCGTGCAATCAAAGCAGGCTTGTAGTTCCCGCTCTGCTTCATTGGTCCATCTCTTTACAGTCCTTACTACTGGCTTGGTTGATTTTAATTTCTGCCTGTAGGTCGGAAGAAGATGAACCACACTGATCAGAGAGACCCAAAGCTGCTCTAGGGACAGAGCGATATGCATCATTTATTGTTGTGTAACAATGATCCAGTATGTTCCTGTCTCTGGTGGGGCATGTGATGTGCTGTTTGTATTTGGGCAGTTCACATGTGAGATTTGCTTTGTTAAAATCCCCAAGAATAATAATAACTGAGTCCGGGTATTGTTGTTCCATGTCTGTGATTTGATCAGCCAGCTGTTGCAGCGCTGTGTTCAAACACGCGTTTGGTGCGATATACACACTCACCAGAATAAATGAGGAAAACTCCCGCGGTGAGTAGAAAGGCTTACAGTTAATAAAGAGTGCTTCCAAATTAGGACAGCACATCCTCTTTAACGTTGTTACATCTGTACACCAACTTTCATTGATGTAAAACATGTTCCACCGCCTCTCATTTTCCCTGTTAACTCCGCGATGCAATTCGCTCTAAACAGCTGGAAGCCCGGCAGATGTGACGCTCTGTCCGGAATGGCTTCACTCAGCCAGGTTTCTGTGAAGCACAAGGCAGCAGAGGTTGAGAATTTCTTGTTTGTGCAGGTGAGGAGATGTAGTTCGTCTGTTTTGTTAGGAAGAGAGCAGAGATTTGCTAAGTGAATACTGGGCAGCACTGTTCGAAATCCATGCTGGCGGAGTTTGACCAGCGCACCGGCTCGTCTCCCTCGACTGCGTCTCTTGAACAGCAGAGCTGCGCCTCCAACTAAAATGTCTAGCAAAACGTCTGAATATTCGAAAACCGGGAAAAGATTGTCTGGTATATGCTGTCGAATGTTCATCAGTTCGTCTCTGTTAAAACTGACTGGAAAAAGATTACTAAACACAGGACAAACAAACAAAAACAACAAAAGAACTGAGGAGCTCCACACCAAGGCAGCCATCCGTGGCGCCATCATGATGAAGGAATACATACATAAAGATTCTTCAAAAATAGCAGCGAAAAAAGGTTTGGAGCGATATGAGTGTGATTAAATTATGACAGTATTTTTTATTTGGGGTAAATTATTCCTTTAAAATGTAATGTTTATATTAAGCCTACTGTAATCAATAAAACAGTGGGTATTTGTCAGTAAAGTCAAGTGCAAGGAAAGTTCCTAATTGGTGATGACCTTGATGATCATTACTATGACTGACAATGTGCATCTATATCAAAAACACCACTATGGGAGCTGAACATCTCACAATCAAAATGATGTATCAATAACTAATTGGCTGTGCACGATTAGTACATATTTGCCCTACAATAGCCACATTCAAGTGCACATCTGTTTACCTGTGCATTCTCTGACTAAGCACAGTGCTGCACTTTACTGATTGCATTGCATCATTTATTTATATGTATGTGCTTGAATTTATACCTTTTCCCCACTTTTTACTCATTTAAATAGATTTTTAAATAAAGTTTTTATGTGCTTTCATTTGGTCTTTTTCCACTTTATCATGTATGTAAAGGATTTTAAATGATTATTGTGTATGAAATGTGCTGTATAAATAAACTTGCCTCGACTTGAGTTATTGTTTATTATTATTATTATTATTAATAATAATAATAATAATATTATAATATTAGAGTACTGCACTCTCTCTCTTTTAGAAAATTCTCCCTCCCATATGGGTAAACACTACCCCAAATGTAATGGCTGTAAGCAGTCTCCAGTCAACACTGACACTCAGAACATCACGAAAAACCATAAGTTTGGATCTTTTGACCTAATTAACTTCACTCTTCCATACACTATGAAGATGCTGAAGAATACCGGACACACAGGTGAGGAATCATTGATATATAGTTTGCACATACACATATGCTTTGTGCTCTTCTTATTCTGCATCCTCCCCTCATGTTCTGCTTTCACTACAGTTGAATGTGTGCTACAGGCAGGTGTATTGGCAGTTCAAGGTGGAGGTCTGAGGCACAAATACAACATCCTGCAGTTCCACTTCCATTGGGGAGGAAGGGACTTGATACACCACCCAGGATCTGAACACTCCCTAGATGGACACAGATCTCCTGTAGAGGTTAGAGGTAAACCATGTGTCAAACAAACAAAAAGTGAGGTGTGACAGACATTAAAAAAACATGTCACTTTATGTGTGCTGTCACATTTTACCAAATCAGATGCACATACAGGTGCATCTCAATAAATTAGAATGTCGTGGAAAACTTCATTTATTTCAGTAATTCAACTCAAATTGTGAAACTCGTGTATTAAATAAATTCAATGCACACAGACTGAAGTAGTTTAAGTCTTTGGTTCTTTTAATTGTGATGATTTTAGCTCACATTTAACAAAAACCCACCAATTCACTATCTCAAAAAATTAGAATATGGTGACATGCCAATCAGCTTATCAACTCAAAACACCTGCAAAGGTTTCCTGAGCCTTCAAAATGGTCTCTCAGTTTGGTTCACTAGGCTACACAATCATGGGGAAGACTGCTGATCTGACAGTTGTCCAGAAGACAATCATTGACACCCTTCACAAGGAGGGTAAGCCACAAACATTCATTGCCAAAGAAGCTGGCTGTTCACAGAGTGCTGTATCCAAGCATGTTAACAGAAAGTTGAGTGGAAGGAAAAAGTGTGGAAGAAAAAGATGCACAACCAACCGAGAGAACCGCAGCCTTATGAGGATTGTCAAGCAAAATCGATTCAAGAATTTGGGTGAACTTCACAAGGAATGGACTGAGGCTGGGGTCAAGGCATCAAGAGCCACCACACACAGACGTGTCAAGGAATTTGGCTACAGTTGTCGTATTCCTCTTGTTAAGCCACTCCTGAACCACAAACAACATCAGAGGCGTCTTACCTGGGCTAAGGAGAAGAAGAACTGGACTGTTGCCCAGTGGTCCTAAGTCCTCTTTTCAGATGAGAGCAAGTTTTGTATTTCATTTGGAAACCAAGGTCCTAGAGTCTGGAGGAAGGGTGGAGAAGCTCATAGCCCAAGTTGCTTGAAGTCCAGTGTTAAGTTTCCACAGTCTGTGATGATTTGGGGTGCAATGTCATCTGCTGGTGTTGGTCCATTGTGTTTTTTGAAAACCAAAGTCACTGCACCCATTTACCAAGAAATTTTGGAGCACTTCATGCTTCCTTCTGCTGACCAGCTTTTTAAAGATGCTGATTTCATTTTCCAGCAGGATTTGGCACCTGCCCACACTGCCAAAAGCACCAAAAGTTGGTTAAATGACCATGGTGTTGGTGTGCTTGACTGGCCAGCAAACTCACCAGACCTGAACCCCATAGAGAATCTATGGGGTATTGTCAAGAGGAAAATGAGAAACAAGAGACCAAAAAATGCAGATGAGCTGAAGGCCACTGTCAAAGAAACCTGGGCTTCCATACCACCTCGGCAGTGCCACAAACTGATCACCTCCATGCCACGCCAAATTGAGGCAGTAATTAAAGCAAAAGGAGCCCCTACTAAGTATTGAGTACATATATCAGTAAATGAACATACTTTCCAGAAGGCCAACAATTCACTAAAAATGTTTTTTTTATTGGTCTTATGATGTATTCTAATTTTTTGAGATAGTGAATTGGTGGGTTTTTGTTAAATGTGAGCCAAAATCATCACAATTAAAAGAACCAAAGACTTAAACTACTTCAGTCTGTGTGCATTGAATTTATTTAATACACGAGTTTCACAATTTGAGTTGAATTACTGAAATAAATGAAGTTTTCCACGACATTCTAATTTATTGAGATGCACCTGTAGTCAGCCAGAGAAGTGATCTCAATGACAGCACGGCAACTGTATTTCAGGATGGCTTCGCTGTGTTGGCCTTTTTCATGGTAAGTCACATTGTACAACAACTAGAGGACAGTGTTAACATTTTAGTTAACAAATAATTTAGTAGGACAAGTGACTTCTTGCTAACAACAGAGACATTCCTCCTGTGCAACCTGGTCTTGCTCAAATGCACATTAGTAATATCTTATTGCTCACACTTTGTGGGGCACAAAGTCACAGCCTTCCAGTTACTGGCCCTGAGCTTTAGCTACTACACCATATCATCCAAAATTAACTAATTAAGACCAAGCAGAATCATGTAAAAATTTTAAATTAAATGGGTTTATCCCACAAAACTGTGATATTAACAAAAAATTTACAGAATGCCATTTTGGGCAGCATCTTGGCATAAGTGATTTGTTTATTGAACATAAATCAGTTGTACAACAAAGTGGAACAAAACATAAACTGCTTAACTATATAACCTGAAATCTCAATTAATACCAAATTAAGGAAACAGTTCACTCAAAGATGAAAACTTTATGCTTTTATTTTCTATGTGGAACACAAAAGTAAAATCGTCACACACTTATTTTTCCATATATCAACAGTTGATATTGACCACACAAATTCTGTTTAGCCCTTTTCATTATATTACCTTAACACCAAACACAAAGTCATTCTAAATCGCTGTTGTGAGCCTTGCTAATGGACGGCCCTATAAGGCAGGGCAACGATGACGAGAGAGAGGGGTTGGTCGTTCCGTCACAACAGTAAATCCTAGTTTGCCCTTCTTCTGGTTTACATTCAGCTTACCATAGTGTCTCTTTTCTTCTTACCTAATTGTTTGATAAAGATAATTTACATTTAGTCATTAAACAGAGGCTTTTATCCAAAGTGACTGACTTCAAGAATAGTTTAAAAGTAATAAGAATTATCAGGATTGAGTCACATGCTCATGGAAGAAATGCATATTTAGACATTTCTTGAAAGTTGCAAGGGAATTGGTTGTTTTCGGTAGGGTTTCAAATATCATACCACCAGCGAGATACAGTGAAAGTTCGGGAATGTTATATTGTGTCTTTTTTTGTTGGTATCACAAGGTGCCACTCACTCACCAGTTGCAGGCTTCTTGAAGGAACATAAAGTTACGAGAGAGAGAGAGGGAGAAAGAGAGTGTGTGTGTATGTGTGTGTGTGTGTGTGTGTGTGTGAGTGAGAGAGAGAGAGAGAGAGTTAGAAAGAAACAACACATATGAACTGAATGATATTTACCACTCTGTTCTTACTTCAGGTCATGGAAGACAAGCAAAAGGAAAAGCCACAGATCTGGAAAAACTTCACAGATTATCTTCAGAAAATACCAGGACAGGGTAAAACATTGAAGCCTGACCAAATGGTGCATGAACATGCAAAGTTTCTTTTGGGTCATCAGTTTACTGTTATTATGGGGAACTTATATTTTTTTAATGATATATTTAACTATTAGCCTATATTTGGGGCCCCTGAGAATACATCATAATGTGTTAGTGCAGTCAGAGTAGCTTATGGTTGTCAAACTCTTAAATTAAACCACTCAAGCACCACCTAGCATGTGAGAATCTTACACCCCAAACTACAAGAATGTGGGCACAAAGCTATATTACATTTGTAAATGGATCAAAAATAGAAATAAATGTATGCTGTGACACACCACCCCAGACCATGATGGACCCTCCATCTCCAAATCGATCCCGCTCCAGAGTACAGGCCTCGGTGTAAAGCTAATTCCTTCGACGATAAACGTGAGTCCGAACATCACCCCTGGTGAGACAAAACCGCGACTCGTCAGTGAAGAGCACTTTTTGCCAGTCCTGTCTGGTCCAGCGAAGGTGGGTTTGTGCCCATAGGCAATGTTGTTGCCGGTGATGTCTGGTAAGGGCCTGCCTTACAACAGGCCCTCTCTCAGCCTATTGTGGACAGTCTGAGCACTGATGGTGGGATTGTGCATTCCTGGTGTAACTCAGGCATTTGTTGTTGCCATCCTGTACCTGTCCCGCAGGTGTGATATTCGGATGCACCGATCCTGTGCTGGTGTTGTTACACGTGGTCAAGCGGTCCTGTCTCCCTGTAGTGCTGTCTTAGGCATCTCACAGTACAGACAATGCAATTTATTGCCCTGGCCATGTCTGTAGTCCTCATGCCTCCATGCAGCATGCCTGAGGCATGTTCACATAGATAAGCAGGGACCCTGGGCATCTTTCTTTTGGTGTTTTTCCAGAGTCAGTAGAAAGGTTTTATAACTGTGATCTTAATTGCCTACTGTCTGTAAGCTGTTAGTGTCTTAACGACCATTCCACAGGTGCATGTTCATTAATTGTTTATGGTTCATTGAACAAGCATGGAAAACATTGTTTAAACCCTTTACAATAAAGATCTGTAAAGTTATTTGGATTTTTACAAAATTATCTTTAAAATACAGTGTCCTGAAAAAGGGACATTTCTTTTTTTGCTGAGTTATATTTAAGCATAATCAGTGTAAGATTGTGCATGTAAACGTGCTCAGTGATGGCATTTTTAGCTAAACTTTTGTAAATTCCCATGTCAACAAAATATTTAATGAACGTTGAATTTAACATTTCTGCTGTAGTCTGTTAACCGAGCACAACAAAATTCAATTCGGTCCCTGAGTGCTTACACACGACTGATTTTAAAAGCTCACACTCATATTTGAGTGTTTATATTTATTGTAAATTGGTATGTCTCCAGTTGATGAGACAAATTGGTATGTCTCATCACTGTCATGACTGCTATGTTGATCAGAACTGCACCCAAGTATTTCACACACCATTGCACTTGTGTATATGGCTGTGTGACAAAGTGATTTGATTTGCTCTTTTAAACCTTTTACACTGAAATAGACAATTAATCAAATTTAAATCATGATATGTCCTAGTGTGATTATTAGGATGTGATATAATTAAATAAATGTACAGTTTGCATGTGCTGCGTGCTTCATAGTGAATATGTGAAGCTGCTCATATGCTGAAAACACCACATTTTCTGAGCATCGTGGACTGTGCCTGTTGTAGTAGATGACAGAAGAGAGTGCACATTCACTGTGAAGTGCAAAGTGCCTGCAGACTATATATTTATTGTTATGAAGCTGAGACGAGGAGTTGAACCCAGATGCAGTTTATTTACAGAGCTCAAGGAAAACACGGAGAACAAACAAGGAGAAATCACTGATTAAATCAGAATTAACATTAACTAAGATAAAAGATGATTGACAGGTAAATAACTCACAATGGTAGAATCAAAGTTGAGTAGGTCACTTTAGAAGCTGGTCCAAATGAGACTAGACAAAGGCTGAGGGAGAATAGTGAGACTTTATATTGTTCTGATTGATGATTTGATGGGGAGCAGGTGAAAATAATTAATAATCAGGAGAGTGCGAGGGGTTTGGAGGAGCAGAGACTGATGAGGGCGTGACATTTATACAATTAACTCGCAGAATTTTGCGATTTTAATAATCACACTGGGCTATATATACAACTTCTTAACCAGAGGTGTGAAACTACCTGAATGGAAAACTCACTTCAAATGGTCCTACTTAAAAAAAAAATAAAAAAAAATAAAAAACTTGAAGCAATGTTTACTTACAGTAATTGAGAAACATTTCAAGGAAACACAAAATTGTTTTCCTTTATTATTTACATTGATAAATTTAACTGTTAAACAGGCTAAAGATGTGTGTTCAATAGCATTTTACCTATTTTTTTTGTGATATCGTAATTGGTATCGAAATTTGTGAAATTTTACTGGTATTGGTACCGACAACTACTATTTTGGTATTGTGGCAATCACAGATGTGCTTTGGCCTTACATCTGGTCTGACCTGGGTATCACCGAGTATTTATTCACAAAGCTAATCGTTTAGATATTTTCCAGCTGTTTACTTATTTCTGTGCTAGGAAACAAAGTTAGAATTATGGAGCCCTTTTCTATGGATCAGCTCTTAAAGGGTGTTGATCTCACCTTGTACTATCGCTACATTGGCTCTCTGACCACCCCTCCCTGTGAAGAAGCTGTGGTATGGACCATCTTCAAGGACCCAATTCGGATCAGCAGAGATCTGGTTCAGGCAAAGAATTAATTGCCATTTGCATATGTAAAACAACTTTACACCTTTCTATTATTTCAAAGGTTCCCATTGTTCCCATTAATTTCCATAAAGCGTGGAAACTTGCGGAAACCTCATGCGCAGTATCACAATCGCAACATCTGAATAAAAAGTTGAGGATAAAAAAATTATAAAATATTAAATAAAAAGTTAATTCACCTCAAGAGACCGCAATGTTTTTAATGCACTGTAACAGTTAAAGGACGGGCAAGGAGGAGACGGGAACTGGCTGAACAGTAAACATAAACTTTAATGACATAAATGAACTTAAAACAACATAAAACATGAGGAAACAGACACACACGCAACGCGGCCATGTGCGTCTCTCTCTCTCTCGAACTGGCGCCTCCGGCTAGTCTTTATCCCCCTCCCGGCTGATTAGCCTGATTCAGGGCTGGCCGTGTGTCCTCACGGGCCGGCCCCGCCCTCCGCCTCGTCACATGCACACTTTGGAAATTTTATTTGCATCTTGGTGGTTCCATCCAGCATTTGTAAGCAATACAAAGCTGCAATACCCAGCTTATGTCAGTGATATTCAAATTAGGCCACTTGGTGATCTGAGCTTTTGAGGTCTGGTCTCTGTCCAGCTGTATGTGGACCTCCAGACATGCCATCACTAGGAATAGGAGACCTGTGATCAGGATTTTCAATAAGAGTAGCGTGGTCTGCCACACAGGTGACACCCCACATCAACTAGCTAGAATTACTGCTGGTTTGTCTTTCCCATAAACGTTTCCACTCTATGCTGAGAGGCCAGCATGTTCTGATCATAGCAGGCAGCACAACGGTCATGTCTGACATAAGAACCTAAATCTGTTGTGGCTGTTACATTCACTTCTACATTCACGACCTGACGTGGTGCAGCAACCATCTGCTATCACTCAGAGATTCACATGTCCCAGGTCACCTGAACACAAGGATATACCACATGTCATAAAATGGCGTTTTCTCCCTGATGTGGCCAATGTAGACCTCTTTGTATCACATGAAAATGCACATTGTCCTTTGCTTTACACCATAATGGATCAGCTCACACCTCTCGGAGTATACGAGTGTGCACATTAATGGCCCAAATCTTGTCTGATAATATGGGAAATGACAACAACTGTAGGATTTACAAGGCAGGAATTTACCCTTTTCTTAGCAAAGGGTCAGTCATGTGAGAGGTTATCTACTCTAACAAAACCTACAAGAAAAATCTTAAATTTATGACCCTGACATAGTATAATTAATAAACTTGATTAAAACAAAGCAATCAGCTATTGTAACTAAAAAAAAAATAAAAAAAAAACAGTTTAAACCTAAATAATGAACCTGATTTAATGCAAAAATTCTAATTTTATTTAAAGTATAAAAACTTATCATTTGTTTGACCTTAATCATATTATTAGGATAACAGGATTCTTAACTTGCAAATAGGAAAATCTGTCCAGAACAAACATGTTTAAAATGCCCGTTTGCATTCATAACTCTGCTTTGCTTGACAAGTTCTTTTGTATTCTATTCAGGTGATGTGTATATAACCTGTTCTATCTTTTCTGCTGTTGGTATCTTTTCTTAACACAAGCCATCTTGTACAGTATGGCTGCATTCACACAGTCAGAGTCTGGCATTGACAAATGGATTAACTAACAGGTGTGGCTCTCAAATTGTCCTGTAATATATACAACAGCAGGCAGGAACAGATCCAATAATGTCTGTATGAATAAGTAACCAAGTCAGTCCTCTCCTCTAACTCAAAATAGAGTGCAACAGTCGCAAAAACAGGTTTCGGAAGTAAAAATCACATTTATTTTCTCCATGGCAGAATTGATTTTTAACGATAACTTATTGGAATTTCATAAAATATCAATACATTGATTATTAATCAGCACATTATTTTCTTTATTTTTTGAGGCATCGATATATTAATATTGGCCAATATTTAAACATGAAGCCTAAGTTGTGTGCTTTCCGTTTGCTGTAATGTAGTCTGGCATAATATCCTTGGGAGACCACAAGGGGGTGATATAACATTTAATGTATTTAACATTTAAGTGATAGTTCACCCAAAAATGAAAATTCTCTCATCATTTACTCACCCTCATGCTATCCCAGGTGTGTAAGACTTACTTTCTTCAGCAGAAGAAATATAGAAAATATCTCAGCTCAGCGGGTCCTTCAGTGGCGTATCCAGGACATTTTTACTGGGGTGGCCAAGATGGGGCACAGACCTAGTGTGGGGTGGCGATACCGGGAGAACCTTTATGAATGGCACATGATCAAAATGTGTAAATATCGCATTGCTTTGCTTCAACATCTACACATGTAGAATAAATGAATTCTTAAACTCATGTTAGCATTCACTGAATTGTTTGTATTCAATATCAGACTGTTGTTTTGACATTTGACAGTTTTCTATTCCTGTTCTATTTCAACCTATTACAGTTTCTGGTAATCTCTGGTTATTTTAACATAACATCCATTTTTAAATCAGTAATTGTTTAGGAAAAGTCAGTTACACATTTTTAAGAGCTATTCTCATTGTAGAGAATTAATCTGCGTATAACATCAGGTATAGTGTATAATCATATAAAGATACAAGTACAGGTGATAACTGATTGAGGTGCAATTCAATCAATTATTCATTCATTTATTAGCTATAACTGCACTGTCCAGCAGAAATATTGTTAAATTGGGTACAAATCAATGTGTGAAATTGGCTACGAGGGCTTATAGGTATCTGTCTGGAAACCCCAAAATTGCAGATTGAGCTCTGAATACAGTAAAAAACAAAACTCTATTTACAGTGTCTACTCAGGTTTATTTTCCACATGTTCTGATAGCTTCAATTACTTTGAATATTACCAAATAAAATAGTTAGTCAAATCATTTGCAGCATTTAAGTGCAATTTGCCCTGCCTCTGCATATTTAAAATGTCAAATAAGGTATAAAAACTTTGAAGATTTTATTGGTCTGACTGACCAATAATACACATAAAGAGCTCATAAATAACTCATGTAAAGATTTAAAGTACAGTCACAGCACAAACTCTTCCATTTCACACACAGGTTAGCCATATATATAACTTTAGTTATTGAACATATACAAATGTAAAACGCTTTACACACCTCCGTCATTAAATCAGAAAACATGGCATTTCATATTTCATGTCAATATAAAGATAACATGCTGAATGTGGTGTAGGGTCTAGCTTACTCTTTAACCTAGCTACTGTAACAATGAAAAAATGTTTTCACATTCACATGGAAATTCAGGATAAATTAAACGTTAGATTAGAAGAACATACCTCTCAAATAACAGCTTTCTTTTTGACCACAAATCGACGTCATCAACTCATTGGAAGTTGGAGGTAGACGCTAGCTCGTGTCATCTTCGTGCTTCTGACCGACCGTTATACTCCAGACCTGGCGCCCGCTGCCCGTGACCTGCCCCTTCCCCCACTGACCAAAGATCAACTCACACAGCTTCAGTCCCACCACTACTATAATGGTCAGAAATATAAAACTGACCCTGGGTCAGTGTGGCTCTAAATCAACAAATGACCTGAGATGTCATCTTTGATTGACAGGTGTTTCTATTGGTTCTTCATTCTTGTGTTGATGAACATCATGAACTACCAATCAGTTCTGGGGTGGCCACAGGGTGGCCAATGAGATTTCAGGGGTGGCCCAGGCCATACAGGCCACCCCCTAAAATCGCCACTGGGGTCCTTAAAATGCAAGTGGATGGTGATCAGACTTTTGAAGGTACAAAATCACAGACAGTGATTTTACAGTGGAAATACAGACAGATCACACTAATTTAGGTGATATTTCAATTGAGGATATGGGACGCAGGCTGTGTGAACTGTCTAGTGCAGGTGCATTTACAGATTCTAAAATGCATGCTTTCATCCAGGTTCCAATGAAACACCAAATTCACCGTTCTCATTGCTCGGACATGACTTAAAGCATCAGATTGGTGCAAAAATCTAATTTGATGATAACTCTGTACAACTAATTTTTCCTGCAGTTTTTTCTCTCACTACAGACACAGGAACTGCTGAGATAGCTGCTAACACACAGGCTGAAAAGACACAGGAAGTAGCTAATGTTAACCTAAAGTTGTGGGCCGCCCACAAAGACGAGGCAGGACTTATTGACGTCATTCCGTACAGAGCAGCGCTATAAACAGATACACCAGTGTATTGTAAACAATATGCTCTCTCTGCTGAAAAAGAGGAAGGTATTTGACCAGTTATTGCTAAACTACTCCAGCAGGGCATCCTGGTTCCCATAAATTTAAATGTATGACCCTGACATAGCATAATTAATAAACTTAATTAAAACAAGGCAATCAGCTATTGTAACTTAAAATAAATAAATAAATAAATAAATAATTAACCTGATTTAATGCAAAACTTATTATTTTATTTAAAGTATAAAAACATATCATTTGTTTGACCTTAATCATATTATTAGGATAATAGGATTCTTAACTTGCAAATATGAAAATCTGTCCAGAACAAACATGTTTAAAATGCCCCTGTTTGCATTCATAACTCTGCTTTGCTTGACAAGTTCTTTTGTATTCTATTCAGGTGATGTGTATATACCCTGTTCTATCTTTTCTACTGTTGGTATCTTTTCTTATCACAAGACATCTTGTACAGTATCCTGCACATCTTAACAAAATTCCTTTTGGCAGCAGGTGCAGTAGGCATGTGATCTGATCATGTGACCACATACACACGCGCCTCTTCTGACACAATGCAATCAGTACATTATGCAAGATTTCATGCCTTTTCCAGTTCAGCCCCTTCCCTTGTGACTCGATTCTTTTTCTAAAGCTACTCAGGTTCCTGGCATAAATTTCCTTCAACAACGTGTATCGCCCACAGCAGTTTCTGAATAACCGTGTGGTCTTTGTGTCAGCTGCTGTCACTGCTGACTCACTTGCTGGTAATAACCTATTTCAAATATATATGCAACAAAACCTAAATGACTATGCTTAATGCATTTTATTTATATGTACAGTTGTAATTTATACCTATTTCCTGTGTTTCTCTCCATACTTTTTTCAGATCACCCAACTGGGCACATCCATGTACTTGGAGGTCATAATCCATTGCAGAAATCATGCATATACCAGCAGTACAAATATAAAAACTATGCCCCTGTTATTGATTCCTCTGTATTTATTTGTATAATTTGAGATACAGTATTTTGTTATATTTGTTATATGTATTTGTTAAATTCCTATATAGCCTACCTATTTATATCCAATTCAAAATGGCTGCATTCACACAGTCAGAGTCTGGCATTGACAAATGGATTAACTAACAGGTGTGGCTCTCAAATTGTCCTGTAATATATACAAAAGCAGGCAGGAACAGATGCAATAATGTCTGTATGAATAAGTAACTAAAGTCAGTCCTCTCCTCTAACTCAAATAGAGTGCAACAGTCGCAAAAACAGGTTTCTGAAGTAAAAATCACATTTATTTTCTCCATGGCCGAATTGATTTTTAACGATAACTTTATTTTATAAGGAATTTAATAAAGTATCAATACATTGATTATTGATCAGCACATTATTTTCTTTATTTTTTGAGGCATCAATATATTAACATTGGCCAATATTTACATTTGAAGCCTAAGTTGTGTACTTTTCAACTCCTTCCGTTTGCTGTAATGTAGTCTGGCATAATATCCTTGGGAGACCACAAGGGGGTGATATAACATTTAATGTATTTAACACTTAAAGGGATTGTTCACCCAAAAATGAAAATTCTCTCATCATTTACTTACCCTCATGCTATCCCAGGTGTGTAAGACTTTCTTTCTTCAGCAGAAGAAATATAGAAAATATCTTAGCTCAGCAGGTCCTTAAAATGCAAGTGGATGATGATCAGACTTTTGAAGGTCCAAAAATCACAGACAGTCAGCATAAGTGACATCGATACGACTCCAGACTTCTAAAGTGACACGATCGCTTTTGGTGTGAAAAATATAAATAATTAAGTACTTCTTAAGTATAAACCATCGCTTCCGCTCAGCATCAATTTAACCGCTGAAGTATGGATGACGTTTATGCTGACTGTCTGTGAGTTTTGGAGCTTCAAAGGTCTGATCATCATCCACTTGCATTTTAAGGACCTACTGAGCTGAGTTATTTTTCTATTTTTCTTCAAATGTGTTCTGCTGAAGAAATACACACCTGGGATGGAATGAGGAAATGATGAGAGAATTTTCATTTTTGGGTGAACTTCACAGAAAATAACTAATTTAAGTTTCTAATTTAATTTAATCTAAGTTTCTAATTTAAGAATGTGCCATGTCATCCGCCAGATGCAGCCGGTGTGTGAACCCCTTTAAGTTACCCTGCTGGTACTTACCTGCTTGTGCATGCCACTACACGGGACAAAACCGGTTCCACCCGGAGATTGTAGAACCTCGCAAAGGTGTTGGGTGTTTCCCAGCCTGCTGCTCTGCAAATGTCTATTAGAGAGGCGCCACTGGTCAAGGCCCAGGAGGCCGTTACACCTCTGGTAGAGTAGGCTCGTAGCCCTGCCGGAGGCGGCACGTCCTGGGCGTGATATGCCATTGTTATGGCGTCAATGAGCCAGTGGGCGATCCTCTGCTTGGAGACAGCGCTTCCTTTCCCCTGTCCACCAAAGCAGACAAAGAGCTTCTCAGAGACTGTAGGGCTCTGCGTGCGATCCAAATAGACGCGTTAAGCGCGCACCGGACACAGCAACGTCAGGGCTGGGTCTGCCTTCTCCTGGGGCAGTGCTTGCAGGTTCACCACCTGGTCCCTAAAAGAGGTCGTGGGAACCTTGGGCACATAGCCCAGTCGGGGTCTCAGTATAACGTGAGAGTAGCCCGGACCGAACTCCAGGCACGTTTCACTGACAGAGAACACTTGCAGGTCTCCTACCCTCTTGATGGAAGTGAGCGCAGTCAGGAGGGCAGTCTTCAAAGAGAGTGCCTTAAGCTCAGCTGACTGCAAGGGCTCAAAGGGGGCTCTCCGTAGACCCTGAAGAACTACAGAGAGGTCCCATGAGGGAACGAGGCACGGTCTGGAGGGATTCAACCTCCTGGCGCCTCTCAGGAACCTGATGATCAGGTCGTGCTTCCCTAAGGACTTACCATCCCTGTGTCGTGGTGTGCCGCTATAGCGGCTACATACACCTTCAACGTGGAGGGGGCCAGCTGCCCTTCCAACCTCTCCTGCAGGAAGGCGCCACGCCCATCTTGGGACTCGAGTCTGAAGCCAGTGCTGAAGCGGTCTCATATGCATCAACCCGAGCAGAGTGGCCACTGTTGAGGATGCCATATGCCCCAGGAGCCTCTGAAACAGTTACAGTGGAACCGCTGTCTTCTGTCTGAATGCCTTCAAACAGGTCAGCACCGACTGTGCGTGCTCGTTCGTGAGGTGCACTGTCAATGAGACTGAGTCCAACTCCAATCCGAGAAAAGAGATGCTCTGAACCGGGAAGAGCTTGCTCTTTTCCCAGTTGACCCGAAGCCCTAGTCGGCTGATGTGTGAGAGCACCAGGTCCCTGTGTGCACACAACACATCCTGAGAGTGAGCTAGGATTAGCCAATCGTCGAGATAGTTGATGATGCGAATGCCCACATCCCTTAGCGGAGCAAGGGCTGCCTCTGCGACCTTCGTGATGAAGCGAGGGGACAAGAACAGGCCAAAAGGGAGGACCTTGAACTGATACGCCCAACCCTCGAATGCAAACCACAGGAAGGGTCTGTGTCGAGGTAGAATTGAGAAGTGGAAGTACGCATCCTTCAGGTCTACCGCCGCGAACCAATCTTGATGCTGGACGCTCGCTAGAATGCGTTTTTTGCGTCAGCATCTTGAACGGGAGTCTGTGTAAAGCCCGGTTCAGTACTCGCAGGTCCAAGATTGGCCGCAACCCACCACCTTTTTTCGGTACAGTGAAGTAGGGGCTGTAAAACCCCTTCTTCATCTCGGCCGGAGGGACAGGCTCTATCGCATCCTTCCGTAGGAGGGTAGCGATCTCCGCGCTCAAGGTAGCAGCATTCTCGCCCTTCACCGAGGTGAAGTGGATACCGCTGAACCTGGGCGGACACCTTGCGAACTGAATCGCATAGCCGAGTCAGATGGTCCGGATCAGCCATCGCGACGGATTGGAAAGTGCAAGCCACGCATCCAAGTTCCGGGCAAGGGGGATGGATGTACCGGCGGGTGGGGCCTCGCGGCGGGGCAGAGCCTGAGGTGCCATGCCATGTTGTGGCCGTGCTGAGTTCAGGGACATCAAAGCACTTACCTGGCTCCTTGTGACCACCCCCGGAACAGCCTGGGACGGGGGAGGAAGAGGCCTGTCCTCGTGACCCATGGAGACTGTTACATTGGGGGCGGATTTGTGCCACAGCTGGGCGCGCAGGGGCAGGGAGACCACCGCTGGAGCGCCAAACCTGCCAAAATGGAATGATGGACGGTGGTCGTGATGACAGCTGTGCACACCGGGTATGTGACCCAGGGAACAAGGAAACCGCTCTTTTGCTGAACTGATGGGTGCCGCAGCCACTTAGGCATGCGGTGAAATTAAATGAAAAGGCAACAAAAGATTTTCCTCCAGGCCCTCCACTGGGGGATGGAGTGGTCTGCTTACCAGCTCCAAGGCAGTGGACTTCGTTATCCCTGGGTCGCCCGTCTCAGGGGCGCTTCGAAGCCTTTCGTGGGTTCTTGGCAGCTGGCCATGAGACAAGTGGCGTCTGCTTCCTGGTGCAGTCACCGCAAGGGGACGCCCTTGGCGACGAGCGGGTGGGGTGTGGGATCTTGAGCCACGCCGGGGCAGAATGTGCCGGATAGCCTCTGTCTGCTGCTTCACCGTCGAGAACTGCTTGGCAAAGTACTCGACGGTGTCGCCGAATAGGCCAACCTGGGAAATGGGGGCAGCAAGGAACCGTGCCTTGTCGGCCTCTCCCATCTCGACCAAGTTGAACCAAAGGTGGCGCTCCTGGACCACCATGGTGGACATGCATCAATCCCGGGACGGAACTACCCTCATGCATTTCCTTTAGCGCCTTGGCTTGGTGGACTTGCAGGAGAGCCATGGCGTGCAGGGCAGAGGCATCTTGTCCAGCAGCACTGTAGGCTTTGGCCGTCAGGGACGACGTAAACCTACAGGCCTTGGACGGGAGCTTTGGGCGCCCGCACCAGGTAGCGGCGCTCTGCGGGCATAGGTGCACCGCGAGCACCTTATCCACCGTGGGAATTGTCGAATAGCCCCTGGCCGCCCCACTATCGAGGGTAGTGAGGGCAGGGGAGCTGATAGATCGGGACCGGGCAGTAAAAGTTGCCTCCCACGAACTTGTCAGCTCCTCGTGCACTTCCGGGATGAAAGGAACTGGAGCGGGGCGTGGCTGTGAGTGGTGCCGCAAGCCCAGGAACCAATCATCGAGCCGCGAGTGTTCAGGGGAGAGCGGAGGGTTCCACTCTAGCCTGACACTCGTGGCTGCCTGGGAAAGCATGTCCGTCATTTCCGTGTCAGCCTGTGACTGGCCAACCATACCCAAGGAGGGGAGCCTGGCTGAGGCTTCCACGTCTGACTGGACGAACCCGCTCTCTGATGCTGCGCTCGAGAGCTCATCAGCTTTGCGGGCTCCGAACAAGAGGTCGAACTTGCCGTGAGAGGAGCCGGCGGACTTATCCGGAAGCCTGATCGAGGCAGACGAGCGTGCTGGGGAATGGAAGGTCCGTGAGGGGATACCCGGCGGAGGTGGTCCCATTGGGGTCCCCAAATCACCCCCAGTGCTAGCCGCACTGGCCTCATACCTGTAGGTAGAAGGACCGAGGCGGGGAGCCGCTGGGGTGCACGACCGCAACGTGGCCATGGTAATGATCTCGCAATGAGTACATGATCCATCCACGAACACTGTCTCAGCGTGTGTGCCGCTCTTTTAGAGAAAAATACTCTTTTAGAAAAATATACTCTATTATTTCTGCCGAAGCGCCCAGGGGCGTTCTCTGCAGTGCACCAATGCAGTGGAGGGAGAAGCCGCTGAAATACACCGTCAGATCCAGCAGAGGAGAATGAACAGTCAGCTCAGTAAACATCGACCGTTCGGCTCTGATGAAAAAAATCTGAATGAGTGGTTTCATACCAGCTCCTTTTATACCCATATGTCCAGGGGAGTGGTATGCAAATACCACTCGGCAATTTTCATTGGCCTTTTATCAAAGACCAGAGGTGTCTCAGGCTCCCAAGAGTGACCCCTAGTGTCACTACATTGACACAACGTCGAGTGAGTGACAGATAGGGAACAGTGACTTATTATGTTATTTCAGGGTGAATCCTCTCCTTTTCAATCATTTAAAAAACTTTAAGTAACGAAAAGGCAGTTTTACAAGGTTCCTCGGTATTACGTATTACGTATTTTCAATGGGAGAAAGGTGATGCGTTTGGCTGAACGGATCCAAGCAGCAGCACTTGTATTTACAAGATGTCAACCGCTGTGCTATACATTTTATAATTATTTAATAGTTTTTGTGGCTGCTGCGTGTGCTTGACCATCTCACAGATATAACTTTCGCGGCCAGCCCACCAGGAAAATTCCCGATTCTCCCTATGGCCAGTCCGACCCTGGCTCCATTTTTTCACTCTATATTGAGCTGAAGCAGTTGTGGGCAACGTTGCATCTTTTTGCACCACCTTTCGAGGCGTTTATGGAAAATGCCTGCACAAAAGCTAGATGGCAAAAAAGTGATGTCTGGCATGAACACCACCTCATAAAATGCAACCATTACTGATAAACATTTATTGACAAAAAGGTGTAAATGTAATTTTTTTTTTTTTTTTTAAAGTGATAATGTTTCCCTGTGATCTATACTGGAGGAGGGGTGGGGGTGGCTACGGTTGGATTGGGGTTCCAACCGACTGACCTTGGTGCCCCCCAATACAGCTGAAAAAGTGGGCCAGCTCTGTAATGTCTGTAACCTACAGTGACAGATAATGATAAAACAATATCAGGACTTGTATTGTGTCTTTAAAATATAACAATTTATTCTTAACTATTTGGGGAAAGTCTTGTAGCCAAAACGTGTCCTGTTCCGTTTCTTTCTTTCTCCTCCTCCTAAACACTTAACAGGAGTTTGTCTCACTCTCAATCTCTCTGAAAATACCTCTGTTTTCTGACGTTTTTCATAACCTGAGATATGTTGATTGACAGCTAAGAATGACCTGCGAAGGGTGTGCCCATGCCATGCGTGGTGACATGTGATACAACTAGTTTTTGACAACTATTTCATTTACACAACACATTTCAACAGAAATACCTCTGAAAATGTTGTTGTAAATCCTGAAAATTCAAGGTAGTCACATTAGTTATAGAATGCAGTAGTCAGTCTCCTTTATAACTAAACATTGTATGAACATGGACACAAAAAGGACTGACAACCATATTCTGCTGCTGTGTGAATGTATTTACAGTATGTTTAGTGTAGCCTATGTTTAGTCCCTCTACAGACCCGACACTCTAGTGATCTGTAGATGTGTAAGACGTGCTTATGCAGAAAAACGTGGGTCATTGCCTGGTCCCATCCCCTTATTTTTGTCATTTCCAGTCTCCTCTCTTACTGTCAGTGGCACCTGCAGCTGTACAGCTGTACATCGCACTACAACCTGATAAACATTTGCACTTATTAGAAGAATTCAATTCTCTTCTGAATTGGCCAAACGGGGGAGAAAATCCACCTGAATCAATTTGCAATTAAGTCTGATTCAACTTACCAGCCAACTCACAGACTGAATCATTTTCTCACTCAGTAAAACAGTATCAGGATACTTAGACCACAGCAAACAAAGAGCGCTGGATGAATTGGATATGTACCTACAATCAAATGAAACAAAAGACTACTTTTTTTTTTTTAGAGGAAACTTCACCTATTTACAAGTATTTACATGCTGTGTCATGTAAAAAAGTATTTTAGAAATGCTTTGAAGCCAGTAGGTACACAAATGCTACATATAATCAAGAAAATGAGAAAATGCATTTCTTTAAGTCACCAGAATTTAATGCTTTGGCAATATTTTTGCAAAAAGATTCACCTGGGAGAGCAAACCCCTGGATCCTATTCATAAGAGTACACTTCTTTACTTGGTAAGGTTTCTGTGTGTACCCAGAGATGAAATCCTGCAGGCGCCAATGCTTACTCTCGCTGTCTATAAAATGGCACAACAGCCAAAAATAATTACATTTAAGCTCTGAAATTACTGATCATAAGAAGACACTTCAACAGTAACTAAAACTGAAAAAATCCTTCCATCAAGATGAGGAAGATGAACAGGCAGTAAAATCACCCTATTAAAGGAATTCCGGGTACAATACAAGTTAAGCTCAGACAACAGCATTTGTGGTGTAATTTTAATTAACACAAAGAACAATTTAAACTCATCCCTCCTTTTCTTTTAAAAAATAAAGCAAAAACCTGAGTTACAAGGAGGCTAGTATTGCAAAAGACAAAGCTGTGTTTAATTGCAAAAAAACAATGTACGTTGTAAAGGAAACCCAAGAATTTAGATACTTTTTTAAATCTGCAACGGACTTTCGTCATTTTTTTTCAACACTTATTTTCTTTGAGTTTCACTTTGCGGAAAGTATTTTTTCTTTGCGATGCTCCTTATAATGTTTGCGGTACTTCTTTCACTTTGCACTTCATTTCTCTCTGTGCTTCACTATGTGGCACTGTTTTGACATGGGGCGGAGTTTCGAGGCTGACGATATCACGTGGGGTGTGGCTTATTCACAAGGTCAAGGAGCATGCACAGTTTACATGCACCATGATGCCCGCTAACTTCAAAAAAAGTGGATGTGATCAGCAGCAAAATGTCACTGTGATTTAAGGGTTGTCTCATTTTCTCTTATTTCTAACCAAGAATAATATCACTTAATGTTAAAAGCTGAAAAAAAGCTAATTTTTAGTTCTCTATTTTTACCTTAGCTAGGTTTTAAACCTTACATGTCTTTGAGAGAAGATTTTTATATTCTCAATTTTGCCTTCATATAATCGGCATTAAAATGAAAACAGTGTAAAGGCAGATTAATAATGGGTTTTATCAGGGCCTCTGGAAACTCTATAATTATTGCATCTATCTGTATTGTATAAATGTGTGAGAATCAAAGTTAACATCTGATGATGTTGAGAGGTTTTAAAATGACCTATAAGAAATAATCCGCTAATAGAAATCAACTGTTTTTTTCTGCAAGGAGACCGAAATTTAATTCATCCATAAAAATAATTCCAACAATTGACATTTGTTTAAAAGTATCTTTGGTTCCGTTTCGATTCAGTTCATTCGACATTACTGTGCACTATGGGGAAATACTTTACTCGACGACCTAGTTGAAACCCTTGTACAATAACGCCAATCTCCTTATTGGCAATGGTGTTTAAGCCCCGCCCCTTCAGGTGTGCACTTGGCCTATATAAGTGGGTGCACAATCACCATTACATCAGATTTTTCTTCCTTCATGACTACGAACATTCACCTTTGTCTAGGAAACCCTCTCAGCTTCACCGCTGAGATTCACATACAGCAGATGGTTCTTCTCTGCGAGACACCAGCAGGACGACTCGTCACTTGTGCTCTTGTGCCTGCAGCGAGAAGGATTACTGCTCCCCTGTGTGTTCCGCTGTCAAATGCGCCATGCAGCATTACTTTAGGGGCATTTTATCCTTTCATATACAGTATACAGTATATATATATATATATATATATATTTTTTTTTATTTACATTTTTTTCACAAAAAACAAAGAGTCTTTTTAAAGATGTTGTTCCGCGAGTGTTTCAAATGTGAGCGGTACATCCCGACGACAGATGGGCATGAGTCTCAGGATGCTTTGCTCAAGGATCGCCCTCGTTCTGAGGGACAATTACACCTATTGCGCCCTCCCACCAGCCTCCTCTCTGTTTGAACCAGAGGGACCACATGAAGGTGGCACAGCGAGGCCGTGAGGCTGAGCCGGTTGAATTTGAGGAGGATCTTGTGTGGGTTCAAACTCTGCGATCCCATCAGTCTTCCAACGCAGGGTCCTCACCGGTACGATATGCACATGATGAGCTCTGGCCTTCTGTGGGAACACACGGCCTCATCACGTTCTGCGGTTCTGATGAGGGGGATGATGCCATATCCCTCGCAGCCTCAGAATATGGGTGAGTGGTCCATGGAGGATGCTGCTGCTGCTCCCCCCAGCGAGGGTGAGGTGCATGCGCAAGCCACTGATAAAGCACTGACCAGAGGTCCACGACCTGGCCGCCAAGCCAGAGTTCCTCGTCATGGTCGCTGAGCTAGCACCATCTTTTGTCTCAGCAACGCCTCAGCCTGCTCCATGCCATGTCACAGCAACGCCTTAGCCTGCTCCATGCCACGTCACAGCCACGCCTGAGCCTGCTCCATGCCACGTCACAGCCACTCCTAAGCCTGCTCCATGCCATGTCACAGCCACGCCTGAGTCAGTTCAATGCCATGTCATGGCCACATCTGAGCAGTTGGACCTGGAGATGGTTCCCACCCTTGTACCCACCCTTAGTTCTCCTGAGCATGCAAGGGGAACTTTCAAATCTCCGACCCCACCTGGACCCTCCAAGCCCTGGACTCTGCCTTGGCCTGTTGGTCCCCTGACATTGCTTCAGCTCTGCATTCCCTCAGCTCCACTGTGGTCCTTCAGCCTGTCGGCTTTACTGGGGTCCCTCGTCCCTCTGACTCCTCCTTGGTCTGTCAGTCATCTGGCTCTGCCTTGGCTCTCCGATCCTCTGGCAGTGCCCCGTCCCTCTGATCCGTCAGCTCCACTGGGGACCTCCTTCCCTATGGCTCCACCTTGGTCCTCAGTCCCACCGGCTCCGCCTCAGTCTTCGATCCCCCAGCTCCACCTTGCTCCTCCGAGCCTCCGGCACCACCTTGTTCCACCCTGCCTCCGGCTCCACCCTGGCCCTTTGAGTCTTCGGCTTCTCTCCGGGTATCCAGTTCGTCATGGCTCCACCCCTTGAGCCTCTCACGGCTCCGCCTTCCATGGCTCCGCCCCTCGAGCCTCTCATGGCTCCACCCCCCACAGGCTCCGCCCTGATCCCATGCTCCAAGCCATGCCTCAAGACCATCCCCCAACTCCCTATTGAACTTTGATAATGTGTTGGGGCGTCGGGAGTCGCCCCTTAGTGGGGGGAATATATCATGTGTATTTTGTTGATTCTTGTATTTCATGTCTTTTATTTTGAAAATTCTAGTTCCTGTTCAAGTCATGTGATTCCTGTTTTCCCTCCATGTTCATGTGTCTTGTTTTCATTGGTTTATTGTTTAATTATCTTGTTTAGAGTTCTGTTTTTTCATTGGTTGTTCTCCCATGTCCACGTATTTAAACCCTCATGTTTTCCATAGTTCTTTGTCTAGTATTGTAGATGTTAATGTAACGTAGTCCATAGTCAAGTCAAGTCAAATCAAGTCATGTCATGTTTAAGTCAAGTCTATAGTGTTGTCATGTCAAGTTTAGTTAAGTCATTCATGTTTATGTTTTGTTTTGTTCACATTGATAGTTAGGCTTACTGGTTTTCACGTTTGGAAATAAATTGCACTTGGGTTCGTCACTTCATCGTCATCATCTTCATCATTGTCATTGCCAGCAGCCATTCGTTACACTAATATAATAATTATTATATACATAACCACAGTCCTTTAGATAGCATATTAATGTTTTTCTCTTTTTCAGTGTTGTTGCTTTATTAATATTCCCTACAATTTTATATGTACATACATTTTTTAAAGAAAATAAAGAACTGGAATTTTTTAAGGCATTATTTGAAGATGTTCAATGACATATGTGCTAACAGAGAAATATTTGACTGATAAGGTCTGGTAGACCCAATTATCTAACAGCAGTTGTAAAGCAGTCCAAAATAAACAGTGAGATTTTATATACAAAAACACAACAATACAATCACATAATTTCAGATGTGTACATTACTAATCATTTGATAATTTAATAAATGTCAGCCTATAGTCTATATTTCATCCAGAGGGTCACCTCAGCCCATGTGGGAAAGGGCAGTTGCTTGGGCCACTGTAGCTACCCCCCTATGTACGTGTTTGGAACCAAGTATACTACAGAGAAGTTTAATGTTGGAGCGGGATTTGAGCGAACGCTTTTTTACCGGTGAGCATGAGCGGTACTTGAGCGGAGTGTTCGCTTGGGCTGTGAGCGGCTGAGCAGAGCGCACACGCATGGAGTGGGTTACTGAGTGGAGTGTCACACCGCTCCGCTTCGCTCACATGCTCTGGCACCCACCAGTTTTGACTGTCGGATCAGCCCTTAATTTGTTATGGAGGTCACACAAAAGGCATATCCGTCTCCAAACAAAGGCTCTTTCACTGGATTGTTGTTGCAATCACCCTCGTTTACGAATCACAGGGTGTGAATTGCCCTATTGGTGCAAAAGTGCATTCAACTAGAGGCATGGCCTCTTAATGGGCATGGACAAATGGTGTGTCCTTACAAAACATGTGTCTGGCAGCAGGCTGGTCTTCACAAAACACGTTCGCAAGGTTTTACAACCCCCATTATGTAAGCTGTGATTATAAAACCCACTATGAAGTCACAAGCACCATCTATGAGAATAAAACCTACTTTTCCAACCATGGTTGCGAAAGGGTTAAAATTACATTAAGTGTATCTATATATATCCCCAGGCTATATTAACCTCCATCTGGTATTACACATGTGGGGTTATATATACACATCGGCCTGTAGGCCAGTGACTCTTTATACATATCTGTATTTAAGTGTTTCTACCCTTGTGGGTGTGACATCACGAAGTGCGGTGGGATGGGACTCTGTTCCCAATAGTGCATAGCAATATCGAGTAAACTGAATCAAAAGGGAACTTCTCCGGTTACACGTGACCTCGATTCCCTGAGATGAAGGGAACGAGACATTGCGAAAGCTAGCTGCACTTCTACTTCAGAGATTTGAGGAAAGAGTAATGCCCTCTGTCCCTCAGAGTAATGGTGATTGAGCACCCGCTCATATAGGCCAAGTGCGCACCTGAAGGGGCGGGGAGATTGGAGTTATTGTACAAGGGTTTCAACTAGGTCGTCAAGGAATAATGCATAGCGATGTCTCGTTCCCTTCATCTCAGGAAACCGAGGTTACATGTGTAACCGGAGACGTTTTCTCCTCATGCTCAGTTTATCTCAATTGTAATTAGCCATTCTGTCAACTGATTTTTTTGTCAAGCTTTCTTTTGCTCACATGTTCAAGAGCTGACTGGTCTTGTATGCTGTCTTTTATATGTGTCTTCATATGTCTTTTGTAATTGTTCACACTGTTATTTTTCAAATAATGTATGTTGTGTGTAAGGTGTGTTGCATTTGGTAAAAAAAAAAAAAAATCCTTGACATTCAAAGACCCATTACATAATTTGTGTAAAATTAATGTAAACAAAGTTAATATTTTTAATAGTCTAGAAAAGAAGACCATTAAGGAATCAGGCCTTAGAGTTTCAATGTCTCCTACAACAGCTGGGGGAAAGTATGTGAACCCTTTTTATAAAAGTTTGCATTACTGTGACACTTTTGCAACCTTTTCAAGTTTTATGCAAGTCAACAATTCTTAATTGTCAGTTCTTGACAATTCTTAAGTGTTGTAACCTTGGTTTCCTGAAAAGGAGGGTATGGGATGCTGTATCAGTAGCCGACACTGTGAGATCTCCTCCTAGGGGTGGTGAAACCCTATACCATCAAGTAAACCCTATTCATCACAGATATACAGTATGTCTTCTAATGACATGCCCTTTGCCCTGCCCAGGAGGAGGCCATTCTCCTGGTGCAATGAGCCTTAACACCAATGGGACACAGCAGCTGTGTCCGAAACCAGGAAAATGCTGCCTCTGGAGGTTGTATATGGAGGTAGAATGAGATCAAGGCACGTCCGAATCCAATGTTTGTGTCACATCCTGTCTGCTGAGATACCTTCCTCTGATCGATTTTTGAAGGCAGCATATATGTATCCTTTGCTGCCTATGAATTCCCATAATCCTGTGTGCATGGATCCAAGGCGGCTGAGCTGAAGAAAAAACAATGCCGGCTAAAGAGGCAGTTGGCAGCCAAGTTTTTTCCCACTTTTTCCAACTTTTATTCCATTTCTAGCAAGAAATGAGTATTGTAGTTTTGAAATATACACTTGGTTATTGCCAAAACTCTCTTAATTTTGTTGTAGATTATTAGGCCATTGTGGTTCGGTTGAATGAACGAAGCAGATGGCAATAATAAGTTGCTGGTATCCTAGCAACGATGTGAGGTTATGCTGCCTCAGTAGCCTGTCCAAAACCAGTTTCTGGAGGTACCTTCATACGCAAACACTGTCTGTTGAGACTGATAGGGCAGTGAGGCAACAAGACAGCTACCTTTGGTTTCGGATGCAGCCTGCATGTCTTGTGAATCATAAGTGAGCACAATAGCATCAGCAAACCAGTGGGAAAGTCTTTGCTTAGGCCAAACCTTACGAATGGCAGACGGTTAACAGGTTTGGTATGGGAGGCATTTTTGTTATTTGTGTGTTGTGTGATTTTACTATTGCATGCCAGTACTTTTTTAAATGGTTTTGTTTGCAGTGTTTGTTTTGGATTTTCTTTTTGATTGTGGATGGGTGTTGTCACTTAGAAATGCCAATCTCCTTGCCAACAATGCCCTGCGATCTATTGGACATAAAATAATTACCCCCAACTGGGACTAATGACTCTGACTGGAGATAAGGGGTACCAGTATTCTCTGAAAAAAAGCCCATTTGAGGTGGCACGAGGGAACGACGTCTCAACTGTATGAACAATGTTCACTCCATGCAATACACGCAAGTATTAATTGAAGGGACATTGGCTTTCTTTCTTGAGAAAGGGTTTTGTCTACGCTCCTAACTGGATTGCTTTGTTCTTGAGGTGCAGTGTCAGAGCGGGCAGCGAGTAAGCAGAGAAGACTGAATAGAGTAAGCAGCTCACACACACTAATCATGCCTAAAAGGAACTTAAGAATTTCAGATTGAATGATCGTGAGTGAAGTAATATAACTGTTCCATGGATGCTTATAGTTTTCTCTCTTGTGACACAGATGGAGATCGCTGTTCGGGGTGCCGAGATCCGATGTAGGAGGAGCTTGACAGCTGTAACCAGGGAGTCAAGTAATATTTATTTATATAGTGCTTTTCACTACACACATCGTTTCAAAGCAGCTTTACAGAAAATCATGCATTAACAGAAAATGAAACTGTAATATCTATAGAGTCATCATTATGTAGTTTGATTAAAGGGGCATTCAGTAGTTCTTTAGCAAGCCTCAGCAATGCTCTTCTTTGTGTAATTTAAGTACAGATGTTACAGTGGTGTGAGACACTGTACTGCCATCTTTTGACGTGGATCAGCATGATCGACTCTGCTGCCCCCGCCAGCTCTGGAATATCATTTGCATCTGGAAAATGTCTGAGATTGAAGTAATTTTTTAAGTTATTTATTACTCCTATGATAAAACTGCTTTGCCTAAAAACAAACGTCAAAAATCAAGTGAAAATGCTTCTACTGTAAAGGATAGATTATTATTGTCCCTCATATCAATAATCTTTGGAGACTGTCTACATTTCACGTTATTTCTAAAGACAGTTATTATCTTTATAATGAACTGCTTAGCGTAAAATAAACCTCAGTTATCTAGCAATACAGTATGTAATGGTAAAGGAAAGATTATAATTGTTTTTGATGATCAAATTTAGTATGTCCATGAATACTGTTTTTGAAGAACTAATTTTATTTCCAAGCAACCAACGTCATGGTTTACACAACAATCGCTGTGCCAAGCTACTTTGCACTAAACACATGAAGATGTAGATGCGTTACCGTTACCGATGTTTACTCTAGTTTTTTGCCTTTGCCGATCTTTCAGTCTTCTTGCTTGAAGCAAGTTGCTTCAGACATTTTTTTGCTTCTTCGGCAGTACAGCTACTGGATCTCCTGTTGTCTCCGCTTCTAAAGCACAATAACTAAGTATGTTCCATTGTGTTCTGACACCATGACAAATTCCTACTTGGCAATAAAGCTCATTCTGATTCTTTTCACTCTTTGCGTCACCAAACAACAATGTTCTAAGCATAGCCAAGAGTATCTACACAGGCGGCAGCCAATTAGCACAAGGATTCTCTTCTTCGATGTTTAGTGAATCATAGTGGGTCATATGATTTCAACTTCGCGAAACACATAGAAGGGTGTAACCCGCACCATGTAGAATAAAACACTTTTTTTATTTAAAAATAATATATAATAATTATTATGTGAACAGTCTTCATCTCATGTGAGTGTACATCATTCGGATCAAATTTCACAAAAATACAATTCATTTGTTAATGTGTAAAACTTTTTAAATTGGCTCCACACTACTGAATACACCTTTAAATATGATTGTAAACTGTGTATAAAAATAAATAATTAAATAAAAACTGTATTTAGAACCCCAGTGAGCAAGCAACTGTGGCAAGGAACACTGTAGAGCCGAGGAGGGTGGTGCCGGGCTGGAATGACGCACGCCTGGTCCCCAATCAGCCTGATGGGGTGCGCGAGGGATAAAGGCGGCCGGGGACGACAGTTCGAGAGAGAGAGAATTACAGGCAGCTGTACTGTGTGTTTATGGTTGTGTGTTTTTGGTTAAGTTGTTTATTAAATTATTATTTAAGTTGTCAAGCCGGTTCTCGCCTCCTCCTTTCCACTGAACCCCCTTACAAACACAAAACTTCATAAGATGTTGGTTAATGGAGAAAAATAACATTGGGAAAAACCAGGATCACTGTGGGGGCCAGTTCCCCTCTGGCTAACATCATGAATATAATGTGTTAAGGGATAGTGTTTAAATAAAAATGTTGTATGAACTGTAAGATTAATGACTAATGTCTTTGAAGTTCATCCTGGATTAACTGTAAAAGTTCACATAGATGCATTGTCCTTTGTTAGCTAATGGATGAAAGCTTTTGTTGGCAGTTTATTGATAGTCTGTGTATTCCATTTTAAGAGTGTAGTCCATCATTAGACCAAGGTGATGCAGGCAGAGATCAGTGAGGTGCATCGCAGTTCAACCGGCAGGTCATTTCGGTGAGGTCTATCCTAAGTCCAAGGTTCAGGCAGTGGCATATGAATTATCCCATGTCTTATGGTTGGAGTTGGCATCAGTTCACCCTCTGAAGTCCATCGTAATAGACTGAAGTGATATCTGGCTGGCACCGCTGCATTTAGTCATCATCACTCAGACACATAGCATTGGAGCCAGACACCAAGCAGGAATGGATCTGGATCTGGCTGGCTCTGGTAACCCGTGGATATGAATCCTGAGGTTGAGGCAGGAAAACAAATAGAATACTATTAGCGTAGATGCCATAACATTTTTTGCAGAGTTATGGATCATGATATACAGTGCATCCGGAAAGTATTCACAGCGCTTCACTTTTCCCCCATTTTGTTATGTTACAGCCTCATTCCAAAATGGATTAAATTCATTATTTTCCTCAAAATTCTACAAACAATACCCCATAATGACAATGTGAAAGAAGTTTGTTTGAAATCTTTTCAAATTTATGAAAAAAAAATAAAAATAAAAATCACATGTACATAAGTATTCACAGCCTTTGCTCAATACTTTGTTGAAGCACCTTTGGCACCAATAACAGCCTCAAGTCTTTTTGAGTATGATGCTACAAGCTTGGCACACCTATTTTTGGGCAGTTTCTCCCATTCTTCTTTGCAGGACCACTCAAGCTCCATCAGGTTGGATGGGGAGCGTCGGTGCACAGCCATTTTCAGATCTCTTCAGAGATGTTCAATCGGGTTCAAGTCTGGGCTCTGGCTGGGCCACTCAAGGACATTCAAAGAGTTGTCCCGTAGCCACTGCTTTGTAATCTTTGCTGTGTGCTTAGGGTCATTGTCCTGTTGGAAGATGAACCTTCACCCCAGTCTGAGGTCCAGAGCGCTGTGGAGCAGGTTTTCATCAAGGATGTCTCTGTACATTGCTGCATTCATCTTTCCCTCGATCCTGACTAGTCTCCCAGTTCCTGCTACTGAAAAACATCCCCACAGCTTGATGCTGCCACCACCATGCTTCACTGTAGGGATGGTATTGGCCAGGAGATGAGCGGTGCCTGGTTTCCTCCAGACATGATGCTTGCCATTCAGGCCAAAGAGTTCAATCTTTGTTTCTCATGGTCTGAGAGTCCTTCAGGTGCCTTTTGGCAAACTCCAGGTGGGCTGTCATGTGCCTTTTACTGAGGAGTGGCTTCCGTCTGGCCACTCTACCATAAAGGCCTGATTGGTGGAGTGCTGCAGAGATGGTTGTTCTTATGAAAGGTTCTCCTCTCTCCACAGAGAAATGCTGGAGCTCTGTCAGAGTGACCATCGGGTTCTTGGTCACCTCCCTGACTAAGGCCCTTCTCCCCCGATCGCTCAGTTTGGCCAGGCGGCCAGCTCTAGGAAGAGTCCTGGTGGTTCCAAACTTTTACGGGTGATGGAGGCCACTGTGCTCATTGGGACCTTCAGTGCTGCAGAAATTTTTCTGTACCCTTCCTCAGATCTGTGCCTCGATACAATCCTGTCTCGGAGGTCTACAGACAATTCCTTGGATTTCATGGCTTGGTTTGTGCTCTGACATGCACTGTTAACTGTGGGACCTTATATAGACAGGTGTGTGCCTTTCCAAATCATGTCCAATCAACTGAATTTACCACAGATGGACTCCAATCAAGTTGTAGAAACATCTCAAGGATAATCCGTGCAAACAGGATGCACCTGAGCTCAATTTTGAGTGTCATGGCAAAGGCTGTGAATACTTATGTACGTGATATTTTTCTTTTTTTTAAAAAACATTTTTATAAATTTGCAAAGATTTCAAACAAATGTCTTTCACGTTGTCATTATGGGGTATTGTTTGTAGAATTTTGAGGAAAATAATGAATTTAATCCATTTTGGAATAAGGCTGTAACATAACAAAATATGGAAAAAGTGAAGCGCTGTGAATACTTTCTGGATGCACTGTATGTTTCTGGTTTTGGCAGACCTAAATTAAGCAGCCTAATTGTGAGTTGATGGATAAATTATGTGTATGCCTGGCTAAATAGAAAAATCTTTAGTCTAGACTTAAACTGAGTGAGTGTATCTATTTTTTGTGGAACTATTTACAGGCCAGAATTTTGTGATTGTAATGAACATAATGGAATACAGCATGGTAGAAGGTCACTTAAGTACTGCGGAGCAAGACCATTCAAAGCTTTGTATGTAGTTAACACAATTTTAAAATGAATAAGAAATTTAACGCGCTTCCTGACTCCACGTGATGCGTGACCTTACCAACGAGCTTACATCATCCCTCTCATGAGCGCACGTCACAGAGACGTACGGAAGCAAACATTTGTAGTTAAAAAGTATATAATATTGTTTTGTTTCTAAAATAACCAATCGTTTGCATTCAGAAGAACTTTATTTGTCGACTGGAGTCGTGTGGATTATTTTGATGCACCCTAAATATGCATTTTGGACCATCAAAAAATGGAGGACATTCACTTGCATTGTTTAGAGGAGGAGGCCTGAAATGAAATCCTAAAAGTCTTAAGTTCTGTTTTGATGAAGAAAGAAACTCAAATACATCTTGGATGGCCTGAGGGTGAGTAAATTATCAGCAAATTTTCATTTTGGGGTGAACTATTCCTTTAATAAGCGGTTTGATAACTGTAATTTTATAGTTTCTTGGGAGACACTGAGCTTTTGCTCTTAAAGGGTTAGTTCACCCAAAAATGAAAATTCTCTCATTATTTACTCACCCTCATGATTTCCCAGGTGTCTATGTCTTTCTTTCTTCACCAGAACACATTTGAAGAAAAATAGAAAAACAGCTTAGCTCAGTAGGTCCTTAAAATGCAAGTGAATGGACATTTCTCTTTTGAAGCTCCAAAAATCACAGACAGTCAGCATAAATGTTATCCATACGACACCAGCTGTTAAATTAATGTATTCTAAAGCGACACGATCGCTTTTGGTGCGAAAAAGATGGCTTTATTTCTGGAGAAAGGGTTTTGTGAATGCTCCTAACTGGATTGCTTTATTCTTGAGATGCCACCCTGGGCAGCTTCCCATGTCGCCCATGCCTAAATCCGCCCCTGGGGTGAGTAGATAATGAGAGAATTTTCATTTTTGGTGAACTATCTCTCTATGGACCGTTTTTAGACTAAAGTGGACTGATTTTATTTATTTTGGGTTCCATGCATGGATGAATTGTTGATTTACAATTGTGTTCCTTTTTTTTATATATTCAGTATGTTGTTGTGGTGGAAATTCTGTAAGAAAGACTCAAAGACTGAGGTGCCTTTCAAATAAGTATTTAATAAACACACTTGCAAGTGGACTCATTCTCAGGTAATGAGCGAAGCAACCCCTAAACTCTCCAGCGTATATAGGCCCTAGGAGGCAGCTGGATTCCATCATTCAGCATTCCTGATAACAGACAATAATACAGTAATAATTAGTTTCACAGAAAACTCACAGTATATTCACTTAAGACTTAATTTATGATTGTGATTACATATTACTTAGTATATAGTATTAACATTTCTGTTACAGTTGTATTGAACTTTTAAGATTGTAATTGAAACCTTATGTTTTAAACTGTATCCCCTGGTGCTCTGTGTTTTTTCCACTGAGATAAACTATACCTGTGAATGGTGTACATTATATGAGTGTGATACAAACAGCCTTCAAGCAAACAAAGAGTTGTTCAGACACTTTGAATTGACACATTCAATCAATGCACATGTGTAATGCTCTCACAGGGTGGAGCATGTGCAGTCTTTTAGCCTTGTCTGACTCAAAAGGAGGAGAAGAGAATGCCTGCAGGATAACAACCTGAACCGTTTGCTCAGCCCTTTGCCAGCACTTTTGTCACATAACCCTCTCTGGACTTGTGAATGTCTTTCTAAATGCCCAGTCCGAAGTCCAAACAAGAATTGCTGGCCAAAAAGGCCTGAAGGTCCCGACATGTTGGACTGATGCCAAAGCGAGTAGTAGTGTTGTCTTCAAAGAGAGTATGCGTTAGCTTACCACCTCTAGTGGCTGAAATAGTGAACCCTTAAGCAGGTTTAACACCAGCACTAAGTCCCATACTGGAATAGTAGCAGGGCGAAAGGGTCTTGGCCATCTCACACCATGAAGAAATCTGCTGACCAGAGGGTGTTTGCCTATAGACAAGCCCTCAGAGGTTGTGAGTGGTAGTTATGATAGCGAAGTAAACCTTAAGCACAGATGAAGTGAGTCCTGCATCCTTATGCTTTTGCACAAAGGAGAGTGTCGTCTGCACAGGGCAATGTGTTGGGTCATCACCCCAGAAGGAACACCAGTTTGCAAAAAGTCTCTTTTTTAAAGCATACAGCCTCCTCATTGCAGGTTGTATGGTGCTTAGCACTGGTTGTGACAACTCTATTGTGTCAGATGAGTCCCGTTCAGAGGCCAGACATGAAGTCTCCACAGCTCTGGCTGAGGATACTAGATTGTGCCTCAAGCTTGTGAGAGCAGATCCACCATCAAATTAATGTCCTATATGAGCCTAGTGGAGCTTTCACCATGGAGTACCATAGGTGACAATTTGTGGTCTCTGGTGATGCAAACAGGTCCATCCCGGATTCCCAGAATACCTTCCAAGTCCTGTGAACTGTCTGAGGATGGAGACTCAATTTCCCTGGCCTGCTCCACTGTTCAGGTGTCCAGGGACATGCATGCACATACAGATAGGAGACAAAACTCACTCCAGAGGAGAATTCGTCTCGCCAGTTTCAACATTGGCTGTGACCGTACTCCTCTTTCATACATTCATATACGCCACACCTGCATTGCTGTCCGGATGGACCAGAACATCAGCACCAACACGCTCTTTGTCCAGATGACCCTAAAGCTCAAATGCGCTAGCAACAGGTCTCTGTGCTTGCATGCTTGTACCTCTGATTGAATTAGCAGCAGCCAATCGCAGAGGTAACACTGATGCCTCACAGCCTCAGCAAAATGCCACGGCAACTACACATTCTGTAAATGTGCGTGGGGCCAGGGACAACCCAAAGGGTTGGAACTGGTATGCAGTCCACTTAAAGGAGAATCTTAAAAATGGCCTGTAGCAAGCGGTTATCTGCACATGTACATCTTCCAAATTGATTGACATGTACCAGTCCAGCAGATGAATATGAGATAAAATCTGTCTCTGATAAACCACCTTGAATTGAGACTTATAAGTGTCCAATTCAAGTGCCTCAAGTCCAGTATGGGTCACAGCCCTCCATCCTACATGGTGACCAGAAAATAGCAGCTGTAGAAGCCGTTTTGTGCCTTGCACACCGGTAATTCCTGTAATATCATCTTTAGCGAAGAAGCATTGAACTTTTGTGTTTAAAATCAGCACGTCCCCCACATACGGTGGTAGACAGAATGCCGTTGAGTTGAGGCACATCACCAACAACAGTAAAAACAGGCATCAAAGTGTCCTGTGTTACACCATTCCTGGCTCGCAACAGTGGAGAAATCGAGAAAACTGTTAGGTGACATGGAGTCGCCTTAAACCTCCATGTTGCGACATGGCCGTCTTCTGGCATGGCATCATTAACAGGAAAATCTGGGTGAAACCATCCTGATGTCACACTCTTGTTCCTGGCTCACAATGGTGGGGAAAGCAAGAAGTGAATTCCTGACAATTTTTACACACCATTGCACTTATGTATATGGCTGTGTGACAATAAAGTGATTTGATTTGATTTGATTTGATTTGATTTGTGGGATGCAGATCGTCATGTCCTGACAAAGCCGCTTGATATGGGAAAAAGGAGGCACGCAAGGCTTGAGTCAGCGACAAACCCCCCTAAATCTCTACACTCTGTAGCCAGTCTTCTCGCATCTCACTCATGCAGTCCCTCGGGAGCCGCAGAGGTGTGTTAGTGGGAGGAGAGGGGCGTTTCATGCATTCGCAATGAACATAATAAATTACAGCAAGCTCTTTGTCAGTGAGGACAGGCTATATACAGCACTTGCATTAAACAGGCAAACCGCTTGATACGGAGAAGAGAAAGCACTTAAGGCTTAAGCCTGCAACAAACCCTCCCAAAATCTCTGCGCTCTGTATCACATTCTCTTACATCTCACTCAAATGGTCCCTCGTGAGCCGCAGAGGAGTGTTTGCAGGAGGAGAGGGGAGTTGCTTCAGCTTTCAGAACGAAAGCAAGCCGAAAGTCAAGCCTCATGAGTTTCATGCGCTCACATTGAATGCAATCAGTCTTAAGTACTGTTTAGAAAATAGCACGTGTACCCGTCAGACAGAGGGATACACCATTAGTTTTTATGTGCTTGTGGAATCATTTGCAAAAATGCTTAAAAAGATGTCGCAATGCAAACGTTTTTTTTAGTTTATTTTCACTGAAAGAAAACACACAATGCAAACAATACAATAACAAATAATACAAGAAAGATACAATAACAATACAAGAGAGTGTTTAAAGGATACGGTACTTTTCTATAGCATGCAGGGAGAAGAAGGAGTCTATTTGCTGACTGGGTGCAGATTAGAACAGCAAAGCATTGATTTAGGGTTCCAGAGCACAAGAGATGTTGATGCAACCCTGAAGGAAAAAATGTTGATGGTGTGGTGCTGGGCTCCCACTTACATGCCCGTGGTGACTTAAGCATAGGGCCGAGCACCAAGTGTCACCAGCCAATCAAATTGGCTTGATGGAGGAGTCCCCACAGTGTCAGCTACTGACACAGCATAAGGTAATGCTTCTTGTGAATAGCAAACCCAAAATCTTTAGTCCAATTTCGTCTCATTGATTGGACTAAGCTCAGGTAGGCTGACTCCTGACTTCAGGTAGCTTTTGGAGAAGTGATTGGCCAAGAAATTCACATAATTGTTCTACCCTGCAAGGTAAATGTTTACACGGTGGGCTCAATAAAGACATGAAAATGTATATTTGTTTGTATGTTATTTAAGCTGACTGTGTCTTTGCTGTGACTTAACTGGAGATCAGATACATTTCATTACCAGCTTATGCAGAAATCCAGGTACATGCAAGCAAGCAAAATCAAAACATGTTGAATGAGCAAGGATTTAATTACAGGTAACACACCCACAAACACATTTATGGGTCACATTAAACCTGCACTCAACTGTACAAAAAAACAAAAAAGAAAAAAAGTGAAACCACATGACCTCTTTTTCCTTTGTATATGCGCGCACGCACACACAGAAAGAGAGTGAGAGAGAGATGAACAGTAAGAAAAGATGAAGAGAATTATGAAAAAGACCAGGAAAACCTGCTAGTCTGATAACATCTTGCATACCTTCAGTTTACGAAACTGTTGATTTTTAATTAAAAAAAAAATAAATAAATAAATTTGTGAAGCCTAATGGCTGTGATAGGAACACATATTTTTTAGATAGAACAAAATGAAAAATTACAAATGACAACCGAGCTTTTTGACAATACAAAGCTACTCACTAGTTATTCAAAATGAAGACAAAAAGCATTTGGATACTTGCAGGTTCTCAAACTACATTAGTGGAACATGTCCATAGTTAATGTGATAAACTACACCTGTGGTTACTTTGTTTGGACACCTGTGTGAACCTGAGGGAAATTTACTTTATACATCCACTGAAAATGACTTTGAGACCAGTTGGTTGGAATTACTGTAGCTAATTGCAAAAATGAGAAAAGTGAAGTTAGTCCTGAGAAAAGCTGTAGCATCATTTATTTAGAGATGCCACCTCCTCTCTTCTCTAGCTTCTCCAAGACTTTCTGCCCTGTCACTATTCAAGAACTGTAATACTGTGATTTTCTGCATATTTCATTTTATTCTGGAAAGGAGCCGTTCATTCAGGTACAAGGGAACCATCTGAACAAGTTTAACCACTGATCAGACTTCACTTGTTTTTAAGGTAGGCAATGTTTTAACTGTGCCAAACATTAACACAATGTAGTTTGACATATATGTGGGGATATCTTGTTTACTTGATACTATATGTCAAAAAAAAAATTTTCTTAGAAATATACAATGCCAATAGTGTCATAAATTAACAGGGACTCGGGGCAAAAACGCCACAGAAATTGACAACAATATCCCTGAAATTCAAAATATCCTGTGTTTTATTAATAATATCTGATATAGTTAAAATTATATACATTGCGATCTTCTTTTGACTTTTCACGGAACATTATTTTTTCCCCGCCGTCCGGTTCCTCGTGCCATCGTGCACACAGACAGACTCTCTGCTTCTATCAATCCACATCAGTTTGGTATTATACTCCCATGTTAAATTCTGTAACTGTTTGCCCCTCTTGTTCAAAATAAACTGTCCTAGTGGGTAAAACTCTCTCTCATGATGCTGTACTGTACTTCCCTGCCCTGTGCTACTGTTTATCTGTCTAAAAAGCCTCACCCGCTAGAGGCCAAAAGTGCACAAGTAATGGATGTTATATAAAGAATGTATGAGAAATCACAAAACATAATGTAACTAAATGCTACAATTTACTTAATAATAATACCTCAATATGTTAATAACCATAATGGTAATTAAGACTTTATTATATCAACTGTAATACAATAATACATATACAGAACAACCTCTTTTAGTGTTTGAATCAATCATATCTCTCACTAAACACTGTGGAATTTTTATTTTTGCCTTATTTTATTCAGTTAGCATGTAGGAGTTGATAACAGTTTGCTTAATAATCTCTTTCCATATCTGGAAAATTGCTGCAATATCATGGAGGATACATTTCCTCCTCTATGATATTGCATTATATAAGTTTTGTACAGTATGTTAATTTAATAGCCAAAATACTTGGACATATGTGAAAGCGAATAAATCTGAAATAGGAATGTGTTTCAGTCACAATTAACATTATGTATTTTAGAGATGATTTAGAGACATTTAGAATGTTAAAAATGTTTGTCTAAGACTCATCTTGCAGCAGTGCAGGTTTTTGGCATTTAGAAGCCACTAGTTTAGGACCTGTGAGGAGTCTGTTTCTCAAACTATAGACTGTGTCTTTTAATTGTGCATCTGGCTGTCCACTTCCCTTTCTATCCTGGTTAGACCCTTTTTTTTTTATTTTATTTTTTTTTTTAAACAGTAATGCATGGAATAACCTTCATCTCTCTAAAACAAAATAGAATATAGAATAAAATAGAATTTCAGGAGAAATGTGTTTCTTTTTGCCAATTTTTAAAACCAAAAATTGACTGGCAAGTGTAATGCAACTTTAAGAACTCAATACCTCTGCAAATGGGGGAAAAACCCACTGTATTGTGATTTCCACATGGTAGCGCAACCATTTTCAATTGCTCTAATAATAAGAACATTTTCTTATTAACAAATTAGCACTTTAAAATGCTTTTTTTTCCTCTCCCCATTTTCTACCCAATTTGGCATGCCCAATTCCCAATGTGCTCTAAGTCCTCATGGTGGTGTAGTGACTTGCCTCAATCCAGGAGGCAGAGGATGAATCTCAGTTGCCTCCGCATCTGAGAGAGTCAATCTGCGCATCTTATCACGTAGCTTGTTGAGCACATTGCCGCGGAGACCTAGTGCGTGTGGAGGCTCACACTATTCCCCGCGGCATCCACGCACAACTCACCATGTGCCCCACCGAGAGCGAGACCAACATAATAGCGACCACAAGGAGGTTAACCCAATGTGACTACCCACCCTAGCAACCGGGCCAATTGGTTGCTTAGGAAGACTGACTGGAGTCACTCAGCATGCCCTGGATTCGAACTTGCGGCTCCAGGTGTGTAGTCAGCGTCATTACTTGTTGAGCTACCCAGGCCCCCTAAAATGCTTTTTTAAGCAACAAGTGACACAGTATATGTTTGCTATCACTGGTAAAGTAAATATTTAATAAATACCACTTAAAACAATTATTTCAAACCGTAATAATAATTTGCAATTAATGATTTTATGCAGTATTTTTGATCAATTTAATGCATCCTTGGTGAAAGTAAGCATCAATTTCTTTCAAGAACAAAAATCAAAAATCTCTTTGTGTTCTAAAAATTGAAGCGTATATACTATATATAATATAATTTTCATAATGTAACTTGTAATGTAATTGCTTGAGTAGTTTTTCTGCAAACTACTTATTTACTCTTAGTTGTGTCATAATATTTCTCAGCACTTCTGCTTGTACTCTAGTGAATTATTTCTTCAGTAGCAAAAAAAAAAAAAAAAAAAAAAAAAAAATCAGTACTCTTTCCACCACTGTACAAAAGCAAATGCTTAACGTAATGCAGTAATATACAATTTCAACTGCTTAACATTACTGTTTGTTACATTGTTGCCAACTCATAGTAATTACCCTTATATGTTCATGTTCATTTTATTAAATATTCATCTGTATCATAGAGGGAAAATTGAATTTCTTAATCGCGTTCATCACTGCTTATGTTAACACGATTACTTTTACGCAGGATGAGAATCCGGGTCTCTGATGCTGCTGACGCAAAGTGCTCTCACTCGTACCACAGGACAAAGTAAACTAACTAATGCAAAAATGTGTGATGGGGCATGGCACTTGTCAGTAACTTGGTAGAATGGGGTTGATGTCAGGGTACTGGAACATTCGGTAGCAACATGACGACTTCTTGTGTGATCATGTTGTCAGTGTTACCGCATTGATTTCATTTAATTCAGCATTGGTAGTTCTGTCACAATCTCAATCAAGAACACCTTTCTTACATCCAAAGAAGTGCTAAAAATGTTGCCATTACTCACTTTGTCATGTGATTGAGATTGTGAATGCAACTGTGGTAAATAGTTCAAGTGCACTAGTAACAGTTTAATCTAGTAATCAGTGAAAGTAAAATTCAAAATATCTATTTTTTTTTCATGTCTTTGGTTTTGCCTACATTATGCCATGCTTTCCTTTTGTAATCTTTTTTCTTGTATTTTAAAGCTCTGCTTGCTTAACCTTCATGTCTTAGCCTCCGCTTATTCCTACTCCTATCATTAACCCAGTGACAGTCCATGAGTCACAGTCTAACTCATGATCACCACCTTTGACTTCCCCAGAACCATTACATTTGCCTGAAGCAAAGCTCAGGTCTTCTCGCCATCTCTACACCATGTTCCAGTGCAGAAGAGTCCATGCCTTCACATGACCCAGAACTTTTGAGTCTTTTTTGAGTTTTGTTTTTGTTGTTTTACAGGTTTCAAGAGCTATCCCAAGGGGTGAGGCTGTGTAACAGTTTTGGGGATTTTCTGCTTTGTCTTTGGATTTGCCTATATTATTTGGTAACCTTTTGTCTTGTTTCCTTGTCTTCTTTTTTGTCTCATTTTCACCTTGTTAATTGCACCCAGGTGTGTCTTGATCTGTTAACTAGGGTGAATTCCATTTAAAAGTTTGCATCACTGTGCCCTACACATACCGTAGGGCAGAAGTGAGAACTGTAAAGAAAGCAGTGTGCATGTTTCATAAGTTTCATATGTGCTCATCCGCAACACCATAATTAAAGACAAACCTCAATGACTATTTTAATTGGGGTGTTTCCTTGAAAACAAAATTCATGTTTAGAACTGTGAATATTCTTGTGAGAAATAAAACAACCAACAATATTACCTCATTGGGTTTTTAATTAAGATGACATTTTAATTATTTCATATTGTGAACTGGCATTTGGTAAAAACAAACAATAACATTTTACAAAAAGTTTCTTTTTGTTAACATTAGTAAATACATTAGGTGTCATGAACTAGCAATGGACACAGTTTTTAACAGCACTTTTAAATCTTGGTTAATGTTAATAAAAAAAAAAAAAGGTTCATGTTATTTTATAATTCATTAACCAATGTTAACATATAAAACTTTTAACTTTTAAAAAAAGGGCTGTCAGGTGATTCAAATTTGTAATCTAGTCTAATTACATGACTTGCCGAATAATTAAATTAATCACAATCGCACATAATCGATATTTGCTGAGAAAGGCCTTCAAATAAAGATAATTCAATTAAAAAATAATACATACGTTTACAATGATCTTATGTAAGATTTAAGGATGTTAACAGGAAATGTTGTCAGTCATCTGATGTTTGAGAGGAATTTTGGTCCATAGGCCAAGAGACTGAAGCAGATCTAGATCACAGATATATAGATATATAACTCAGAAAAAGAATGGCTTAGTGCTGAGCTGAAATCATGCTTTACGCCTAAAAAGAAAAAAAAAACTAAAAAAAAAAAAAAACATTGTGACAATGCAGGAATTCTTTCAAAGGATCTTTGTGATGTGCAAAGTCTTAACAACATCTTTGTTGTTGATGTCCCTCCCCCTTCCTGGGTTTCAGCACCAATGTTACAAAGTTAAAATGGAAAGGAGGAGGTGGGAACCGGACAAACCATCAAAATAATGTTTAATGAGAAATTAAATCATAAAGACAAAACACAAACACTACAGCTGCATGTGGCTCTCTCTCTCCCAAACTGCCACATCCCACTGCATTTATCCCTCTCCTTGGCTTATTCACCCGATTGGGGGCCAGGCATGCGTAGGCCCAGCCCCGCCCTCCTTCTTGTCACACCCTCTAATTGTCATGTCATGAATCATGGTCTCTCTGAGACAGACCGGGAGTTTGGCCTAATGTGAGCAGATCTACAGTGACTTAAAAAAGAATAAGAGGGAGGAATGGCATTGGTCTGCATACCACAATGTTGTCTTACAATACAGCTGGATGTCCTTTTTTTCCCCTTCTTTCTTTAACAGTAAACTTCCCCATCCTCTTTCAAGAGGATGAGCAGGAACAACTAGAAATTTAGATACATTTTACGAAGCACATGGAAAAGGGTCTTTATTGTGGATTTTTACGACTAATGTGTAATTTCAGTAGTAGAGTTGTGTGTCTACAGCTGAATATATTATGATTTATATGAACGCATCTATAGTTTTGATGCTAGTATATAGTTTTAACAAATGCATGATTAAAAAGGAATACAGTGCTTCATTATGCAAGGCAGTGTTGTTATTATTAATAATTTAAAGCAGGGCCCCTTAAATGTTCTATAAAGGTTTGAATCATACAGCTTGTAGAAATCACGAAAATAACATTGAAAAGATTGGAACATTCTCCTAGAGGTCAGCTGCCTTCTCAGAAATGCTGCCATATCATGTTGATGCCAGATTTGTAAATAAACTATCATGTTCTCAATTGATGAAAAGGAACCTATTTAAAAAAATTAAAAATGTATCAACTCACTCTCCTCTCCCCAGCCTCATAAAGGTGTTTCCCCCCGGATCCCAAAACCTTTTTAAGGTTCTATACCCCAGCACTTTCAAAGTAGGCCTACAGTTTCCCCTAAAAAAGACTTCAGCACCCAAAAGGGTTCTGCTGCTGTTATAAGCCAAATAAACCAACACTGAAAAGTGCTGTAAAAGTATGTTCCTTGTTAGTTTATGTTAACTAAGGAAGTCAGCTAATGTTATAGTACTGTGAATGATATAAACTTCTCCTATGATTTATGCTACTTTAAGTGTTTGCTATTCAGCGACAAAAACGCGACTTTGACAGCATTTTAATGGTTGGAAATGAGAAACCAGATTCCAGTGGTGGATTTGGTGAATGAGACATGTCAAGAGAAATTGCGAACCAACTGATGCTGAGGTGCGCGATCGCAGATCACCTCACACCAAAGATGATTCGAATATGATCCATTATACATTTGAAAGTAATCTTCTGAATCTGAAATGAAAGATTTCTAACGAGGTGGTGACATGTGAAGGCGCACCTTGCAACGCTCTGATAACGATTTGATCGGCAGTTCGTTTTTCGTCAGCAGACGCAGACACAAATGCAGTTGACACACCCACATACAGGTGAGCAGCCAAGAGTATTAATATTCGGCAATGAAGCCACGTCATAATATTTCTGCACACAGACAGGTCAGTCTCTTCAAAGACTAAGGTAAGACATTTATCCGTTTCAAATGAAATGAAATTAAAATTTAGTTTGGGTACAAAATGATGAATCTTAACAATTTTCCCCTAGGATGTTTGTATATGTATAGTTCTTCATTGTAAGGATTTGATTTTTTATTTTTTATTTATTTAGATGATTATCTTGCTGGTAACGTGCCTTGCTGCCATTCTGTGTCCCACTGCTCACAGTACAGACTCAACAGTGGGTGAGCAGATGAACCTCAGCATCACTTAATCACAATAGACCTATTTTCGCTTATTTCTTTTCATTTATGCTTTTTAGCAATATCGAGTAGACATTAAAGGCTCTAAAACTTTTTAGGGCATAGTGTCACATTCTAGCTGTCTTTTCTTTGATTATTTGTTAAAGAGATAGGCTACAAAAAAATAAAAAAATAATAATAAAAAATAAAAAATAAAAATGCTAAAAACAAACCAAATGTTTTAGAAGAATATCTCAGTTCTGTAGGTCCATTCTATGCTATTTAATAGTGGCCAGAACTTTGAAACTGCAAAAAGCACATACAGACAGCATAAAAGTAATGCATTCGGCACCAGTGGTTAAATCCATATGTTCAGAAGCAATATGACAGGTGTGGGTGAGAAACACCCAAGTTGTTCAATCAATGTTTATGAATGTTTTGGCGATTTGCATTCTTGGTTCATATCACCAGCTACTGGGCAGGGAAGACAATTTATAGTAAAAATATGTCAAATTAAGTTAAATTAGTGCCTAAAAGATTTGCATGTGTAGAGTAAGATTTGTGAAAGCATAACTCAAATTGCAAGCTTAAAAATAACTTGCATACGTACAGAACATTTTGTAAATGTGTTAATCAAGATGCAAGTGTAAGAAAAATATATTAGCAATACTTAAATTATTTGCATAAGTGTAATTCATGTGTTGTGAATCTGTAACTTCAAATTAACACTAAGAAAATTGTATTCTTCAGACTTCCTTTTTTTTCACGCTTACATTTTGGCACTGTTTTTGTGCCTAAACATGGCCTAAAACATTGAAAACCTGCAATCAGCGATATGCAAGGAAAGAATGGGTGTCATGAACAGCAAAATTTTATGACCGCGCAGAATTAGTCTGTATGTGTAAAAATAAACTATTGCAAAAGTGCAAATGATTTGTGTTTGTGGCGAAAATATTTTCCAGAAATAATCTGATATACTGTACATTGTTCTTTCTTCCATTTTGTTGCTCGCACACTTTTGGCATGACTTTCTCACTCAAAAGAGTTTTGCAAGTGAATGGGGTAGGCGGGTCTACCTGCTTCAAGTACCCATTCAAATTTTTAGTTGACCAGTTTACTCTGATCTGATTAGTGAAATAATGTGACTGACAGCTTCTTCTTCATATGGCTCAGCTTCGTTCCTCTGGCAGAATGGTAGGCTCTCTCTCTCTTAAATATTAAACTTAAATATTAATACATGTTCGGTTCTTTTATTGTGTCTGTAAAGATGAGCCAACACCATTTATTGATATAAATCTTAATCTTAATCTAGTGTTCAAATGTTTCTTTTTGTTGCTGTTCATTATTTTAATTGAATTTTAGTTACTTTTAATCATCATTGGCATGGCATTTGGATGGATTGATGGATGGACGGACAGACGGATGTATGGAATTTGCTGATATCATAGAACTCATTCTAGAGAACAAAATCATATAAGTAAATCTATCTATCTATCTATCTATCTATCTATCTATCTATCTATCTAATCTATCTATCTATCTATCTATCTATCTATCTATCTATCCATCCATCCATCCAAAAACAAAATTACACAGAATTAGCAGAAAGGAGAAATTAGCCAGAGGAGAGAAGATAAACCATATGAAGAAGAAGAAGAAGTAGAAGAAGTCTGTCACATTATTAAACCAATCAGATCATGGTTAACTGGTCAACAAAAACCTCATTTGATTGGTTAAATGATGAAGGTAGATCCACCTTCCCCACATGCTTGCAAAACTCTTTTCAGTGAGAAAGTCATGCCAAATGTGTGAGCACAAAGAAAAGGGAAGACGGAACAGTGTATATCCGATTATTTCTGGAAAATATTTTTGCCACATTTACACGTTTGCAGTAGTTAATTTTACAAATACAGACTGATTCTATGCAGTCATTCCGTTTTGCTGTTCATGACACCCTTTCTTTGCTTGCATGTCACTGATTGCAGCTTTGCAATGTTTGTGGCCATGTTTAGGCACAAATACAGTCCAAAAGTGTAAGTGCAAAAAAAAAAAAAAAAGGAAGTCAGAAGAATACAGATCAAATTTATTTTGTGTTAATATGAAGTTACAGATTCACAACACATGAATTACACTTATGCAAAGCATTAAAATATTGCAAATATTTTTTTCTTATGCTTATGTAACGTTAGCCAGCTGGTTCATGATATCTGTGCAGTGTGAACACCTCACTCTCCTGGCCTTAAGAGCCGCACTAGCGACCAAGGCTAGGGCCATGGCTTTTATAACCTCCTTGCTAGCACGTCCGGTTCCCATGCCAGGGATTGCTGGTTCGAATCCCGCTCTGGGCAGGTTGAGTAGGAACAGTGACACCTGCAACTTGATTTACACCTTTTACAAAACGTTCTGTGCACATGCAAAAAATGTATGCTTGCAGTTTGATTTACGCTTTCACAAATCTTACGCAGTGTGTGCAAATCATTTAGGCACTATTTTATCTTTATATAAAAAAAAAATTATGAGTAACTGATGTTTTTCTTTTTTTTTTTTTTTTTTTTTGTGAGCTATTCATTTAATACTGTAATTTTATCCTAACAGCATGGTGCTATCACGAGCCAGCCTGCAGTAAGTATGATTTAATTTATTTTTTCACCGTAAAATACACACATACATCAAACTTTGAATAAATTCTTGCTCAATTTACATTTAAAATTCCACATTATGGGTGTTTAATTAGTGAATCAGCATGCTCTTATTTATATTGTGATGTTTTCATGAGCAAAAGTAAATTTTACTGGTTTTATGTTCATTTGTAATAGATTTTACCAAGTGGCCCAAAATTGTCTCACAATTCTGCAATGGATCAAGGCAATCTCCCATTGATATTGTGACTGCAAATGTTCAGGCAAATCCCAAACTGACCACATTCAACTTTACTGGTTTTGGTGACAACGCAACCTTTATGACAATTTTAAACAGTGGTGATTCTGGTAAGGGGTGCTGTCCAACAGGAAACTTAATTTGTAGATGTTTTCTGCATTTATTTGACACACCGATAAAACGCCATTTTTTTTAGGGTTTGCTATCTCTTAAAAAATATAGTCTGGTTGCCTTACAATTCAAGACTTGTATTTTCATTACAACTGACTGTATTTGGCTTATTGTGTTGTTAATGTCTTGTTAAAAGATTAATTAACTGATCATACCTGTGATAAAGCTATCACAACATTTACATTTATTTATTTAGTTGGTGCTTTATTTATTTATTTTTCAAAGAGACCTGTGAGGAATACTGCAACAAAAGCATTTAATCCTTGGAACACAGTAACAAAAGAAGTGCCACAATATACAACTTTAAAAAAAAAAATGCTCAGAAAAGTACAAATGTAGGCACTAGTACAGAGATGTTGGTGATACACAGTGCCTGATGCTCAATGTCAGTATGTGGTTGACCTTGTAAGTAAAATATTAACGGTCTTCTCAGTGGTGGTCAACCTGGATGGTGATACAATGACAGTGGAGGGAGGTGATCTTCCTGGTCTTTATACCTCTGTACAATTCCATCTCCACTGGGGTAACGGCAGCTCCGGACCTGGCTCTGAGCACACTGTGGATGGCAAAAAATACCCAATGGAGGTATGAATAGGATAGGAAAAAATAACTGAATGATTGAATTTATATGTACAGTATGTGATCAATCATTCACTGTATGTACTCTGTCACTGTCACTTTAATTCTGTCTTTCAGCTGCACATTGTGAACGTTCATTCAAAGTACAACGGAAGTGTTAAAGAAGCTTTAGCTGCTAATGACACAACAGGATTAGCTGTTCTTGGTTTCTTCATCGAGGTAAGCAATGCCATCTTTATTACATTCAGAGAAGGGAAATGCAACCCTTAAGTAAATACATATTATAAATGTACTTTTATTTAACCATTAGGGAACCAATGACACAAGCAATACAAAAAGCTGGAAAATCTTAACATCTTACTTGTCAAACATCACCAATGCAGGTAAGAAAATGGTTTTGTCAACTGCCCATACAGTTTGAATGCTTTGCACTCAGTAATATTTTGAATATGTCATCTTGTACTTGCACTGCCACTTAGAGTGCTACTCGTTCAAGCACAATAGTTTTCAGGTACCGATGTCATTGTAGAAATTCACAATTCACAGTAAACCATGATTAATTTAATCCATGAGTAAAAGTGTCCAATTAAAGAGCGGCTACTGAGATAAAAAACATTTTTTTACGTTGTTTGCTCATCTGCAATACGTCTATTAGACATTTCCTCTCGGATGTCAATAAGACATTCAGCAGATGACTTTGAGACGTTTATGATTTAGAATGTTTATTAATCTGATCTTTAAGGATGTTTAGCAGATGTTAATTAAAATGTGATGCTTTCCAGATGAAAATACCTAAAACAGACATCTTGGAGATGTACATGTGCTACCCGGGTTAGGGTTGTGTTTAGGTGAAGGGGTTGGTGTACGGTGTCTGTGACACTATAATTAAACACAATAAACACGCTGCAGTGATGCCCTATACTGTATGTTAATTATTAAATAGGGGTGCAAATAGTATTTACCATTATTTGTACCAAGGTTGGGGTGCAGATAATATTTGCCACTATTTGCACTGGGGTGTAAATGGCACCTAGTTTTAGCATCTGCCAAAAATTGTGTGCACCTTTAAGCCACACTTAAAATGTATTAATGTTATTGCATTAGATCAACTATTCTAAGTGGCATCTGTAAACAAATGATGCTAGAGGTTTTATAATATTATGCAAAGGCATTCATCAATTTATTAGTGTGGCTAAAGTATCCAAATACTTTTTGGGCTCATTGTATACTAATGTATACTCCCTTCACCTGCATAATTTTGCAAACATCCTCAAATAAGTTGAAGAGAGATGGGTATTTTCTTTAGACCTTCTGGTATATATTTAGGTAATACAACATCAGACATCATGAACCAAATTACAATGGACAGTCTGCTCGAAAATGTGGACAGAACAAAATATTACCGTTACCAAGGCTCCCTTACCACACCCAGCTGTAATGAAGTTGTGATCTGGACTGTGTTTAAAGACACCATCAAAGTCAGTCATGAGTTGGTAAGTCAATGCAACTCTATGATTAACATTAGAAAAGAATAATTTATTATTAGGTTGAGAATGGTACATTCTTCACTTTCTAAGATCATTTTAAATTCTCTCCAAACAGATCAGCCTCTTCAGCTCAACTGTCCATTTCAAGGACACAAGCCCGCAAATTCTGATTACTAACAACTTCAGAGGTGTTCAGTCCCTGAATGGCAGAGTTGTGACATCACAGGTGGCAGGAACTGTGACCTCTGCATTACCATCATCAGCGACTGCAACTTCTTTCTGTATTACCACAATATTTCTCTTTTCCAGTTTGTGCTGGCTATAAAAACTAGTGTTTGAAAATAGAGTAATAAAGTCCACTCTTTAAAGAATAGTTCACCCAAAATTAAAAAGAACTAGTTCTTTTAACAGCATTATGATCTGATTTAATTTATTTCTCATTATTCACATTATTCATTGAGTAAATAATGTGCTAGCTTTCATACAAGTTCTGTTATTAGTTGATGATACTTAACTGTTCTACATTTTGCAAATGCACAAACATCTATATGTTAGCATAACATAGCCTTGGAGTTTTGACAGTATGATGTATATGAAGCTTAAGTTGTAACTGTAAAAACAGTATGTGTAATATTGAATATCAGAGAACATTCCTTTGTAGTTTTTTTTTCTCTCTGAATTTTACATAATATGACTGCTGAATACACTCACAAGCTATGGCAGACATGGCATACTTTAGTTATTCCAACTGGAAAAAAATAATGTTTGCTGGTTAATAATGGAATGTGTCTCTTTCATCTCTCTCTCTCTCTCTCTCTCTCTCTCCCTCTCTCTCTCTCTCTCTCTCTCTCCCTCCCTCTCTCTCTCTCTCTCTCCCTCTCTCTTTCTCTCTCTCACTCTCTCTCTCACACACACACAAAATATCTACATACTGTATATATACAGCGTTGGGGATTAATTGAATACATGTAATGGGATTACGTATTTAAAATACAAAATATAAGTATCTGTATTCCACTACAGTTACAATTTAAATCATTGGTAATTAGAATAAAGCTACATTCAAAAAGTATTTTGATTACTGAAGAGATTACTTTGCATTTTATTGTCATTTGTTTTATTTAATATTTAGTCCTTTCAGATGGAAAACATTTATTCATATAACTGATGCGATCCAAAGTGCATTTGAACAGCGGTGAAACACTTTCTTATGATGTGTTACATTCATACGAGCAGACAGAGAAGTAAGTCTGAAGTAAGTTTGAAGCATAAGAAATAGAAATAAACCCTGAGTAAATTGTCAGCTTTACGCCAAGCTAAAATGCTATTTCTAGCTATTTTACATGCACATGTTACCAGGCATGATAATTTTTTTTATCAAGAAAATTCACATTGGATCATAATTTCTTTTTTTCTAGTAAGACATTTGATATTAGGGCAAAAATCGTATTCTTGATAAAAATTTTTTTATTGTTTTCCTGTAAAAATATCTAAAATCCTTAAAACAAGATCAGTTAGATTAATCTTGTTTTAGAATTAACACTGCATAACATATTTAGGTTTTTCAGAGAATGTATTTTTAGCATGTGTATTTTGTCTTCCTGTACTGGCAGAGTTTTTATACTCAAAACAAGTGAAAAAATCTACCAGTGCTGAAGTAGCAATCCAAAGTAGTTAGAATACGTTACTGACCTTGAGTAATCTAATTGAATACGTTACAAATTACATTTTACAGCATGCATTCTGTAATCTGTAGTGGAATACATTTAAAAAGTAACCCTCCCAACCCTGTGTGTGTGTATATATATATATATATATATATATATATATATATATATATATATATATATATATATATATATACAGTGCATCCGGAAAGTATTCACAGCGCACCACCAAAATGGATTAAATTCATTATTTTCCTCAATTCTACAAACAATACCGGTTATACCGGTATTGTTTGTAGAATTGAGGAAAGTAATGAATTTAATCCATTTTGGATTAAATTCATTATTCATTGTCTGTGCAAGGGGAATTGCCCTCATGACCCGTCGAGACCATTGTGACTAGGGTGGGATTGTGCCACAGCTGGGCGCGCGGGTGCAGGAGGCCCGCCTCCGAGGAGCCATACCTGCCACAAGAAACGGTGCCCAGCGGTCGTGATAACGACGGCTGTGGACACTGACTGTGTGACCCAGGAAGTGAGGAAACCGCTCTTTTCTTGAAAATGTGGGTACCGCAGCCCTTTGTGCATGCGGGATATGACAAGAAAAGATAAACAAGGATTCTCCCCCGGCCCTCCACTGGGGGAAGGAGTGGTGCTCTTACCAGCTCCTGTCTGTCTCAGGGGCGCTTCAAAGCCTTCCTTGGGTTCTTGGCAGCCGGCCGTGAGACGGGTGGTGTCTGCTTCCTTCCTGGGGCCGGCCTGCTGGGGCGGGCTGTGGCAGAGCTAATGTCGCCGCAGGGGGATGCCCTTGGCGATGAGCAGATGGGGTGCGGGATCTTGAGCCATGCCGGGGCAGGATATGTTGGATGGCCTCCGTCTGCTTCCTCACCATCGAAAAACTGCCGGGCAAAGTCTCCGACGGTGTCACCGAATAGGCCAACCTGGGAGATGGTGGCGTCAAGGAATCGTACCTTGTCAGCCTCCCTTGACTTGACCAGGTTGAGCCAAAGGTGGCACTCCTGGACCACCAGTGTGAACATTGCCTGCCCGAGAGACCATGCCATGACCTTCGTCAGCCGGAGGGCGGGATCGGTCGCCGAGTGCAGCTCCTGCATCGACCTCGGGTCAGAACTACCCTCGTGCAGTTCTCTGAGCGCCTCAGCTTGGTGCACTTGCAGGAGAGCCGTTGCATGCAGGGCGGAGGCGGCCTGTCCAGCAGCACTGTAGACCTTAGTCGCCAGTGATGACGTAAACCTACAGGCCTTGGACGGGAGTCTCGGACGGCTCCGCCAGGTGGCGGCGCTCTGTGGGCACAGGTACACTGTGATCGCCTTATCCACCTAGGGAATCGCAGAGTACCCCCTGGCAGCCCCACTGTCGAGGGTAGTGAGAGCGGAGAAGCTCAGAGACCGGGTCCAGGCAGTAAAAGGTGCCTGCCATGATTGCATGAGCTCATCACGCACTTCCACAATGAATGGTACGGGCTTGGGGCCCCGGAACCAATCATCGAGCCGTGAGGGTTCAGGGGGGAGCGGAGGATTCCACTCCAGCCCGACGCTCGCAGTCGCCCGGACAAGCATGGCCGTTAGCTGTGCATGGTGTCAGACTGAAACAGCCCGTTCACCGATGCTGTAATCGAAAGCTCATCCACTTCGCGAGCCGCGAATGAGATCGCGAACTCGCCCTGAGACAAGCCGGCGGTCCCATTGCAGAACTCGCTGGGGAAAACAAGCGTGCTGGGGAATGGGTGGTCCGCAGGGGATTTCCCGGCGGAGCGGCTCCCATTGAAATCCCCAAATCGCTCCCAGTGCTCCCCGCGGCGGGGAGCCGCTGGGGTGGCTTTCCCTCTAAGGAAGGAAAGCCGCGACTGCAACGTTGCCATAATCATGCTCTCACAGTGAGTACATGACCCGTCCTCGAACGCTGTCCCCGCGTGGGCAGCGCCCAGCACATGAGGCAGCGATCGTGGCCATGGGAAGTGGAGAGGTAACAATCGCAACCAGGAAATATACACAAACGGAAAGGCATCTTTAAAAAGATGCTCTCCGTGAGTGCCACTCTTTTAGAAGGGAAATATACTCTTTTAGAGGAAGAATATACTCTTTTAGGCTGCTGAAGCGCCCATGGGCGTTCTCTGCACTCAACCGGTGCAACAGGGGGAGAAGCCGCTGTAATGTGCCGTAAATCCAACAGCTTTTGTAGATGTGAATGGATCAGCAGAGGAATTCAGCTCGCTGAAACACAATCGCTCGGCTCCGAAGAAAAAATCTGAATGAGTGGTTGCAAGCCAGCTCCTTTTATACCTGTATGTCCGGGGGAGTGGCATGCAAATTCCACTCGCCAATTCCCATTGGCCTTTCCTCAAAGATCAGAGGTGTTTGGGGCTCCCAAGGGCGACCCCTAGTGTCACTACATCGACACAATGTCGAGTGAGTGACAGAAGGGGAAAACCTATTTTGTGAGACACAAATCTGTCTTTACACAAGGGGGTGCTAGCAACTCACAAAACTGAATCCTCCATTGATCTGCATTCAAATCTCAGAACGTTTTTCATCTCATCTCATTTTCTTACTCTGGAGAGTAATTTTTAATTAAAACTGATAGTTGCAAGGATTCATACTTGTTAAATATTATGTATATTTTGTTTTATTTTTTTATTTTTTGTTATTTTTTTCTTCACATTTTAGAATAATAGTAAAGTCATCAAAACTATGGAATAACATAAATGGAACTATGGGAAATAAATCAAAACTGTGTTATATTTTAGTATCTTCAAAGTAGTCACCCTTTGCCTAGGATTTTCAGACATGTACTCTTGACATTTTCTCAACCAACTTCTTGAGGTATCACCCTGGGATGCTTTTTAAACAGTATTGAAGGAGTTCCCATCTATGTTGGGCACTTATTGGCTGCTTTTCTTTATTATTTGGTCCAAGTCATCAATTTCAAAAACTTTTTTTTTTTTTTAATTAAATTTTAGTTATATAATGAAATAAATTAATATGGTGGCACAATTATATTTTTCTCTACAAAACTAATTTCAAACATTTAAGCATATGCCTTCAGATCAAAAGATTTTTAAGATCATGAGAAACATTTCAGTCAAGTGTTTCAATACTTTTGACAGGGTAGTGTGTGTGTATATATATATATATATATATATATATATATATATATATATATATATATATATATATATATATATATATATATTAAATCCTCCAGTAACGATTGTGATTGGCCCATTCTGAACAGTGCTGCCAAAAGTAACAGGTGCCATCTGACAGTGCCGTCTATGTGCTGCTTGCTTCAGCAGTGGTCTAGTGGTCTGTCGACGTATTTTTCCGAAAATAAATAAATACATTTCATTTATTAAATGATTTAAACAACGTATTTTAAGATTTCCTATAATTCAAGAACTTTTTAAGCACCTCTTAGTAAAATTGGCTTTTTTCAAGGGTTTTCCAAAATTCAAGCACTTCAAGCACCTTGTACGAACCCTGCAAGGAAAACTGGTGTTGTTTTAAAGGCAAAGGTTGTCAAATATTTTAGTTTTTATTTATTTATTTTATTTTTATTTTTTGTAATGTGGCAGAATGATCCACCCCTCCGGCTCGTCATCGTTGCCCCGCCTCAGCCAGGCTCACATGGGAGTTGGGCAGGAGAGCGAGAAGAGTTGCATAATTAATAAGCCTCGTTCTAACAGCAGTGAATGAAGCACACCTTATGTGTATACTGCTTCATCACCGCTGTCTTTAAAATGCAGAGCGCACCTCTTCTCGGGGAGCCGGCTTCAAATCTCCACATGTGTAAACATTGGTATCCTCACACGCCCATGACCAGAGCTGGGAAGGTTCGGTGTTGGACGCGCTGCCGGACCCATTCCTCGGACCCCCGGACCGTATTAATGTATTAATGAGTCGCCGGGGGTGAACAGCTCACGTTGCCGCCGACGGGCTAGATGCTGGGTCGCCTTCCCCTCACACCTGTCGCGGGCCTGGGAAGATAGGCCGTCAAGGACGCCGCCACCCCTCGCGCCGTGGACCCTGGAGGGGAGCGTGAGCGGCCAACAGATCCAGCTCATGACTGGGCCATTCTATGGACACTACCCCGCCCTTCACGGAGCCCCGTCTCCCCGCAAGGGTGCCAGATTCCCCCTTTATTATGAACACTGTTCCCCCTTGGACACTTTATTACCCCATTTATGGACTTAACCCACTGTGTCTCTTGCTCACCTCTCCACAGTAAACTGGACTTTGTATGACTTAAACAGATAAATTAAAACTATGGCATTATTTTCACAGAAATCCTCACTATGCAACATTTTTCACAAGTGCCCAAAACTTTTGCACAGTACTGTATATACAGTATACACAAATGGGAGAATAAACAAAACAACATATTGTGTTCACTGAAATCATTGCAACATATGGTATCTTTAATCAAAATCTGGAACTTGGGCAGTATCTTGGCCATCAAGCTATCTGTATTTTATCGATGGAGAAGGCTGTCTGAAGGCAACTTTCTTGGCAAATAAGTCAATGATTTAACACCCAGCATTTCAGCAAGAAGTTATCTAAGGGAATTGGTTTCAGACAAGGTTAAATGCACCATTAGCATAATGGCATAATGTTTACTCATCTCAATTACATTCTGGGCTTTACTCATAACCAAACAAATATTAAATGATAACAATGGCTACATTTACATGCACCCTCATAATGCGATTAAAGCAATACTGCAATTAAACTGTTGCTCATGTAAACAGAATATTGCAATTATGCTAATAATTAGAGTAATGATAATCGCAGTAAAATATGTGGATTACTCCTATTTTAATCGCTTCATACAGGCACGTACACGATTTAATCACATTTCTTCCACTCTGACCAAAGTGCGCCTGTGCCAGTGCTGCAGACAGATGATGTTCCAGTTAAGCACAGGTTAGAAAACATTGCGAAACAGAGGAAGCTGCACTTCTCGGCTTCATGTGAAACGGCAGTTCCTTGCACCATTTTTCAGCAGTGGTGCTCCCTCACTGCAGAATCTATATCCCCACTGCAAAAGAAAATATATTTTCACGGGCGGAAGACAATAACATTCGGCGCATGTATTCCGATTCACAAAAAAAATGACTCGTATAAACCGATTATTTTTAGTGAATCAAAACAGACAGCGCATCATCCAGTGCAGTCGAAAATTACTCTTATGAACCGGTTCTTTTAATTAATAATTCAAAAATGACTCACAAACTGACTGACAACACATGTATACATAAACATCATGATGGCGCCGCGGATGGCTGCCTCGGTGTGGAGCACTCCTATTGTTTTGTTGTTTTTGTTTGTTTGTCCTGTGTTTAGTCATCTTTTTCCAGTCAGTTTTACCAGAGACGAATTGCTGAACATTCGACAGCTTATACCAGACAGTCTTTTCCTGGTTTTTGAATATTCAGACATTTTGCTAGACATTTTAGTTGGAGGCGCAGCTTTGATGTTCAGGAGACGCAGGCGAGGAAGACGAGCCGGTGCGCTGGTCAAACTCCGTCGGCGGCGCTTTCGAACAATGTTGCCGAGCATTATCTTGTGAATCTCCGCTCTCTTCCTAACAAAACGGATGAACTACATCTCCTCACCCGCACAAACAAGGACTTTTCAACCTCTGCTGCCTTGTGCTTCACAGAAACCTGGCTGAGTGAAGCCATTCTGGACAGCGCATTAGATCTGCCGGGCTTCCAGCTGTTCAGAGCGGATCGCATCGTGGAGTTAACGGGGAAAACGAGAGGCAGTGGAACATGCTTTTACATCAATGAAAGTTGGGGTACAGATGTAACAACGTTAAAGAGGATGTGCTGTCCTAATTTGGATGCGCTCTTTATTAACTGTAAGCCTTTCTACTCGCCGCGGGAGTTTTCCTCATTTATTCTAGTGAGTGTGTATATCACGCCAAACGCGTGTTTGAATGCGCCGCTGCAACAGCTGACTGATCAAATCACAGACATGGAACAACAATACCCGGACTCAGTTATTATTATTCTTGGGGATTTTAACAAAGCAAATCTCACACGTGAACTGCCCAAATACAAACAGCACATTACATGCCCCACCAGAGACAGGAACATACTGGATCATTGCTACACAACTATAAAGGATGCATATTGCTCTGTCCCTAGAGCAGCTTGGGACCCTCTGATCACTGTCTGGTTCATCTTCTTCCAACCTACAGGCAGAAATTAAAATCAACCAAGCCAGTAGTAAGGACTGTAAAGAGATGGACCAATGAAGCAGAGCAGGAACACCCCAACACTGACCCCCCTCACCATTCTAAACAGCACTGTGGCAGCAGTGGAGTCATTCAGGTTCCTGGGCACTACCATCTCACAGGACCTTAAGTGGGAGACACACATTGACTCCATTGTGAAAAAGGCCCAGCAGAGGTTGTACTTCCTTCACCAGCTGAGGAATTTCAACCTGCCACAGGCGTTGCTGATACAGTTCTACTCAGCGGTCATTGAGTCTGTCCTCTGCACTTCAATAAACTGTCTGGTTTGGTTCAGCTACGAAATCAGACATCAGAAGATTACAAAGGACCATTCAAACTGCTGGGAGGATTATTGGTTGCCCCCTGTCCCCCCCCCCCCCCTTCAAGAACTAAACACTTCCAGCATGAGGAAAAAGGCTGGAAAAATCACTCTGGACCCCACTCACCCTGCCCACTACCTTTTTGAGCTGTTGCCTTCTGGCCGATGCTTCAGAGTTCTGAGCACCAGAACCGTCAGGCACAGGAACAGTTTTTTCCCTCAGGCTATCCATCTCATGAACAGTTAAATTGCCCCACTGAGCAATAACTATGTGCAATACGCAGTTTAGTCTTTTTTTATATTTATCCAACACATCCAACCTCTTCTGCCATTTCATTCCTCTGGAAAAACAAAACAAAAACATTTGCACTGTTCATAACAGATTTCTATTTACACTGTACATAACAGATAACATTTGTATTAGATTGCACTATGTATGTGTGTATGTATGTATGTGTGTGTCTGTGTGTGTATGTACGCATGTGTTTAACTATTTTCTATTTTTTATTATTATCTATGTCTTGCTGCTGTTTTTGTATTGTTTTGTATTGTTGTACACTGGAAGCTCATGTCACCAAGACAAATTCCTTGTATGTGTAAGCATACTTGGCAATAAAGCTCTTTCTGATTCTGATTCTGATATAGCCATCATGTGATCATGTGGCTGTCAACTGAAAGGCAACACCTGAAACAAATTGGCCTCAATCACCTGACATCCTAAAAGGCAACACTGGTCTAGCTGTTGTATTCACTCTACTTTTGCTTGTATCTCTCAAGGACTTTTAAAGCCTTTGACTGAAATGTTTTCAAAGGAAGTAGTTGTTATACAGTAGGGTTTTACAGATTTAATACAGGAACAAGATTATTAATAGGAAGAGAGGAAGCCAGTGAACTGGTTAAGGACCAGTTAAATTAATTTAATTGATGAAAATGGTAAAATACTGTGGCAGTGGAATGACTTTTGTTAGGGTTGAAGTTTTCCCTTTGTTTTTATTAAGTAATGCAACCCATGTGGTGCTCATTTGGTAGTAAGATTTATGTTCTTATTTTTGATAGATGAATGCTTTATTCATGGTCTGCCTTACAGTTTGTCTACCCCTGTTGCACAGTGCACCAATCCATGTAAGTGAATCTGATCACATTTAATTGACTATATCATTGAGACATTGTCACTCTTTGTGTTTATCAGAAAGTACTTTGCTACTTAATGTTTCAAACATCTCAATTGTTAATCTCACTTTATTCTGGCTTTTTCCCAGCTTGGTGCTATCACATGCCATCTTGTAGTAAGTTTATTTCTCCTTTTAGTAGGATATACTTATGTCCCTCAGCCTAAAAGTTAACCTTTTTAAAACAATTTTAATTTAATGCAGTAGTTAATCACTTGGTGACTTTACTTGATGAATCTCAAAGTACACCATATGCTTTTTTTCTGTTGTTTAAGAGTGTTTGTGTCTCAGGTGATGTCACTTGGCCCACAATTGCAAGAAAAGTGTAATGGCACTCAACAGTCTTCTATAGACATTGTAACCGCTGATGTTGAAGCTGATGCCAGTTTAACCTCTTTCAACTTAATTGGCTATGATGATGACAGCATTTTAACTGAGATTAAAAATACTGGCAAGACAAGTGAGGTGGTTGGAGGTTTTTTTTTTTTTTTTTTTTTTAAATCTGTTTTTGACGTAAAATGTAAACGGCATGTGCAGAATGTTTTTTTTTTTAAAGTGAAATGAAGTAACAGGTGAAAATCAATACATTGAACTTTATGCTTAGATGGTGTTCCTTTTTAGATGGTGGTCCTGAACAGTTTACAACATTTTACATGATCTGGGAATCAAAGACATACCTTCTCCTTATAATTGCCATGCGCTACCAGTTGAGCTACAAGAACCCATTTGATGACTACTGTATGACTGCATACATTTAGTCCTTTTTATCTCTCCCTATATTAGATTGACCTTTTAAGTACAACTGTCCACAGTAAAAAGGCAAACAATTCTCCCCTAATCACCAACAATTTCAGGGGCATTCAGCCAATCAACAGCAGGACTGTGACGTCACAAATAGCAAGTACCAGAATTGCAAGTCCTGTAACACCAACCTCTGGCATTTAAACCTCTCTCCTGATACTCTTGTATCTTATCCTACATATGATTATGAAACTGATGTATACTGGTAGGACTACTAGATGATGTGGTTTTTATTTTGTGCCTGGAATGGTACAGCTGATAATGTAATGAAAGCAAAGTTTCTTTTTAATAATAAATAAACATTGGGGGGTGGGGCAGCAATTCCAGTCAGATGTGCCAGTCTTGAACTTTTCCATACAAATATTTAGTTTTAACTGTCCTGCAATGACTAATGTATGCATTCTCAATGTTGTCCAACACTTAACAAATTGCTGTCACTATTTTAAGAGGTTTAAGGGCAATGTGTGGCTTCAGTAACATTTTCCTCCCCTTTTAGCTTGTTGATTGCAAGTACTGCATTTTAAACAACCTGTGTTTCGGGTCAGCCCTGTACTGTTGCAATTCCAAAGGTTTTGAAGGTCTCAATATCTCTGGTTCAACGTTAAGATGTATTTAGTGTTTTTTGGTAATTTTGTTGCATGGTTTGGGATCTTTAAAACACTGTCAATTAAGTTTTGAAAGCGACTCCAAGCTCGTTTACAGTTCATGTCTTAAGATGTTCCGAATGAAACCACTATCTGTACCTTAGTTCATCACACAGTATTTTGAGTCCTGGACCAGATGAAGTATGCTAAATGCTGCCAAAAAGTGGAGGATGAGGGACCTGTCACAAGTAGTTTCAAAGGTGGGTGGGTGTGTGGGGTGTTTTTAATTAAAAAAAAAAAAAAAAATTAAAGCCCACTTAAGATTTAAAGTTTATTCTCAATGACCATGTGTCATTATGTCTGTATGTTTCACAGCAATTACCACTTTGGATCATTGCTTTTTGTTTGGCCTTTAATGTGCATGAACCGTTTACTTGCATCTACATTGTTTTGTCTTTACCTCCAATATGTGAAATGCTTACCTTTTGTCAAACACTTGTGCCATTGGTTCATACTGAACATAAACTAATCGCAGAATTTCATTGTCAATTTACCCCTTTTAATGCATGTATTAAAATTGTTTAAAAAAAAAAAAAAAAAAACTCATCCACCATACTTTTGTGTAAACTACTTTTTGAAGCAAATTATTTGCCATTCACCATTTTAACTGGTTAGTATGAATTCTTTCTGATAAATTTTGTAATGGTAAATTTTTGGAATTACACCCCTTTCTGTTGACAAACGAGGCTACTACAGAAGCCTGTGCTATTGATTCTAAAGGAAACTGCTGCCATTTCTATGCATTAATGCACATTGTGGATGAAGTGATCCATGACATGCTTAAGATCTTTTAGACAAATAATTACCATGTATACATGCACTGTTAATCCAGATACAAGGAAAAATATGTATGTAAAAAGAACATTCTCAATGGTTTCCAAGTTGTCAGAGTTATTGTAAGGTATGATGTATTAATACTGATTTGATGCTGCTGGGTTCTGACCAAGAAACAGATCTGTAATTTAAAATAATTATTAGAAGTTTAAGATACTTTGTCCTGCACTGTAAACCCAAACAAGTTAGCAGAACTAAAATTGAGGTAATCAGTTACATTAATAAATCACAAGTTTAAGTAAGCAGAATTGTCATATTTTGTACTGTTTTTCTTAACCTGAAATAGTACGTTAACTCATGCATTTTCATTAGGGCTGTCAATTGATTAAACTTTTAATCAAATTAATTACATGGCATGTCGATTAATCGCAATTAACTGCATGCATAAATATTTGCTAAGAGCCTCTCAAATAACATTAATTCAATATGATTAAATATATTCTAAAAAAAAATGTATAGTACAGATAATTAAAATGCATTGCATTCTTCTGGCACAAGTGACGCATATTAAAGACAATTCAAAGTGGATTTAGAATGCAATATATTTCTATATTATTGAACAGAAGCCTATCCATTATATTGGCCTACAGTTATTCCTCAGTGAGATTTGAGATCTTGTCTAAGGAGGTGTCAGTGTACACATGCGTCACACGGACGTTGCCTCAAACATACCATTTTTAGGTCACTGTGTCAAGTTAAATGAAGTTTGCAACTTAGAAAAACACGTCTTGAGATCCCCGCCTTTTGGATTTGCGCTCCAAGCTGTTTTTGTACACACGAACATGTTCTCATCTTGTGTTGTCTGCTCTCGTTAAGTGTGGTTTTGTTCTCTGTCTGTATAAGCAGCGAGTTTCACTTACTGCCCCCTGGAGAAAACAGGTGGTACTCCATGCTTTAATTGCTCAGATGGAAAGAATATTCCTGATTACGGTCCAGGCACATGATTAATCGCGTTATTTTTTATTATATAATTAATTTCACTGAATTAACGTGTTAAATTGATAGCCTTAATTTAATGATACTTAATTGTAAATGTAACTCTTTGGCTGAACTGAAAATTAGCATGCAGGCACAACTTATGTCATGTAGAGGGAACATAGCTAGAACAAGCTAGTACAGTGAATGTTAGCATGCTGAACTGGATAAACCATGCTTTGATTAGCATATCAATAGCTCAAGTATATCAATATACTTAAGAACAGTCTATTATTTTACCTGTCCTCAACCTAATGTCAAGCTCCACCCCACCAAAAAAAAAAAAAAAAAAAAAAAACTTTAACATGACAAACTACCTTAAACAACACAAAACATTAAACACTAATAAGTATCTCCCTTTACATTCATCTTGCACAAAGACACACTATAGTCATTAAACTATTCAGGTTACTTAAAAGGTGTAAGTTTCATGAACTCAAAAGAAAAAGTTCTAAATACTCAGGTTAATTTATTTGAACTAATTTGTATGATTATCCCTTTCTCAAAACAATTACTTGTTTTGAGGATTAGGGTTTACAGTGTACGTAAAATGACATTTAGTCCAAACACACCCAAGCAGTGTGTGCATGCATGCAGGAGATTTTGGCAATAGATTTTAAATGGCCAGATGTATTTTTGAAATGTTACAATTAAGAATACTTTTATTGAATGTTATTTTATGTATGCCTCTGTATACTTATGATTTTTATGCTGACAATTCCCCCACATGGAAAATTTAATTGATTTGAGTGTTTTCACTTTTACAGTATGTTGGTTGGGGTAAGTCCCTTATTTTAAGCTTTTTTCCAGACCAGGTCCCTGACCAGAATTGGTAACAGTGCAACTGGTATATCAACCACCCTTAGCACATAGTACTGTATTTAAAAAAAAAGTTATTAACAGTTCTGTATTTTCACCAATTTGAAAGGAGACAGCAGAACACCAGAATGAAAAAATATAGTTTCTGTTCATGAACTGAAATGAAAAACATTTAGTTTTTAGTCACTGTTTTCTAAAGTTTCTAAACTGACACCCCACAAATGATTAAGGGAAATATAATTTTAGTTTGTCACTAGAAAATTTAACATTGGTAAATGGTAAAACATTAGGAAAATGGAAGATTAATACAGAAGTCTCCTAGAAGTTTGTTCTATCTGAGGTACACCAAAGAGGACAGGAGCTGTGTAAACATCTATCTGTCTACCTGTATGAGGGTGTAATATGTCTGAATATCATACAAGGAATTCTAATATGCCTATGGAGTGCTATTCTTTAGCATTCGCACTCATCGGCTAGAGCATGCTGCACGCGATGTAAACAATCAGAACACTGCCACCTTTGCCTCATAAGCACTCATGTTCCAAATACTTTTTTTGTTTGAGCCAATCACTGTAAGTGTCATGTGACAGGCCATTCTCTATTAGAACTCCTTACAGCAGAGAAGTAAAAACAGAAGCCCTCCAAAACTCTGCTGCAAGGAGTAATAAGATATGGAGGTATCAGTGAAAGTAACTATAATATAATGAAGTTTTGGCGATTTGTATGTTCCTTGCAAAAAAAAAAAAAGTTTAGTCCGAATACTCTTCTACTTTTGAATGGTCCTCAATGGAGAAACACGCTTCTCTGCATAATGGTGTAGTTATCTAACTGGTATTATTGGAACCAGGTAAACTTTGACCCACTGGTGTCAAACACACCTGAACCAAACTGACCTTAATCACCTAATGATCTTCAGGGCAACACCTGTCTCAAACAGAAAATTTTGAAGGTTGGTCTACAGTCATGCCTTTGCACATTTCAGAACAGTGAAAGCCTTTGAATGTAAATCTTTGAAATTTATAATTGTTTTCAAAGTAGAGTTTTGACTGTTTATAAGAAGAGATAAAACTGGAAAAAAAGTGCAAAAATTAAGGACTTGTCAAATTCATTTATTTGACTAAAATGGTAAGATGATTTAAGCAGTTGATTAAATCTTTTGTTAGGATTGAACCCAGCAAGCAAAAAAAAAAAAAAAAAAAAAAAAAAATCTTTCACAGCATTTAACAATGTTGCGGTTTGGTTAAATCAGTGCAATGTCTAAAACGATCTTGAAACCAACAAAGTAATGTAATATGACAGTTAATGTATCTGGATTACCAAAAAAGTGTTTTGTTTTTCTATTTTCTATCCATTTTTATTATTTTTTTATTTTTTTCAGAATTAATTAATCTTAATGTTAGTTAATAAATATGAAGTTGTTTTATTATTATTTCATGTTTGGTCATAGTGTGTCAATGTTAACAAAATACAACTTGATTTAAAAAATGTGTTAGATGTTGAAATTAACATTAATGCTGTAAAAGTATTGCTCATTGTTAGTTCATGATACCTAATGCATTAACCTTATTGTAAAGTGTAACCCGCATTTTAAGAAAACCAGCGTCAGCATATTGCTTAGGTTTTTAAAAGCTCCAATCAGCCAGAAACTTCTTAAATGGCTGATTGAGACAGTTTGTCATGTATGTGCAAAATGACACACAGTCTCGTAGGAGTTATATGAAAAGAGTGCTGATATTTTGTGATTTACTTGAATCACAAATTAAAGATTTTAGATAAGAAACAATGATTTAAGTTAAGAGTGTGGAAAAGAACTGAGTTTCCAAATATTGTGAAGGATTCGGCAGTACCTGTATAACAGTACTGGTGGGAATAGAGTTTACAAAGCATTTCCCCTTCCCTCTCTTTGTACAAGAATACTTTGTTCGTGACCTGCCTTGCAGCTTGTCTGTTGTCCATGGTGTACAATGAACCACCAACTTCAGAGTGTAAGTTCATGTGATTTGATCACATACAATGTGGATCAAGCCCATTGTCATTAATGTTATGATGTTGTAAGTTACTTTGTTTCAAATTTTAATCTCTGCCTTTAATTTGTCTTTTCGCAGCTTGGTGCTATCACATGCCATCATGTAGTAAGCTTGTCTGTCATACTTTCAATCTAAATTATGCAATACATTAACATGCTAAATCAGAACACTTAACCACTTTACTATTCACTATTTTCTTCAGAAAGGGTTGGAAATGTAAAAAAAAAAAAAAATTAAAAAAAAATATATAATATATATTATCCTAATAACTTGGTGAGTTTCTTGTTTAAAAAGTGTTATGTGTTTCAGGTGATGTCACTTGGGATGCACTTGCCAGGAAAGAGTGTAATGGCACTCAACAGTCTCCAATAGACATTGTAACTGCCAATGTTCAAGCTGATGCCAATTTAACCTCTTTTAACTTCACTGGTTATGATGACAACACCACCTTAACTGAGATTGAAAATACTGGCAAGACAAGTGAGTAAGGCTCTCTTTATTGTGTCATAGAGTTTTATGCTTGCATCTGTGCAAGGCATGATGACATGCAATTTCTGGATTTCTCTTAGAGTGTTGCAGTACCTAAATTACATTCTCTCACTACTTCATGCAAAACACAGTAAACATACTTGTAGTAAATTGGCTGTGGTGTGCTCATAGATTTTTGGGAAAATAGCCTCTCTATGCCTTGTGTTTTGGTCTTTTAAGTTAAGGTTACTCTTGATGATAAGAAAATGTACGTAGAAGGAGGTGATCTACCAGGCTTGTTTACCAGTACGCAGTTTCATCTTCACTGGGGTAATGGCAGTGCCATGCCTGGATCTGAACACACTGTAGATGGCAAACGATATCCTATGGAGGTATGAATATATTAAAATGTGACGATTTTGATTGGTCTCTTATTACCCATCTAATAAAAGCTTTTCTGTCTCAGTTGCATATAGTGAATAAGGCTGTTCGTACTGCAAATGTGTCGAGTGATTCTGTATTAGCTGCCTTTGGTTTCTTCATTGAGGTAGGAATGATTCTCTTGCATCTCACAAATAGTTTATTGGTAGGTGAATTTTTATTTCCAGGTGTTGCAGTATAATTTCACCCACAGGCCTCGAATGCCACTCTGAAACCAAAAAGCTGGAAGACCTTAACATCCTATCTAGCAAAAATTGCCAATGCAGGTAAGGACGTAATCGGTCCCATATTGCTCATGCAAACCTATTTTGGCACCCATATTAATAGGATACAGCATATAAACTGTGCTCTTAAGTTGTGTGGCGTTGTGTAAAATACAAACTTTAGGGTTTGGGTTTCATTCTGTGCATATTACCCTTCAGGTAATTAGTTTGAATGAAAATCAAGTTTGTTATAATTCTAAATGGCCCACTCCCAAGAACTATTTTATAATATAGGCATTATCAAAGTAAATAATCAATATGGAAACCCAAAACTCGTCATTTTCAAAATTGAAGTGCAGTTTCACAACAGAAACACTGTCCATGTGAATCATAATGCGAACTGTTGCAGTTACACTCCAGCTTCGTTTTTTACAAATGGGCCACATACTGTACAGGAAGAAATGGGAACAGCACACACTAGCATTTGCATAAAAACGTCCACAATATGAACATTGTGGAATGTAACTGCAATTCAATATCTTTACCCTGATATCCTTCCAAGAGTGGAAAATATTTGTAAACTCTTTGCTTCTCAGGTGCTAAAATGCACATCAACCATTCTATCTCCATGGATGATCTGCTTCCTGGAATGGACAGGACTAAATATTACCGTTATCTTGGTTCTTTGACCACACCCAACTGCAAGGAAGGTGTAGTGTGGACAGTCTTCAAAAACTCCATCAAAGTCAGCCAGGATTTGGTATGTCTAATCTAGACTACACCAATCTGAACAGTATCACACACTATGGCCACAAGTATGTGGACACCTTAACACCACATCCATACATCCTTGTTAAAAATGTTATTGTGTTTCAAATCTTTAAGCATTAATAGAAGATATAACAGCTTTCTAATAGTTGGAACTGGCTGTGGGGATTCAGACATGAGCATCAGTGAGATCAGGCACTTATGTTGGGTGATGGGATCTGGCACACAGTTGGTGTTCCAATTCATCCCAAAGGTGTTCAGGTCTGGGCCCAGTAGCAAGAAACCCTTAAAGTTCAGAAAATCATTACCACCCTGGAGTTGTGAGTTTGAATCCAGGGCATGCTGAGTGACCCAAGCAAGGTCTCCTAAGCAACCAAATTTGCCCGGTTGCTAGGGAGGGTAGAGTCATAATGTGTGGTTCTCGCTCTCTGCAGTAATGCGCTCAACAAGCCATGTGATAAGATGCGCAGATTGAAGTCTCAGACGCGGAGGCAACTGATTCATCCTCCGCCACCCGGATTGAGGTGAGTCACTACGCCACCACGAGGACTTAAAGAGCATTGGGAATTGGGCATTCCAAATTGGGGAGAAAAGGGGAGAAAAAAAAAAAGGTTCAGAAAATCATTAAAACAAAGTGTATTGTCACCAGTGTTGGGTGTAACGCGTTACTGTAATCGAATTACATTTACGGTAACGCAGTATTATTGTTACTTTTAAGTAATCTGATTACAGTTAAAGGCATGAATAAAATTACGTTACTTGGATTACACATTTATTGCTAAGACAATAATATTAAATAGAATGCCTTTTAAAATGTATTGCGTTCCTATGTTAGTACTTTTATGTGTATTGCTGTGTCAGTTAATGAGCATCCGCTCTAACAAACCACCACGGCAGATAAGTGAGTGGCGTTACTATGGATGCAGCGGAGTGTAGTTGTTTATTCAAATTGAAAACGGAGGAGAAGAGGCACGCAAGGCAAATCCTCCTCAAAGCTCTGTCCCATCCTCCTGCACCTCCCTTGTATGTCCCTCTGCAGCTGCCATGGGAGGAGAGGGGGATCGGCTTCGGGTGTATATGGGAAAACGGCGCACGTTCACGTCTGACGTAGGGATGTATTGCTCAAGGTGGAACAATTTTCGGAATGGCATCCTGGAAAAAGATGTTGCCAAGCAACGGCTCTTATGTTCTTTATGTACTGTAGCTATACAATAAAACAAACACAATGCAATTAGCGTTACAGATGCACAAGTGATAAAGGATACTCAGTTTGTCCGAGCACAAGCAGGCATATAGAAATAATCCACTCGCTGTAAAGTTGTGTAAACACACACATGCTGCACATGTACACACACAAACAGACATAGTGTACATATACATGCATAATGCAACACACAAGCAAACCTGTATATGCACACTGAAAAGAAACAAGCTTTCAAATACACAATGGTTTTACTATCGAAGCTGTTTGCAAATGTTTTCAGTTCATTAGTATTCTTTCACACCAACACACACAGGTAAACAAGCATACTGTACACATACATGCCACACACAGCTAAGAAGGTTGTAGATACTCACACCTGAATATACTACTACAGAATATTTGAGAGAAGAAAGTTGTTGCATTTTTAGAAATGCATTGGATCTCTTGAGCCAAGTTGCTGTCTTTATTGTTTTCAGTCAATATTAAAGTACTAAAAGAGCTATTAGTGTCACATTTGTATTTTTCGCAGGTTTGGTTGGTTTTAGAAAGTAATGTTAAAGTAATAGTAATCTGATTACCCATGAAGTAATAAGTAATCCAATTACAATATTAGAGAAGTAATCAGTAATTAGTTGTGGATTACTTTATGGAAGTAATTCACCCAACACTGATTGTCGCTAAGGGTTTTCTTAACCAAAGGGGTTTCTTGCAACTGGTTGCTGGGCTTTGCAGGCATGTGAAGTTCATTCCATACCATACTCCGTAAATGATTCTATTATGGGCCTCGCTTATATAGGCCAAGGGCATGTACACATACTCTTAGACATGTAATGCATTTATGATCAGTGTTACACCCATGGCTTCAGGTGGGACTATATTAAATGATGTACTTCTCTCCAAATGATAGATCGACCTCTTCAGTGCAGCTGTCTACATCAACACATCGACAAACTCCCCCCTAATGACCTACACTTTCAGAGGTGTTCGGCCAATCAATAGCAGGTTTGTGACGTCGCATGTGGCAGGTTCCATAATTACTGGTCATAAAACGGCAACATCAACCGCAACAAAACCATTCAAGGCTCTTATGACTTCTCTAAGTGCAATACTCATGTACCTCGTTCTACATCTGATTTAGAAACTTACACACACTGCAGGATTAAGGTGAACATTTTCACTGAGTGGAATAGCTTTTGCACTGAAGTTAATGTAAAAAATTTTTAAATTATAATACATTGTGAAAATCGAAACTTTTCAGTCAGATTTATGTCAGTCTTTTAAAAGTAATATTACATGAGTATATTTATAACCAAATTTTTGTTTTTCTACTGGGTGTTCTCCAATGTTGTCAAGTACTACTTTTTAACAAAGTTTTATACTCTCAGTTTCATACTCAGTTTCCTCGCCCTCCGCTTGTTAACCACAACTGTATTGATGCATGTCTTTCAGATCAGCTGTGTGCTATATTTGCAAAATTGCATGGGTTAATGTGCATTTGCTGTGTTTTTAAAGTTGTATTTTTATAAGAAAAATGACTTTAAGCCACATTTAATTTAAGGGTGTTTTTTCTTTTCTTTTCCTTTGTTTTCTTTTTTTTTTTTTTTTTTTTACCAGAGATGCACTATTTAAGTCCTTAATACATTATCAGCTTTGGAATGGACCAAATTGCTGTTTTAGGTTTGGACCAAATGCTTGTACTAGACTGAGGGTGATTTTAAAAAAAAAAAAAAAAAGCATCAAGTTTTTAGTTTAATATTTTTAATGTCTCAGTGACCAAGTACATGCATAAGGTGCCATTTCTCACTCAGGGCTAGGCTTTCATAGATGCTGTTTGAGATTTGTTTGTCCTGAATTCATATCAAGAGAAAAGGTTTGTCTTTTGCCTTTGAAAATGATACCAAGATTTATGTGGCACCAACATGTGAAACAAGTTTGTCTCTGTCAAAACGCTTGTGGCTTCAGTTAATAGAGCCAAGCATTTGAAGGATTTAACTTGTGACATTTTAATGTTGTAATTTTGCATAATTCCGTTTTAATGCTGTTTTTTTTTTTCTGAAGAAACAATTAAATTCAACTTCACAACTATCACCAACTGTGTTAATCCATCACTCAACACCGTCAGAAGCAAAATTGTGTACTGTCATGCCATACTTGATTTCAAATTGATTGTCAGCTCCATCTATTTATGGTCACCACTGTCAGACAAAAAGAAAATCTGATCTCGGGTTGACCGCTGGCAGTGTTCACAATATAACAATTTTTGCAGATCATTCACATCAGACTGATCTCACAGGAAATTTGGAAACAGAAGGTTGACTTTTTCTTAAGCTAAAGTCACTCTGTGCTTATTGAAATTTGAAGCAGTGGCTCCAGTGGCCAAAGCTGGAAGTGTTTTTGAATGTAATGTATGAGCTCCAGTTTAAAGATGAAATACCCATAGGTGTGAAAAAAGTGAGTTTTTAGATTTAAATGGGACAGTACAGTGAAGAGGAATGCATATTTTATAAACTCTACCCCTAAACCTTAAAAGATTGAAATGGCACAGATTGACCTCCTTGGCTCAATACAAAAAATACATAACATTTTTCATTTTTTTTATTATTGTTGAGGAAAGTGGGGGAGATGGTACATTTGAGCATTTTAATATACTAATTGCAATTTATTTATTAAAAACAGAAGCCCAAGTATGTGACTTATCCTTCGTTGCAGGGTCTGAAGTTATTTGACATATTGAAAGTGTAGTATGAGCGTGGTTTAATGGGGTAGTTATGGCATCTACCAGCAGGGTCTAACTGCTGAAAATAACCAGCCACATCTTGACAACTTGATATAGTAAACAGGGTAACTATTAACATGCAAACTGGTAACTAACAAGAAAAATGATCACTTTGGTTATACACAGTGATTTACAATTTAAAAGACATTTATATATTTTTATTCAGATTTTGTCATGACAATCAATGCAGGTCTGTAGTCGCTTTCTCACATACATCCTTTTCCAGACAATTACCTGTATTTTTCATTTTAAAAGTCATGTGTAAACATGCCTCATTCATAAATACAGGTAAATTTTTCACTGCTTATTTCCCAGAATGAGAAGTTGTAACAAGCTGAAAAGTTACGTTTTGATTCTATGTGTGAACAGTCGTAAGATTAACGGTTTGAGAGTGTACAAGGTCAGACCGTGCTGACGTAAGACAAAGACAATTCAGTTAATCTGGTGTCAAAACATTTCTTAAAAGTGGACATAATTCCATTTAGTCAAAGAATATAAAAATATTTGATATTTTAGAGCTGACTTAAGATGAAATCTTGTAGTGTATGATGCTCCATGATTCAAATATGAAGTCATGCAGTGAGCAGGCAGTTAAAATGTATTCTTCATTGCCACAAGGCTGGACCATGAAGAAATGGTGCTCAAAGTGAAGAAAACATTTAACGCCACTCGCCTCCAACTCATGTCTCAGTCTTTCACCAAAACTGCACCCAAATGTGCTCGGCCCGTTTATATTGATCCTCAACTTCACCGGCAGTGCTCTCGTACATCCATGTTTTACATCTGTCATGTGTCTTATAGAATGGTTTCCATGCGAGTTTGTGATGGGATCAAATTGAGAGCCAGAGTGATCCACAGTTGTTTAGTGTGTGATGTCTGTTCTCATTTACATAATCGGTAAGTGTATCATACATAGCATTTTTAGATTCTGTTCATATTAAGAAGTGGTGTAGTGTAATCCAGCCTGAAAGCACAAAAAAATTTGTCTACTGATAAAATAACTAACTACATCTCAGAGTTAAGTCGCATTTTGGTGCTGATGTGTGACTGCTCGCAAAATGGAAAAAAGACAGAAAACATTGTATGCGTGAACAGCAGATGTGGTGCATTTACCAGTAAAGGCAATCCAGTGATTTTACTGCTATTTACCAGGTAGTATGTGTGAAAGGGGCTTGTGGCTATGCAAAAGAATTAACCAGTGGCAGTCCTGACCCGCATGGTGCCATAAGCAAGATATACATGAGCCGCACTAAAAGATAAAACAAAAATTTAATATTTTTAGAGATGAAAAGCATGTTATCAGTTGTAATCTGGCTAGCAATATAATAAAGCAGTTCATTATAATCTTCACCCGCCGATTCCTTCGTTACTTGTGCACATCTACAATACATGGTGTCAGACGTTGATGGACCATAGCTCAAAATATATGACACAAAGAACCGCTCTTCTTTGTTGACAACAGCACTAACAATTGGCTGAAATTCAAGAGGGAATGGGAAGTGTACAGCAAAGCAAGACATTTGGACAAATCCAAAAAGGTGCAAGCTTACACTCTCCTCAATTTGGCTGGTTTGGATGCATTAGATACTTTAAGTATGACTCATTTGACTTTCATGAGGGTGAGGACAAAGAAGATCCTGTTATGTTAATCAAAATATGTCATGAGATCTGCTTGCCAGCATGGAACGTGATAATGGACAGACATGCATTTAACATGACAGTTCAAAAACCTGATGATGGCATTCAATTTTATGTGGCCACACTGAGACTGCTGGCTAAAAAATTTGATTTTGGTGCACTAACAGATAAACTAATACGTGAGAATTGTCTGTGGCATTCATGCTCCGTTATTAAGGGAAAAAGACATGACACTGGAATCAGCCATCAGAACATGTATGTTTTTCGAGCAGTCTGAAAGGGGCACTAACGAACTCAGAAGAGAGGCAGAAGTGTTTGTGGTGCAGCACAACAAACGTCGATGCAGCAACTTGGTGGTGAGCATGCTACTGAGTGTAACAAATGCCACGCCCTTAACAAACGTTGTAACTCGAAACAAATGGAATAATTTAAAGTGCTGTAGATCCAGGCCTCACAATAACAGGTGGGTGGATAGCGCCACCTAGTGGAACTAGTAGAAAAAAAACATGCACAGGATAAATGAAGTGGAAAGTGAGGACCACAAAGATATTTCATTGTGAAACTGGACATGGTTGCAAATAAAGGAGAAATATCCACCACTCTCTGAACAATCTGTCACAAGCAGATCAAACTGAAAATAGACACTGGTGCTAAATGCAACATCATGTCCTCCTCCACATTGCAATGCATTGACCCCAATGCCCAAATTGATCAGTCAAAAATAAGTAAACCTGATAGTTTATGGAGGTCACCCTGGCTTTTTCAGGTGGCATGTCGCTATTCCACATAGTGGACAGAAATGTCAAAAGCCTGTTAGGCCTACCAGAGAGTATGAGGTTAAATCTCATCCAACTCGGCCCAGGGGTACATACTGTACAACAACAGGCTCATGAGACAACTGATTATAAGGACCTGTTTCGTACTGACACTGTTGGCAAGCTTCCAGTTGTGTATCACATGGGGCTGGATGAATCTGTGCATCCCACTGTGTGTGCCCCCAGAAGGATCCCTCTAGCTATGAAAGACAAAGTAGCCCAAGAGTTGGAAAGAATGACTAGACTGGGCATCATCTCGCCCGTGGAGGAGGCAACCCCTTGGGTGTCTGCTATGGCAGCTGCAGTCAAGAAGGATGTCACAGTACACATATGCATTGACCCCGTGCACCTTAACATGCTCTCCTGAGGCCTCATTACCCATTAAAGACTACAGAGCAAATGATTGCTGTCATACCACAAGCAAAGATCTTCAGCATTTTAGATGCAAATTGTGGATTCTGGCAAATCCCCCTTGATGAGGAATCATCGAATCTCACAACATTTATGATCCCGTTCGGAAGGTACAAATTTCTGTGTATGCCATATAGGATTTTGAATGGCAGTGAAGTCTTTCAGAGATGCATGGGACAGCTCTTTGCTGGACAGCCATGCCAAATAGTTGTGGATGATATCTTGATTTGGGGCTCTTCTGTTGAGGAACATGACAAACGGCTCAAATGTGTACTTGACCGCATCAGAGCCATCAATCCCAACAAAATGTCCCTTCAGGGTCTCTGAGGTGCCATATGTAGGTAATCTCCTCACAGACAAAGGTGTAAAGCCTGATCCAGATAAAACCAAGGCTATTCGCCAAATGCCTGCCTCGGAGGACAAACACGGATTGCAGAGATTTCTTGGTATGACCATTATCTCTCAAAGTTCATTCATCGCTATTGTGAGATCACTTCTCCCCTCCGTCAGCTCCTGCGGCAAGATGCTGAGTGGTGTTGGACTAAGCAACACGTTGCTGCCATGGATACGCTCAAACAGGGTGTTCAGGAACAGGGTTGAAAATCACTGCCCTAGATCCAACAGTCTAGCGGAGCATGCTGTCAGGTTGGCCAAGCATCTCCTAGAGAAGTGTGCACGTGACGGTTCTGAGATCTATGTGGCTCTACTCTTGCGTAGCATACACAGAGACATTTACTTTCACGATGCACCAGGACTCTGATACCCTTTGTACAATTCTAGCTCATGCCAAGGGTTGAAATTGATGTTCAGGCTGCTCTATTTAAGGTCAGACAAAAGGGAAAGATCTGCCAGATGCCTCCTTCCTTTGGAGCCTGGGCTGGTGGTAAGGATGGAAACCACCTCTGGGTTTGACAAACTTGCCACAGTTTGTGGAAAGGCCCGCCAACCCAACAGCTGTGTCATCCAGTCCGATGGAAAGACCTATGTAAGGAACTGCTGTCACCTCCTAAAGGTAGCAGAGTCAAACTGTACTACCACTGCTTCATTGTTGCCCATGATCTTCTCAGAACCACAAGCAAGACCATGTGCAATGGTGACAGATGACACTTACACAAATGTGTGTAGCACACCACTACTACGAGACACTGACAATTCCAGGCAAGAGGCTTCAGACTCACAAGCCCGGCTTGTTGTCACTTGATCGGGAAGAGTGTGCAAACCTAATCCAAAGTTCAAAGACTTTAACACACACTGACATCCCACAAAGTCTCATAGTATGTTTAAAAAAGAGGGGGGTGAGCAATATATTATGTTCCAACTCTTCGTTACTATGTTATACCCCCTCCTTGGTTTCATGCTATGTTATAAAGTTGTTGTTTTGTTTTTTTAAAGAGAAAGATGTAGAATATGTGTATGACACACACACAGACAGCCCGGGGCTGGATGTTTGGAAAATGTATGTAGGGGGGAGGAGATAAAAGAGATGGAATAGATATAGAACAAAAAGCATGCTGTCAGTTGTAATCTGGCTAGCAATATAATAAAGCCGTTCATTTTAATCTTCAACTGGCAATTCCTTCATTACTTGTGCACAACTACACTGTACATATGTTAACATCTCAAAAAATTTTTGGGGGGGTTTCATAACCCTTTTACTACATTTTTCAGTATTGTGGCGTTAGCTCAGCTATTTTCACAGTGTAGCTTTTCCAGTAATGAGCTACATTTTCCACGCATAGTGCTGTAGTATCACATAGCAAAGGAGCCAAAGGAGTTATCAAAAAAAAATATTTTTTTCTTCAGCAGAACACAAACAAAGAGTTCCAGAATAATATCTCATCTCTGTAAGTCCATACAATGCAAGTTGAAGGTGATCAGCACTTTAAAGTGCCAAAAAGCACAGAAAGCCATAGTAAAAGTAATCCATTCGACTCCAGTGGTTAATTTAATGTCTTCTAAAGTGACAAGATCACTTTGGGTGAGAAACCGGTCAATATTTAAGTCCTTTTCACTATAATTGCCTACTTCCAGTCGCTCTCCAATGCGCATCCATCTGTCAGGATTGAATAAAGGGCGAGGACTCAAATGCAGAGTTAAATACGGTTTATTTGAAAAATAAAACAAAAACAAACTCAGGGCAGGGATTAAAATAGCTTGGCTGGGCTGTCAAGGGGAGTCTCAAAATTCATGTGGTTAAGCCAAATAATTGTAACCAACAGGAAACCGGAACCGACAGACTAGACACCTTGACGGGGAAATATCCACAAACATTCCAGAGGACTTTCCACAATGAACTGGCACAAGACAGAGAACACAGGGAGATTAAATAGGGAAGGAGCTGAGGAGGGTAATGAGGTGAGGCATGTGAAACTGATAAACTAATATCAAGGCAAACGAGGGGGCGGGGTTTCACTTTAGACAGCACAGACACAAGTGCACATCGCAATGAGAAAACACAAAGCCAAGTGCACTCACACAACACTAGTGGCAGGATCCAGCCACAAAACTATAAACAAGACCGACCAAAGTGGCAGAACCCTGACACTAGATACACAAGACAGGCACAAACACAGAAAGACAGGTGACAGATTCCCGACACAACAAAAACGCAACTAGAGAGTTGGGATATTGACACCATGAGGGGAATTGGTCCATGCTGCCTCACGTGATGTAAGGCATGTTGTTGGCATGTTCATACGAGAACTGATGCGATACAACCAAGTGCACCTCGATTTGTTTACAAAAGAACGCTGTTCACAAGCTTCATTGGTTTTGCTTTAATTTGAATATGCCAGCATGCTTATGCGAGAGGCAGTGTGAATGGGATACCCTCATGGACACACATTGGAGATTGACTGGAAGTAAACAATTATAGTGAAAAGTACTTAAATATTGCTCTGTTTCTCACCCAAAGCGATCATATTGCTTTTGAAGACATTCATTTAACCACTGGTGTTGAATGGATTATTTTACTAACATTGTCTGTGCTTTTTGGAGCTTTAAAGTGCTGATCACCATCCTCTTGCATTGTATGGACTTACAATGCCGAGATATTCTTCTAAAAATCTTCATTTGTGTTCTGCTGAAGAAAGAAAGACATACACATCTGGTATGGCATGAGGGTGAGTAAATGATGAGAGAATTTTAATTTTTTGGATGACCTATCCCTTTAAGTTATGTAAAATGTACAGTTGTGCTCAAAAGTTTGCATACCCTTGGAGAACTGGTAATATATGTACCATTTTTAAAGAAAGCATGAGTGAGCAGGCAAAACACATTTCTTTTATTTCTTATGGGATTCATATTCAACTGTAGGTTATAACAGAATGGCACAATCATAAAACAAAACATGGCAACAAAGAAAAAATGAAATGACCCCTGTTCAAAAGTCTGCATACCCTTAGTTCTTAATACTGTGTATTGCCCCCTTTAGCATCAATGACAGCGTGCAGTCTTTTGTAAAAGTAGTCTGAGGCCCCAAATTCTTGCAGGTGGTATAGCTGCCCATTCGTCTTGGCAAAATGCCTCCAGGTCATTGCAAAGTCTTTGGTCGTCTTGCATGAACCGCACGTTTGAGATCTCCTCAGAGTGGCTCGATGATATTAAGGTCAGGAGACTGTGATAGCCACCCCAGAACCTTCACCTTTTTCTGCTGTAACCACTGGAGGGTCAACTTGGCCTTGTGCTTAGGGTCATTGTCATGCTGGAAAGTCCAAGAGTGTCCCATGCGCAGCTTTCGTGTAGAGGAATGCAAATTGTCTGCCAGTATTTTCTGATAACATGCTGCATTCATCTTGCCATCGATTTTCACAAGATTCCCCGTGAATTTAGAGCTCACACACCCCCAAAACATCAGTGAGCCACCACCATACTTCACAGTGGGGATGGTATTCTTTTCACTATAGGCCTTGTTGACCCCTCTCCAAACATAGCGCTTATGGTTGTGACCATAAAGCTTTATTTTGGTCTCATCACTCCAAATTACAGTGTGCCAGAAGCTGTGAGGCATGTCAAGGTGTTGTCGGGCATATTGTTACCGGGCTTTTTTGTGGCACTGGCGCAGTAAAGGCTTCTTTCTGGCAACTCGACCATGCAGCTCATTTTTGTTCAAGTATCGTCGTATTGTGCTCCTTGAAACAACCACACCTTCTTTTTCCAGAGCAGCCTGTATTTCTCCTGAGGTTACCTGTGGGGTTTTCTTTGTATCCCAAACAATTCTTCTGGCAGTTGTGGCTGAAATCTTTCTTGGTCTACCTGACCTTGGCTTGGTATCAAGAGATCCCTGAATTTTCCACTTCTTAATAAGTGATTGAACAGTACTGACTGACATTTTCAAGGCTTTGGATATCTTTTTATATCCTTTTCCATCTTTATAAAGTTCCATTACCTTGTTACACAGGTCTTTTGGCAGTTCTTTTCTGCTCCCCATGGCTCAGTATCTAGCTTGCTGAATGCATCCATGTGAGAGCTAACAAACTCATTGACTATTTATACACAGACACTAATTGCAATTTAAAAAGGAAATTAACTTTTAATTGCTATTTAAACCTGTGTGTGTCACCTTGTGTGTCTGTAACAAGGCCAAACATTCAAGGGTATGTAAACTTTTGATCAGGGCCATTAGGGTGATTTCTGTTATTATTATGATTTAAAAAGGAGCCAAACAACTATGTGATAATAAATGGCTTCATATGATCACTATCCTTAAATAAAAGACAGTTTTTTTTTGTTTTGTTTTTTTGCATGATCAGTCAATGCCAATATTTCACAATTTCTGCCAGGGTATGCAAACTTTTGAGCACAACTGTATAGTTTTATTAGTGTATATTAACTATAAATTTATGTTGCCACCCTATTTGTTTAATGTCACCCTAATTAAATATACAGTATAAATCAGGTGATACTGAATTCAGAACTTCTGATTGCAGAGTTAAATAATATCATATGATTGTTATATATCTTAAAAAAAAAAAAAAAAAAAAAAAAATTCAGTGTGTCATGTTCTGTCTCCCTCATGTTTACCCCTGGACTCTTATTTTGAAGTTTCCCTCTGGACTCCATTTCCCAGAGTGCACTGCCCTCATCACATCCATCTGTTCCACATCATCCTCACCTGTCTTCAATCCCCTCATTAGTTCTTGTGTGTATATATACCCTCCAGTTTTGTTCAGTGTTTGTCAGTTCTTGTCCGTGGCATGCTTGTTTTGGTTTATGGTACTCTGTATTGTTATATATCGTTTTCATTAAAAAGCCTGCAAATAGTTCATCGCCCCTCGCCTTCATCTTCTTGACCACAAGTTGTGACACAATGTAATTAGCTACTTTTTGTTAATAGTGTTGCAACAGTGGACATATCTTGTGGAAAGAGCTAGGAAGAAAAGACAGATGCTGAAATAAAACAAAAAGCTCAAACCATAGTAGGCCTAATGTCCTATTCTATTTTTATTTCTATTATAAGGAATACCAGTTTACTGAGTAATAGAACATTACCGAGCTTACCATAATGAATTGCTCAACATCTGACTTTATCTTTCACAATAAACTGTGCATCATTTAATCCTTTTTTTTTTTTTTTTTTTATGCTCCAGTGTTCCTTGGTCCTTTGAAGATATCCTTAATCATTTTCTTTACTGTATAGGACAGAAGAGAGTAGACATGACACAGGCCAGATTCAAACCTGCATCCCCACAAGTATGCCACTCAGATTTGTCGCAAGCACTTTCTTTACCAGTGTGCCACATCTCCACAGCAAGCTTACAATTTAAAATAAAGAACTTGAATGCATTGGTTTCCCCTTTAACAGTGCTGGAATCTGTTTTTCTTAACAAACATAAAAATAATTATTACACAATATTTTTACAATTATTGTTTTTATAATTATCTAAAATAATTGCAAAATAATTTTTATTTTTGTGTTTTTATAAAAATGTAATGGTCATAATTGTAATTATCATAATTACTATCAAAGTATAATTTAATAATCATAAAACAAGAATATTAATAAATAAAAATTATGCTCCATTTTATATCAGGATCTATTATCTTGTTTGGTTATGTTTTTGTACATGTTTAGTTATAAAAGTTCTGTGATGAGAGTATTTTTTTCATTGGCACCGGTTGTAATATCGCATTACTGAATTTGCACTCTCAACAAAATAATGAAAGAATCATTTGATTAAGTACATATGTAGGCATTTTTGAACAATGAATACAGCCATTGAACAATGAATAGCTTGCAAAAAAACAAAAAAAAAAACAACAAAAATGCTGATAGTAGTTTACACCCACATCTATGGAACAGTTTGTCCTTTTCCCTATATTGACATAGAATTTGATCCTTTGGAGGTCAGTGTGGAAGCTTTCAACAAAGAGCAGTCCTGAAATTCAAACCCACTGTCTCTGAACCTAATTGTGTACTTCTATTCAGATAGACGCTGTTGGACCCCACAACCTCATTACCTGCAGAGGGGGGCTGCCACTCAGTTACACCAAAATACACATGTGATGGATGGTGAAGATTGAGGATTGTGCATTTATTTGAGTGAAATTTAGCCTACATTACAATTTATTTTATGTTTCCATGGGACTTTGCTATTCCTTGAAGGATTTGTTGTCAGTATGGAAGTAAAAATCCTCTCTCTTGAAAAGATAATAGAATGCATAAGTTTCTGTCTCAGCCTTAATGTGTGGAGCAATGTGGGTCTTATTTAATCACAGTCAATTATTAATGTATTCAGCTAATGATTATTGTAAAAGCATTGTTATTTTTTTCTACAATTATTCATTTTAATACAAAATAAAAGTACTTTATTGACAAACATGCCTTGTTCTATTTATTTGTTTGTTTGTTTATATTTGATGTAAAACTGTATTTGTGTCCATAATGTTTTATAGGAGCAGGTATATAAACGAAAAACCTTGCAACAAAAATTCATAGCACTTTTGAAGTTCTACATAGCACTTTGAAGGATGGTTCTGCTATTGTTACAAGCTGAAGAACTGGTACAATTTAGAATCATTTTGATTAAGAGTGTATTGTAGGTCATCACTTTTCTGTGTATAAAACACGAGTTGAACGTTTATTTTTAATCATAAAGGTAATTAATATTGACATTGTGTTGACAAAGATTCTACTCAACATTTGAGACCCAAGACATTTCTTTTTACAGGTGGAGTGATGAAGAATTCCAGCAGTAGTGTAAAGAAATGTTTTATACACTTCGTACAAACAATATGTATTTTGTTATTATTTTTATTTTTCCCCCAAACTTGTTTTAAACTTGAAAGTTTGTGTGTGTGTGTGTGTGTGTGTGTGTGTGTGTGTGTGTGTGTTAATAAAGAATATTAGATGCACCAACTCTCTTGATCTTTTCCATTTCTTGAATTTTCATTTTTTCTACAATGAACCTCTGATACATTATGTGTTATAATATTTAGACATGCATGCTAAAAATGTATTCACATACAACCATGTGAGGCAAATCCAGTATCTTAAGGAAAAACCCATAATGAGCCTTGGTGTGACTCATATGGGCTATATAAAGTGGGACTTATATGGGTCTGATGCAGGTTGCCCAGCTGGGCCCCACATTAGCCCCACTCAGATTCTCCATGACATCCATATGGGCATGCCCAGATAGGGCCAACATGGAACCCACGGACAAACCCATTTGGGGCCCATACTTCAAGCACTACATACTTGAAATAAAATTTTAACATGCATATCTTGCAAATATTATAACACATATAACGTATCAGAGGTTCATTCTATAAAAAAAAGTATATGAAAAATCAAGAAATGAAAAAGATCAAGAGAGTTGGTGCATCTAATTTTCTTTATTAAACACACACACAAAACACATTTTCAACTAAAAAACACTGTTTTAAAACATGTTTGGGGGAGGGGAAAAAATACAAAAACAAATAAAAAATAACATTTTGTTTGTACTAAATGCATAAAACATTTCCTTACACTACCACAGACAGTGTTTTCTGACATGGCATTCCTAATCACTCCACCTGTAAAAACCAATAAATGTCTTAGATCTCAAATATCAAGCAGAATCTTTGTCAACACAATGCCAGTATTAATTGCCTTCATGATAAAAAATACATTTATAACTCCTGTTTTATAAACAGTGTATTAGTGACCTGCAATACACTCTTAATATGGTTCTAAATAGTACCAGATAAGGGATTTTCAGAAATCCCTTAAACCTCAAAAGTGCTATGAAGAACCTTTTTAATGCAAGGTTTATTTACCCCTCTATATACCTGTTCCTATTAAACATTATAGCCACAATTATGGTTATACATTAAATATAGACAAACAAAGCAATATGTCAAATTGTAGAAACAATTACAGTGCTTTTTCAGCAATCATTAGCTGAATACATTAATACATGATTGTGATTACATAATTACACATGCATAAATCGCTCACATTAATAAATACATCGACAAATACATATGTGAAAGAGACAATAAATGCATATGCAAATGAATTAGCAGACCCACATTGCTCTGCACATTAAGGCAGGGACAGAAACTTCTACATTCTTTTATAGACAGTATTTTTTTGTTTTCCATACTGACAAAAATCCTTCAAAGAAGAGCAAAGTCCCATGGAAACACAAAATAGATGTAATGAAGGCTAATTTTCACTAAAATATCTGCACAATCCTCTATGATGTCTTCACTATCCATCACTGTGTATTTTGGTGTAACTGAGTGGCAGCCCCCCTCTGCAGGTAATGCGGTTGTGGGGTCCAACAGCGTCCGTCTGAATAGAAGTGCACAATTAGGTTCAGAGTCAGTGGTTCAGTATATGTGGACAATATACTGTATGCAGGGTTCCTACAGCTTTAGGCAAATTAGATTTAAGACTTTTTAATACCACTCGGAATGAAATTTAAGACTTTACAAACTTTACAATAACCAAAGTTGAAGAAAAAAACGACATAGGATAAGGGACAATTATGCCCAAATTTATGTGACATAAAACATGAATGAAAACATCACCAACATCTCCCGAACCGCTGCCTCGTCATGATGTCTCTTGCTCTTTCCTTGCATTTCACCATGCCCAGATGTGACTCATGAATTCGGTCCAGGATTTAATTTCTCATTTTGTTTGGAATTATGAGTTTTGCAGCTTTGTACAGCAGTACTGATGTGTAACTGAGTTCCTCTTTAAATGTCCAATATTTCTGAACATCTTTGTGAACTGAGCCTTTCTCAGCAGGCCATCCTTTCATGATGTAGTCTTTCAACATCTGCATTTCAGGATCATCAGCTGTTGCTTTTCTGAAGTCTTGCAGTTTCTTTTCAGATACAGGTAGCTGAGGTGTGACGCAGTTTACCTCCAACTCCTCTTCAAGCAGGTCTTCGGTGTGTTCATCAAGGTAAGCACGACTCAGTGCATCTGCTATATGCATCTCTTTGCCCGGCTTGTATATGACTTTCAGATTGTACCTTTGGAGTCTGAGCAACATCCTTTGTAGTCTCAATTGTGTTTGGTGTAGCGGTTTTTTGAAAATGCCCTCAAGTGGCTTGTGATCACTCTCTACTTGAACTGCCATATACATATTGGTGGAACTTTTCACATCCATATACGATAGCAAGTAGTTCCTTCTCAATTTGCTCATATCTACGTTGACAGTCTGTGAGCGCTCTTGATCCATATGCTACTGGTCTGTGATCTTGTAGCAAAACTGCACCCATTCCTTCAGAGCTGGCATCTACTGACAATGTTAACGGTTGGTTGACATCGTAGAATTTCAGTGTTGGTGCGTTCGTTGTTAGTGTTTTGAGTTTCTGAAAACTATTTTCTTGCTCACTTCCCCAGATCCATTCAGCAACATTCTCCAGCAGCTGTCTGAATGGAGCACTTACTTCTGACAAGTTGGGAATGAACTTGGCAAGATACTGCAACATACCCAGAAATCTTTGAAGTGCTTGTTTGTCTTCTGGTGGAGGTAACTGGACTACGGCTCTCACCTTCTCTTCATCTGGTTTCAGTCCTTCTGCTGTCAGTACATGACCGATATACGTGATCTGCGAAGTTCTGATCTGACATTTCTTTTTGTTCAGCTTGAGGTTGTACTCTCTTGCCCTTTCAAAGAGTTTTGTCAGTCTTGCGTCATGCTCTTGTATTGTTTCACCCCATACCAGCAGATCATCCACAATGTTTATCACACCATCCAGATCTTCAATCATTTGTGCTACAGCTCTTTGGAATACTTCAGATGCTGATGATATTCCGAAAGGCAAACGTAGGAATCTGTATCTTCCAATGGGCATGTTGAATGTGCACAATTTGGAGCTTTCCTCATCCAATTTTATCTGCCAGAACCCTTGGTTGGCATCAAGCACAGAAAATATTTTGGCATTTGGCATGTTTGACAAGACTTCTTCTATCGTGAGCAGTGGGTTGTGCTCACGTTTAATTGCCTTGTTCAAATCCGGCGGGTCGAGACATATGCAAATTTTATCTGGCTTGACAACTGTCACCATGCTACTCACCCACTCAGTTGGCTCTGTTTGTCTCAAAATGACATTTGTGTCCTCCATCCTGTGCAGTTCTTCTGTTATTCTTTCTTTTAGTGCAACAGGAACGTTTCGTGGAGCATGTACAACAGGCTTTACTGACGGATCCACTTGAATGCGATGGTATTCAGGCATGCATCCTAGACCAGTGAACAGATCTTCATACTGTTTCTGAATGTCATCATCAACAGACACTTCATGTATCCTTTTTATCATGCCCAAAGCTTGACAAGTAGCTCTTCCTAGTATTGCAGGAGCATCTCTTTCTATGATCTGAAACTGAATTTTGTATCTTTGACCTTTGTACTCACAGGTTAACCGTTTCTGTCCCAATGGCGACATCTTGTGTCCAGAGTACGTAAGCATCTTGCAGGTGGATTTATTCAGCTTCTCCATTATTCCCAATGAATTGAAAGTCTTTAACGAGAGAACATTACATTCTGCACCAGTGTCCAGCTTCAATGTGATTTGCTTACGTCTTATCTTGAGTATTTCTGACCACTTTTCTTTCCCTTTTCTATATCTGTTGTGACAGCTTGTACACTTTTCACTTTGTGATCATCTTCTGTCTGTTCAAGCGTGTGCATTTTTTTTTATTTTTTTTTGTGCTGTTTATGCTCATTTCTGCAAATTTTTGCGAAGTGGTTCATTTTACTGCAAAGTCTGCACATTTGTCTGTAGGCAGGACATTTTCTCTGCTCATGTTTATAACCACATCTGCTGCATTTTGTGTCGTCACTCGAGTCATGTTGCATTTCTTTTGGCATACTCGTTTATTTTTTGCTTAATTTTTACAGTTTTGATCTCGTGCATGTCTACTTCATTGTTTAGTGCTTTTACTTGGCTAGACGTGATTTCGTTAGCTCGACAAATGTCCACAGCTTTTGCTAATGTGAGGTCTGCCTCTCTAAGTAATCTGGATCTTACCGTGTCATCTCTTATGCCACAAACAATTCTGTCTCTGATTAATGAATCATGCAATTCTCCAAACTCAAAGTCTTTTGCCTTGTTCTTTAGGTCTGTGACGTAGGCATCAGTATTCTCTGATGGTCCTTGAGCCCTCGTGAAGAATATGTGACAGATGAAAGTTAGGTTTTTTCTCGGTTCACAATAGTCTTTGAACTTTTGTTTGAGAATGTCGATTTTGTCTCTCTCACCATCTCGAAATTCAAAAGTATTGCAAACTTTAATTGCCTCCTCACCCGCGACGTGTAGAAATGTGGCACACTGCACTTTTTCTGACTTCTCCGCAATGCTGCTTGCCGTCAGGAACAGGTCGAGTTTTTGTATCCAAATCGTCATGGTTACTTTCATAACCTCCTTTCCCTGATGGAGGGAACGAAAAGTTGTGTTGATGTAGTGACACTAGGGGTCACTCTTGGGAGCCCCATACACCTCTGCTTTTTTGAAAAAAGGCCAATGAGAATTGGCGAGTGGAATTTGCATGCCACTCCCCCGGACATACGGGTATAAAAGGAGCTGGTATGCAACCACTCATTCAGGTTTTGTGCTGAGGAGCCGAGACCAGGTCCCAGCCATTTCAGCGGGTAGATCAGTGTTGTGGCAAGAGGTACAGTCACTCACTCGACGTTGTGTCGATGTAGTGACACTAGGGGTCCCTATACAAAACGCCACAACTATCTGAACTGTGTTACGTGAACTGGCGGTGTGTGATGGGCAGACCTTTGTGTGCCTCGTAGCCAGCTCATCACGCCGTCACGTAACCTCCTTCAACGCTCTTATGAGCGTCGAATGGTTCATCAGGAACAAGTCGACTGCCCAACTATAGGGACAGGCTAGCCCAGCCGAGGCCTCTTTCCCTCTCTTTTCTCCCCAAAAAGAGTGGAATTTGTTAACTGACTGGGAGCCATAAGTGTCTGCATCGGGGGGTGTCCCGCCCCAAAAAGGGGAGGGGGGGGGGTATTTTGAGTGGAATACGTCACATGGTCTTACCGAGTCTTGTCGGAAGTATGTCATGTGGAGAGGTCCCATGGTAGGTCCTACCTGAAGGGGGAGGAGTTTCTAAAGAGCATGGCGACCAGGGGCAGAGGGGCCTCTGCCCAAGGAAGACGCAGTTTGCCGACAGGGAAACGATTTTGCAGAAGATATCAAATGGGGTCACCTTCGGGGAACCAGCACATGTGGAGCACCTACCTCAGTACAGGGGCTCATTAGCACATGTACTGGGCTGGTCAGCGAGTTTCTCCGCAAACTCAACTGCCAGAGGGCTAAGGAGGAATGTCATCCAGAGATCACAGTCTGTGTACACGACTGGGAGTCAAGAGCGCACGTCTTAACCTCAAGGTAGGGGAATGGCTTATGCGCAAGTGGTACACCCAGCCAGCTGTCCCGGAACTTACCTGCTCGTGCCTGCCAATACACGGAATGAGACAGGCTCAACCCGGAAATGGTGTTGGGTCGTAACCCCACAGGGGGTGGCACGTCCTGAGCCTGATATGCCATCACGATCCTGGCAATCCTGGCAGTGGGCAATCCTCTGTTTGGAGACAGCGCTTCCTTTCCGCTGTCCACTAAAGCAGACAAAGAGCTGCTCAGAGCTTCTAAGGCTCTGTGTGCGATCCAAATAGATGTGTAAAGCTCGCACCAGACACAGCAACGCCAAGGCTAGGTCTGCCTCCTCCTGGGGCAGCGCTTGCAGCACCACCTGATCCCTAAAAGGGGTCGTGGGAACCTTGGGCACACAGCCCGGTCAGGGTCTCAGGATCACGTGAGAGTAACCCGGACCGAACTCCAGGCACGATTTGCTGACAGAGAATGCCTGCAGATCCCCTATCCTTTTGATGGAAGTGAGTGCAGTCTGGAGGGCAGTCTTCAAAGAGAGAACCTTAAGCTCAGCTGACTCCATGGGCTCAAAGGGAGCTCCCTGTAGACCCTGAAGGACTACAGAGAGGTCCCACGAGGGGACGAGGCATGGTCTGGAGGGATTCAACCTCCTAGCGCCTCTCAGGAACCTGATGATCAAGTCGTGCTTCCCCAAGTACTTACCATCTACTGCATCGTGATGAGCCGAAATAGCGGCTACATACACCTTCAAGCCTCTCCTGCAGGAAGGAAAGCACCGATCCGACTGCGCATCTCTGGGGGTCTTCGTGTCAGGAAAAACACCACTTAGCGAACAGATGCCACTTCAAGGCATACAGGCGCCTCATAGAAGGAGCCCTAGCCTGAGTGATCATGTCTACCACCACGGGTGGTAGGCCAATTAGGTCTTCCACGTCCCATCCAAGGGCCAGATGTGGAGATTCCAGAGGTCTGGTCGTGGGTGCCAGATGGTGCCCTGTCCATGAGAAAGAAGGTCCTTCCTCAGGGTAATTCATCATCCTTGCTGTCGCAAGGACCGTGAGATCCAAGAACCACGTCTGGATGGGCCAGTAGGTTGCTACTACGACGACCTGTCTGTGCAAGTAGGCTTTGCAAAAATTGAGAGATCTGAGACTGAGACCCTAAACACACAGCTATAAGCTAGATGGCAGGTTCGCTTACCCTCATGCGTCATCTTTGAGCTAACACAGTGATGTCCTCCTCTGCGCTTTGGTGTATGATTTCCCAAACTCTCCTGTTTTTTTAGCGGAATTTTGTCTTGCTGCCATCAGCCTCTTTTGATACAAAGTGAAAAACAGCCAAATGCCGAGAATCAAGAACACCATTCCTTCGATATCCTCCATTGCTCCTTTGTTGTGTGTTTGCGTCACGTTTAAGATGATGTCATGGCAGTAGAGGAGGCGCAACTATGACGATCAGCCTATAATCCCACCCACGTTGAGGCTGCACTAAACTGCAGTGGAAAAACAAGCTCAGAAAAGTAAAGCGAGCAGAGTCGAGTCAAACTGTAACGTGCAGTGGAAAAGTACCATAACAGATATGCCATATCTTGATAAAAAAAAAAAAAAAAAAAATCTTCAAGTTGACCACTTACTTTAAATGCATAAATAAAACCATTATGAAGATAATTCATGTAATATAATTTAAAACATCATTATCATGGAGTACTAAAATTAACCTAATTAACTACTAAATTAATATGATTTATACATTTGAACCTACAGCACAGGACATTAATTCGAGGTCTCCTTCATGGCTTCTACATCTTGTAAAGAAGTCAGTTGAAACTGCTTCTTCAGGGATAAAATTATTTAATCCTTTTCCTGCTAAAGTTCCTGACCATTTCATGAGAGTGAAATCAAAGTTTGTGACACTTAAATCTTCAGATAAACAAGACAAGCTGAGAAAATACTAAGGAAATATTTATTTTATCTGCTTACCTCGATCGTTCAGTTTGCACGCGTTAATTATTCCCGGTCTTCCACCTGTTCTCTGTGCATAAACTATATCCTTCCACCGGGAACACAATAACAATTTATTGTGATCATGTCTTGAATGTTGCTTAACCTTATAATAGGGATAAGTTTTACTTTTAGACACAGACTCATTTTACATGATTCGGGTGAATGATCTAAGCAGACCTACTTTGTCAAGCTGTAGGGCTTTACTGGTTGTTTAGATCAGTGTTACTATCAGAAATAATTAATAATTATTTCTGTAGTTATTAATTAATATTTAAATTAATTAGATTCAATCAATTGAATCTAACTCATTAAAACCTCATATGGGGCTCCAGTAAATGTAGTGTGCTTCGTTTAGGAACAAGTTTGGTTATTAGCAATAATTAATAATTATCAAAGATAATTATTAATTATTAAAATCAATAGAACATTGATAAGAATCAATGTTAGCTTTTTTAATCCTTTAAAATCAACAATTATCAAAGATAATCATTAATTGTTAACATCGATGAAATATTAATTAAAATTAACACTAGCTTATTGATCATTCAAATTCAACAATCATCAAAGATAATTATCAATGATCAAAAATCAGTAGAATATTAATAAGGACGGGGGACCACCCTGGAATTAGGCACTAATAACCAGATAGTAAAACAGTCTCAATATTAGATTGTTTTCTTAGGAAAATCGAAATCCGAATAATATCGATTTTCAGGAAAAAAACAATGAATGAAGGTTTGAATCCGAGCACTGACATCCCATCAGCATGACACAGGCGTATGCAAAACAAACCAAAACACTTCTCTTTGTAATATAAACAAGGTTTATTTATGCAGTAATATCAATTAATAATTAATACAATGCAGTCAATAACTTCCAACTTCCAACTACAAACTAAACAGTGATATGATTTGATATGGAAATAAAATAATCCTATAACACGTAAGGTGTGTGTGTGACAGTTTGTGTGTGACAGTGTGTGTGTGGTTAGTACAAGAGAGAGAAGTGACGGCCCTAAAGCCAATTTCGCGATCGTGGGAGAGAAAACAGCTGTTAGTTCATTGCTCAGAGACGCGGTGGACGGCTCGTAAACAGTCCCGCTTTATTTGACTCTTTAATGGATGAACTCAGTTGCTGTCTCACCCGCGATGGCGAAATTGCACAATAATCCAATTTGGTTGGACCACAATACAGCAAAACAAATTTGTGATAATTAATACCCTGAGTATTAATAATGAGCGGACATGGTGGTCTGTAAACTGTACAAGCAAAAACCTTGAAACACAAGAATAATACACTATAATATTCTATCTCTGTCCAGACGTAAACCTCTTACTTGAATCGCATGAGGACACAGGTAGAATGTGTTTTCCTCCGTCCTTTAACTCTGACCCGTTTCCTTGAGGCTCGGGTGATGCCGCTCTGTCGGCGGGCAGTACGGCTGTTGATTCTTGGCGGAGAACTCAGAAATGTCGACTTGATTGAAGATGGAAGAGAAATCATTAATGTCTTCACTTTGATAGGCAAATGGATGAAGATGCGGATTGCTCAGTGGTCTCCTTCGGATCCATTAGAGGGTTCAGTTGAACACAGAGTAATCTCAACTCATCCTGCGAGATGGAGATTGTATGGCCACAGTTTCAAGTCGGACGTTACTTCCTTGTGCCACGAGGTTGCACCTGAGAGCAGCGATGAAACTGCGTCTACACACTGCAAGCAAAGTCGCTGGAAGCAAATCCCGAAAGCATTTCAGAGGTATTTCAACTCCTGATGATGTCATGGTTTGGGGTGCGGTCTGTTGTGTGCCTCATCCAATAGGAGTTGAGAGTTCGATCCTTTAGTGAGCAAGGCTTCATGGGATTTGTAGTCTGTTTTGGACTCGCTTTGTTTGATTTTGGCGTGATTGTTATCAGTAAGATTCATGACTTGGAATGTAGGGGCTTGAGTTAGGTTTTTATGACTGTGTTAGGCCTGCCTTTGTCTTCTATCTGAATACATGAGGCCCAACAAAGCGGAACAAGCAGGGGTGTTGTTAGTCTGAGATGAATGTGTATCGGACATGAAGGTCCCATGTGAGGCCCATTTAGCTAAAAAAAAAATACTTTTATTTTCACACTAATGTACACCTAATTTACATTTTTACAAAATGTGTAACTAAGACAGTAAAATTAAAAAAATATATAATATTGAGTATTAAATAATTACCTCACTATGTCCTCACAATAAAATTTTTATTTAATTTAATAATTCATTAGGATCTATTCAAATTTTGATTTATTAAGTTATATCTGTTTTAAAATTAATAACCAGCCAATATTTGAACATTTGAAAGTCTTTAAGGACTTAAATATTGATTGTAGACCAAATAAATTGTTGCCCATGTAGATCCCATGTAGGTCCCATACAGTATTACCGATGAACCAAAACATTATGACCACCTGCCTAGTATGCTGTTGGTCCTCCACATGCCACCAAAACACCCTGAATGTGTCCTGTAGTATCTGGCACCAAGACATTAGCAGCAGATACTTCAAGTCCTGTAAGTTGCACGGTGGATCCGCCGTGGATTGGACTTTTTGGTCCATCACATCCCATAGATGCATAATCGAACTGAGATATGGGGAATGTGGTGGCCAGGGCAACACCTTTAACTCTTCATCATGTTTCTCAAACCATTCGCTAGCAATGTGTGTGGTGTGGCAGGCGCATTATCCTGCTGAAAGAGGCCACTGCCGTCAGGAAATACCATTGACATGAAGGTGTGTCACTGGTCTGTAATGATGTTTAGGTAGGTCGCATGATGTCCACATGAATGGCCGGACCCTGGGTTTCCCAGCAGAACATTTCCCAGAGCATCACACTCCCTCCACTGGCTTCCCACAGTGCATCCTGGTGCCATCACTTCCCCAGGTAAATGGCGCACATGTACAAGGCCATCCACATGATGTAAAAGAAAACGGGACTCATCGGACCAGACAACCTTCTTCCACTGCTCCAAGGTCCAGATCCGACACTTGCGTGCCCATTGTAGGTGCTTTCGATGGAGGACGGGGTCATCATGGGCACTCTGACAGGTCTGCACCTACACAGCCCCATATGCAGCAGAGTGTGATGCACTGTGTGTTGTGACACATTCCTCTCATAACCATCATTAACATTTTCTGTGACTTGTGCCACAGTAGACCTTCTGTCGGTTTGGACAAGACGAGATAGCCTTCTTTGTCCTCATGCATCGATGAGCCTTGGGCACCCAACACCCTGTTGCTGGTTGTTGTTTGTCCCTTCTCGGACCACTGACAATAGGTACTCACCACTGCTGACCAGGACCACCCCACAAGCCTTGCCATTTCAGAAATGATCGAACCCAGTCGACTGGCCATAATAATTTAGCCCTTGTCAAATTCGCTTAGGTTTTTACTCCTGTCCATTTCTCCTGCATTCAACACACTGACTACAAGAGCTGATTGTTTCCTTACCATGTAATCTACCAAGACATGTGGCATTGTTAGCAGACGATCAACATTATTCGCTTCACCTGTGAGTGGTCATAATGTTTTGGCTCATCAGTGTATCAACAAAGGCAAGCCTACTGTATGTGGGACCTGTATTACTAAAACCATATGAGGCCCACATAATTTACCCAGTTTCAGCCCACGCCAACTTGGAACCCATGCCGCCTGAATATAACCCATATGGGGTCCATATATGTATGTTGGCTGGGTTGTCATGTGTCATCTAGCGACATTCATAACAAACAGTTATCAAAAGCTTTTTGATAGACTAAATGGTCCTTGAACAGCACTTCAACAAATTAGATGGCAGTGATGCTTTGCTGTATTGACATGGAATTTTGTGTCTCAACCCTGATAGCACTACACAAATTCGGTGACAGTGCCAACTATTATTCAAAAGTTATTATGAAATGTTTTGTTTTATAACCATTTCTGTTTATTTATTTTTTTACAGCTTTTTTCAAAATCATTATCTGAAATGTCCAATCATATTTCCTTAAATGCTGATGGTTTGCTTGGCCCTGTAATTGTTGCTTGTTATTTTTATTCATGCAGACCAAACAATCATAAATATCATGACAAAATAAATTAAAAATAAACAAATAAAACGATATTGCTTTAGCTCTGTTTTAGGTGCTTACAAGCTATCTGAATAATGCTCTAACATTGTAACACATACACATAAGGCCCTATGCCGCTTGAACCCTGATAATTGCTGCTTGCTAGCCATGGAGTGTTGGTAAGGACATGGAGGCAGAATCCAAGTTTAAAGGGTTTTAATGTCCATCAAAGTCTTAACATGTTAAATATGGCATGTGGATGTGTGTGTATGTGTGTGTCATTAAGGCAAGCAAATCTTAAAAGGCGTTATAAAGGCAGGGAAACTAACTTGCACTCCTTTCTGCAACAAGTACATACATTTTGTCGCAGCATCCTCTGACCAATGCTGCATTCTGAGTGGTTGCCCGTGCACGTGACTGGGGTGTGATCACCTGCATGGGGCTCTCTGGGGGTGCCGCTGAGTCTCCCCTCCTCTGCACATGACCTCCTCATATCAGATGGCGCATCCTGTTTGGATGAACCATAGAGTGATCAGCACATGATCACAATGTGGAGGCTCTCTGGTACTGAAACTGAGTTTTCCTCTTTTACAGCTGCCCCTACATTTGCTGTGCAAATATACTACTTGAAGTTCAATAGAGGGGGGCCGCACCATCAATAGGTAGTTGGGGGTCACAGGGTGAGGACTAGAGGTTGGCTGGGTACTGGTAGGTACTCTGAGCATAATGCCACATTGCAGTGTGGCTGGAACAATGAGAGTGGATGGTGTTGTCATGGCCACAGGTCTGACCTGACTGAACATGCTGGTTTCACAGGCTGGAGAGTGTACTGGAGGGAGGATGTAGGGGTTGGGCCTGTATCTGAGCAAAGACAGAGTGCTCTGAAATGGCTGTCTGAGAGGAGGCTGCAGGTGTGGTAGTACCCAGCAGTGGAGGAGAGCTGATGAAAGAACCAGTCTTCATGGATTTCACAAGCTTAAAAAGGGGTCTGGGAGGCCATGGGCAGCAGAAATAGTGGTGGGAAGAGTTATAGTTAGGGAGAGAGGGAACTTTGCTGGTGGTCGGCACCTTCTCGGGCACAACAGTAGAAACACTCACCGCTGAAGAAGTCTATATGAGCAGACAATTAAACTGGGGGCTGAATTTTTAGGTGTTTGACTGAGCCTTGCAAAGTCCAGCTGAGGAGGGTTCTGACTGCTGCTGGGCCTCCAAGTGGATCTAGGCGCACTGGCTCAATTGGGGTGATGAGCTCAGTGTGATCTGAGCCAATAAGGAGTAGGGGGAGTGCCTTTGCAAGAGAAGGTATGAGTGACCCTCTGAGGTGCACATACTGTTTCCGTAGAGCACTCAATGGGCAGGAATACTCTGGAAGCTGAAGCTGGTCTGCAGTGAAGGCACCCTGGATCTTGAGTTTTTTATTTGGATCACTTGTGGTGGACAAGGTAAATATTATTGAAGTGCTATGCAATGTCTCAAGGTTTTCGTGCACAGTTCGTAGTCTCAGCTGTTTCAGGCTGCCACTTAGGCCTGGAGTCAGCAACCTTTTTGACATGGAGTGCCATTTTTTATTTTCCTGGTTAATGGCTGTCCACCTCAATCTACAAACTCAATGAGGGAGAATTTAGCCTTGTCTGCATTGCTCTTAAGGTGATGCCTCCTGAATTGGTGTTGTTGTGGGTGAGGCAGTTGGTTTAAGAGGTGTTTCACATTTGATCCACTGTGCAGCTCCTCAACTCCATCCTCCTTTAGGGCTTTGAGCATGCTGACTGTGGTTTGGACTCTGAGGGAAAAGTCTTCAAACGCCCGCTCATCACCAGCATGGACAGGTGGTAGGTTTTCCAGACTCTCCATTTCTCTTAGCATAAACTGATATGACCAGTCATACCTTCTTTCAAGGGTTTGTAGAGTATTAGTGTAAGGCATGGTTGACTCTACATGTGCTAACACCAGTCTATGGGCATTGGGCACCTTCATATGCTTGAGGAGGATGGAGTATTTATAATGCTCTGGCAGCAGGGGTGGAGCAGGTTGTCCAGAGCCATTCAGAGTTCCACATGCTGGGCTATTTCTTTATGGAGAAGTCTGGGATGGTAGGACCCTACTACTGTTGGTAACCAGTATGGTGGAATAGGGCAGGGAAATATGGCATGGCAATAGCATTAAGCTGGGAGCTTGCAAATGTTTAGGGAGGTGGTGGCACTGGCCCACTCTCTGAAGCAGACTGGCTATGACCTGGAGGAGCCTCAGAGGATGGTGCTATCTAAGCAAGCTGGGTGGGTTGGCTTGGCCTCTGTTCTGGGGCAGGTGGCAATGGTTTCACCCAGGGATCTTTTCTGTCATGTGCTCAGTCAATGTAATCTCTCTACCCACAGGGGGTGGTGAAAGGAAATGAGGTGAAATGATTATATGGATTTTTCTTAGCACTTGGTAGAGCTCTTCAACAAAAGGGTATGAGCTATGAGATATGAGCTGATTTCACTTGGGCTAACATTAAGTTTTGGCTTTTTCCTCTCCACTGATTTCAAGATTTGGGTCCAAGGTGTCTGATGCCATTATGATGCTTGTGAAGACTGGGGAGATGCTTGTGGAGTGATGTGTAGCTGGACTCTCTCCAAGAGATTTATTTTTATGCCTAGCAGTCTCAAAGTTATCTCAGCAATCTGCAGCATGAGGTCATCCGGTGAGATAGCAGTTCCAAATGGTGAATGAGAGAAGATGGTGGTTGAAGTCACCATTGCCACTTCTTGGGGTCTGAAAGTCTGTAGGGTCAACCACATAATCGTCCAGGTGAACAGGCCTTTGAACTGCTCTGCGTGGACATTGGGAGAAGAAAAGTTCAGAAATTGGGATTCTGTGCTCTGGGGTTGCCATGGTAATGACCCGATCTGGCTTGAAGGACCAAAAATTGAATGTGAAAGTGAACAGGTTCTTATGGTATGGTGTAATCGGCTAATCATTTTTTATTTTATTTTTTTAGTTTGTTGGCTTTATTAATAAATATTTATTTTTCCCCTGCATTTGAGTCCTTGTTCCATAAACACATACCTTGACAGAACGGACTGGCCCAATTGAAGTGTACTTTTAAGCAAGCATTTTTCTCTTCACATCTCCCAACCCAATGGCTCTGTCAGAGAACAAATCACCCAGCTCAATCAGCTTCACTCCCTCCATCAAGGGGAGGCTGACGACAGGGATTTCCTGTGAGGAATGGCCACCATCTGCGAGGGGAGGAGGAGCTCGCTGCCAGCCGCCTGGAGTGGTGGAGCCGTTGCCAGGGGTGGAGGAGCTCGCTACCAGCCACCAGAACACAGAGGGGAATTCCATCCACCAGGGGTTGGAGGACTCGCTCCGGTCCGCCCGGGGAGGAGCGGCTGTCGTCCACCAGAGGGTGGTGGAGTGGTCGTGGACCAGGCAACAACGTGTCGGTGAAGTTGCGAGCAATTTTTTACACTCTCTCTCCTCTCTCTCTCTCTCTCTCTCTCATTGTCGCTCCGCCTTACTCTTTCCATCTCCTCTTTCCCCTCCCCTTGTCACCCTCCCAGGTCTCGAAAGGTGGGGAAAGCCGGAAGGGCATTTTTGTGTGTTTTTGTTCATTTGTTATTTCATGACATTTATTTTGAAAAGTAGATTACTGTTTCCTGTTCCTGAATATGTCATGTGTCTTATTTATGTGATATCCTGTTTTCCTCATGTTCATGTGTCTTATTCTCATTGTCTTGTTAACTTGTTATTAGTTAAGTCTTGTAATTGGTTGTCTTTGTCATGTGTTTCCCTTGTCAGTGTATTTTAGCCCTCATGTTTGCTATAGCCCTGTGTTGAGTACTGTTGGTTGGAATGCTTTTTCCATGACCAGTCAAGTCGAGTCCTAATTAAGTAAAAGTTTATAGTCTAGTCAATTCCTCGTTCTTGTTCATGTTTATGTTCAGTTTCACCTTTTGGATATCCTGTTTGATTTTTGGATATCAGCACTGTAAATAAAATTGCACTTGAGTTCTACACTTCACCATCTTTTCGTCTGCTTCATCCTTGTTCCTGCTCCTGAGCCTGCCAAAAAGTTACAATCATTTATTGATTCCCCTAATTCTTTTTTTAAATTTTCATTCTAAATCAGCCAACTGCTGGTATACACTGGAGGCTAAAAGTTGGGAATAATGTACAGATTTTGCTTTTTCCGAAGGAAATTGGTACTTTAATTCACCAAAGCGGCATTCAACTGATCACAAAATATAGTCTAGTATAGTTTATATTACTGATGTAAAAAAACAGCACCATCACTATTTGAAAAAAAAAAAAGAAGTCATTTTTAATCAAATCTAGACAGGCCCCATTTCCACCAGTCATCACCCCAACTAGTTTGGTACTAGAAAATCACTTGCCATTACATCAAACACAGTTTAAAGCTATTTGATTCGTTAAATGAAGCTTAACATTGTCTTTGTGTTTGTTTTTAAGTTGCCGCAGTATGCAATAGACTGGCATGTCCATATTGGGTCAAAAATTTCAAAAAAATAAACAGCTTTCTCTAGAAACTCATCAGTCAATCATTGTTTTGAGGAATGAAGTCTATACAATACTTGAAATTGCCAAAAAACTGAAGATTTCATACAAAAGTCTTCAAAGACAAAGGACAACTGGCTCTAACAAGGACAGAAATAGATGTGGAAGGCCAGATGTACAACTAAACAATAGGAGAAGTACATCAGAGTCTCTAGTTTGAGAAATAGACGCCTCATATGTCCTCAGCTGACAGCTTCACTGATTTCTACCCACTCAACACCAGTTTCATGTACAACAGTAAAGAGAAGATGAACTGGACTCAAGATGGCGCCGAGTATGGCTGCTGCGTTGCAAGCTCCGACACAACATGGTAGCGTTTTGTTAGTTTTATTTAGAGTTCTTATGTTTTTTGTCTTGGATTTTGTCTGCCTTATTGTCTACGACAGACAAACACTTTTGGACATTGGTTCAGCAATTACACACCGTAAACTGGACTTCAAATTCCTCAATGCAGACCCGCTGTTTATAAACATACAAACGGAGCCCTTTGTCTGTGCTGCACGGCCGCGGAAACGCAGGAGTAAAAGGGGAAACAGAGCCGGCGTTCTCATCAGAGTAAGACGCTGCACAAATTGACCCCCGCTACCCAGTATTCTACTGGCAAATGTTCAGTCTCTGGATAACAAGCTCTGTGAGCTGAAAGCACGGATCTCTTTCCATCGAGAGACGAGGGACTACTGCATTATCTGCCTTACGGAAACTTGGATGTCTGCGGAGATTCCAGGCTCAGACTTTGAACCCGCAGGGTTCTCCGTGCACCGAGCGGACAGAGCGAAAGACCTCTCAGGTAAAAGCAGAGGTGGTGGTGTATGTTTTATGATCAACAAATCCTGGTGTGATCAGAGGAACGTACATTCTATCAAGTCTTTCTGCTCTTCTGATCTGGAATTTCTCATGCTTCTGTGTCGACCATTCTGGCTACCGAGGGAATTCACAGCGGTCATTATCACTGCTGTGTACATCCCGCCACAAGCCGACAGAGACCGGGCACTCAAGGAACTGTATGGGATTATAAGCAAGCAGGAAACCGCGCACCCTGAGGCCATGTTCATTGTGACCGGGGACTTTAATAAAGCCAGTTTAAAATCAGTCGCACCAAAATACCACCAGCACATTAGTTTCAACACACGAGGGGACCAGGTTTTGGACCATTGCTACTCTCCCTTCCGGGATGGCTACAAATCCCTCCCCCGCCCACCATTTGGCAAATCTGACCACTCTTCCTTTCTGCTTCTGCCCGCTTACAGGCAGAAACTGAAACAGGAAGCACCCACTCTCAGAACGATCCAGTGCTGGTCGGACCAATCAGACTCTACGCTACAGGACTGTTTTGATCACACAGACTGGGAGATGTTCCAGTCCGCCTCTGATGACGACATCGAGCTTTACGCTGATAGCGTAATGTGTTTCATCAGAAAGTGTGTAGAGGACATCGTTCCGACCAGAACAACACGGATCTATCCGAACCAGAAGCCATGGATTAATAGCGATGTTCGTATGGCACTTAATGTGCGGACCTCTGCTTTTAATTCCGGGAATGCGGAGGAGCATAAACAAGCCAGTTATGCCCTCCGAAAAACCAGAACAGCAAAACGCTAGTACAGGAACAAGATTGAAGGACAGTTTAACACCACCAACTCTAGAAGCATGTGGCAGGGAATTAACATCATAACAGACTTTAAAGGGAATAAAAACTCTGCCATGAACACCACTGCCTCTCTCCCGGATGAGCTAAATACTTTTTATGCTCGTTTTGAGGGAAATAACACCGCCCTCGTGGAGAGAGCTCTCGCGGCCGAAGCTACAGAGGTTAGTTCACTCTCCGTCTCTGTAGTGGATGTAACCCGATCCTTCCGACGGGTGAATATCCGCAAAGCCGCGGGCCCAGACGGCATTCTGGGCCGCGTCATCAGAGCGTGCGCGAACCAGCTGGCTGGTGTTTTTACGGACATTTTCAACCTTTCCCTCTCTTTGTCTGTAGTCCCCACATGCTTTAAAACATCCACCATTGTGCCTGTTCGAAAGCAATCAAAAATCACTTGCTTAAATGACTGGCGTCCTGTTGCTCTGACCCCCATCATCAGCAAATGCTTTGAGAGACTAATCAGAGATTACATCTGCTCTGTGCTGCCTCTCTCTCTAGACCCATTGCAATTTGCTTACCGCAACAACTGCTCCACTGATGATGCCATTGCATCTACAATACACACTGCTCTCTCCCACCTGGAAAAAAGAACACATATGTGAGAATGTTGTTTGTAGACTACAGCTCAGCATTCAACACCATAGTGCCCTCCAAGCTAGATGAGAAACTCCAGGCTCTGGGCTTAAACAGCTCGCTGTGCAGCTGGATCCTGGACTTCCTGTCAAGCAGACACCAGGTGGTTAGAATAGGCAGCAACACCTCCTCATCACTGACCCTCAACACTGGAGCCCCACAGGGCTGTGTTCTCAGCCCACTCTTGTATTCCTTGTACACACATGACTGTGTGGCAACACATAGCTCCAACGGCATCATTAAGTTTGCTGATGACACGACGGTGGTAGGTCTAATCACTGACAATGATGAAGCAGCCTACAGAGAGGAGGTGCACACTCTGACACACTGGTGTCAGGAGCACAACCTCTCCCTCAATGTCAGTAAGACAAAGGAGCTTGTGGTGGACTTCAGGAGTAAAGACAGAGAACACAGTCCCATCACCATCAATGGAGCACCAGTGGAGAGAGTCAGCAGCTTCAAGTTCCTGGGTGTCCACATCACTGAGGAACTCACATGGTCCATCCACGCTGAAGTCATTGTGAAGAAGGCTCATCAGCGCCTCTTCTTCCTGAGACGGCTGAGGAAGTTTGGAATGAACGCCACATCCTCACACAGTTCTACACCTGCACTGTAGAGAGCATCCTGACTGGCTGCATCTCCGCCTGGTATGGAAATAGCACCGCCCACAACCGCAAAGCCCTGCAAAGGGTGGTGCGAACTGCCAGACACATCATCGGAGGTGAGCTTCCCTCCATCCAGGACATATATACCAGGCGGTGTGTGAAAAAAGCTCGGAGGATCATCAGAGACTCCAGCCATCCGAGTCATAGGCTGTTCTTACTGCTACAATCAGGCAGGCGGTATCACAGCATCAGGACCCGCATCAGCCGACTCAATGATAGCTTCTTCCCCCAAGCAATCAGACTTTTGAACTTTTGATCTCCCACGATCAAAATACATCAGCACTGCACTTTATTACTCTTACTCTTATATCTCAAACCGGACTGTCATAAATTATATTATTATTATATTATATTCTCTCTTAACAACTTACTATCAACCGACAGTCTGAATGTCAATACAACCTACTGTACATTCTATATATACAATATATACTTTTTTTATTGAATAATGTGTATCTATATTGTGTGTATTGTATACTGTACAGTGTATGTTATTATTTGTATATTGTGTTGTGTGTAATTATATGTATATTAGACTTTAAATTGTGTTGTGTTAATTTGATGTTATTGTAAATTGGTATATGTCTCATCACTGTCACGACTGCTATGTTGATCGGAACTGCACCCAAGAATTTCACACACCATTGCACTTGTGTATATGGCTGTGTGACAATAAAAGTGATTTGATTTGATTTGAGAAGGCTCAGGGATGCAGGCCTTATGGGAAGAATTGCAAAGAAAAAGCCACTTTTGAAATGGAAAAACAAAAAGAAAATATTAGAGTGGGCAAAGAAACACAGACATTGGACAACTGATAATTGGAAAAGAGTGTTATGGATCTTAACCCCATTGAGCTTTTGTGGGATCAGTTAGACTGTAAGGTGTGTGAGAAGTGCCCGACAAGACAGCCACATCTATGGCAAGTGCTACAGGAAGCATGGGGTGAAATATCAACTGAGTATCTGGACAAACATACAGCAAGAATACCAAGGATCTGCAAAGCTGTCATTGCTGCACGTGGAGGATTTTTTGATGAGAACTCTTTGAAGTTGTTTAAGAAGTTCTGAATATATATATTTTTTTTTTTTCAAATTGTAATAGTAACAATTTACAATTAGTAAGTATGTGAGTGTTTTTGGAAGAAAAGGAGGGTTGTGGAAGACCTGATACTATAGCCACTAGCCAGGTAACTATAACACTGAAGATGGAGCATCTCACTCAGCATTTGACCACTAAATTTTTTTTTTACTTTTAAGAAGACACAGAATAAAAACATTTCGGTGCAATGTAAACTCTGCCTTCCAAAAGTTAATATTATGTCTTTCTCATTGTCAGATCTACTGGAGCATTTGAAGGTGTGCTTGCATGTTTTCTTAACTTTACATTGCATATCTAACCAACTCCTGAGGAACACAGAACCATTTGTCACTGTATTTAGAAAGGTTTTGTCCATCAAACTAATCAAAATGCCGTTTTCACACATTTCGTATTCACAATCTAATCCACACATAAATGCTGAACCAATTGCATTAGTGTGGTAAAGTTAGTTTTAGTTTCATGAATTGCTTTTGTACTCAGTTTTAAAAATGTACATGAATGTGCTTTAACTTT